>NC_050444.1:163421802-163755335 GCF_903995425.1 Onychomys torridus
GCATCAGATCCCCTGGATCTGGAAGCACAAGGCAGATATGGGAGCTGGGAAACAAACTTTGATCCTCTGCAAGAGCAGTACACGCTCTTAACCAGTGAGACATCTCTCCAGCCAAATGCATGTATCTTGATCATACCCACCTCCATTTTCTCCAACACCCCTTGGATACTCAAAATTCATTCCTCCCCACGCATGTCCTCTCTAGGCCTCTTTTTTAATTTTATGCGTACGAGTACATCCAGTGCTCATGGACGCCAGAAGAAGGTGTGGGATCCCTTGGAACTAGAGTCAGTATGTGAGTTCAGAAATTGAACCCAGATCCTCTGCAAGAGCAGCAAGTGCTCTTAACTGATGAGCCCTCTGCCCACCCACCACCTTCTTTCAGCTCAGTGTGTTCGATTAGTGCTGCCTGCAGGAATGTCCGTGGACCTTGTTGACTTACAGAGGTCTTCTGCAGGTAGCCACAGCTGTGGTGAGTTTATGAGTTTAATGGCCAGGGAAGTCTAGAGTCAGCATTTCACCGCACTGCTCCCCATCTTCCGGTGCTTATATCTTTCTGTCCCCTCTTTCTCTATGTTCCCTGAGTCTTGTGGGGTTGATAAAGATGTCCCATTTAGGGCTGTGCGTGTAATGGTCACTTATTCTAAACACTTTGACCAGTTATGAGTCTCTGCATTAACTCATGCCCACAGCACAAAGGTGCTTCTCTGAGAAAGACCAGGAATTACACTAATCTACAGGCAGACACTATACTAATCTACAGGCAGACACTAATTTGCAGGCAGACACTAATCTACAGGCAGACACTACACTAATTTACAGGCAGACACTAATCTACAGGCAGACACTACACTAATCTACAGGCAGACACTACACTAATCTACAGGCAGACACTACACTAATCTACAGGCAGACACCACACTAATCTACAGGTAGACACTGTCAACATGAATGGGGGAAATCTCATGGGGCCCCACCCCTAGACTAAGATCTGACAATTAAAAACTGAGAGGGAGAATTAGTCCTCCCCGGAGACGAGCCCCTTAAATGGTCATCTGATACCAAATGGTCAGCCCCAAAAAATATACATCTGAGCAACACTAAACGTACTCAGCAGGTTGAATTTATAGATTTATTTGCATATGTGTGTGTGTGTAACAACAATAATTAAAAAATAAGAGCATATAAGAACAAGAAGGTGGGCTGAAGAGAAGGAACAGAGGAACAATGCAATTATATTTTAATTTTTTAAAAGATTAGAAATAAAATAAAGATCAAGATAAGGTAAAAATTATAATAAATAACTATGGGCATTACTTTTAAATCTTTCCTGTGGAGCGGCCCTCAAACCCAATCAGAGAATAGCTGGTTACCCTCGCCCCTAGCACTGTCCTCAGAGCAAGCCTGCTCCCCCTATGCACAGTCCAGGCCCCACCCACTAGTTTCCACTACTGTGAAGAGACACCATGACCATGGCAACTCTTCAAGAGAAACATTTAACTAGGCTGTGTTACCGTTCAGAGGTTTAGACCTTTATCACTGTGGCAGACATGGCAGCCAGCAGGCAGACATAGTGTTGGAGAAGCAGAGAGCCCTGCATCTTGATCCCCAGGAAACAGGAAGTGAACTGAGACAATGGGTGTAGCATGAGTGTATACATAAGACCTCCAAGCCTACCACACAGTGACACACTTCCTCCAACAAGGCCACACCTACTCCAACTAAGCCACACCTCCTAATAGTGCCACTCCCTAGGAGCTTATGGGGGCCAGTTACATCCAAACTACCACAATGACATTCTCGTATTTCATTGTATACTTGTATGAAATTCTCAACAGATCTTTAAAACTATAATTAAAAGTAGGAAAAGAAAGAAGGTGGAATGGTGGCTACTAGGATTGGAGTTGGAGAACACTGAGTGGGAATAGTTTGACAAGATGATGAATTCCCAGGTTAGCCAGTGGTGATGGATGCCAACAAACTGAACACACTCAGTGCCACTGAGCCACTGAGAAGTGGCAGAGTGGTAAGCTTTCTGATACACACATTTTACCATGATTTAAAGGAATTAATAATTAAGGGGCAAAGCACAGACTGTTCTATTAAAAAGTACATGGTGCTCTGCCTTGCTGTAGGTGTTACCATTATCTCTGATTTCAGAACAGCTTAGCCCAGGGCTAATGTGCCTCTCTGGCCTTGGAGGACGAACCGGAGGCCAAGGTGCCTCTGTGGGCATCTTAAGGGAAACCAGGGGCCAAGGTGCCTCCATGGGCATCTGAGGGTGAGCCCGGACTCTTCTGAGGTCTGGGAGGAAATGTCTCCTGCTCCTGAATAATGACTGTGGTTTTCTGGCAAACACTAAGGAGGAAGGAACTAAAAATACTTATTGGCCACTCTGCCAAAACTCCACAGTGCTCGGAATGTACCAGGCCAACATGTCGAAGTGCTCTCCAAGGGAGAAGGAGCTACCTAAACACCAAGGTCAAAGTTATGGCATGCATCCCCCTCTGCCTCTCAGGAGACAGGGTGTCCACCCAGCACAGAGGCAGCATCTGGTGCAACTGGCCAGGTCCCCAGCCTGCTATCCCAGAGACACCACCCCACACCCAGCCTCAGGATCCAGCCTGGGTCTGTTCTGCTGCCAGCTAGAAGAAGCTAAGAGTGACACAGACTTTTCCCCAATGTTCCGCCCAGGCTGCAGGGACCCGCTCAGGACACCTGCGGAGGCCAGGAGAGACGGCAGAAGAGAAATAGAAATGAGGGGTTGCAGTTCTGCAGGCTGATGCTCCTTGATGGCATCCTCTCTGACAAGTGCACGAATCATGGGAGATCTGGTCAGGATACAATCGCTCATACAGCAGGTGTGGCACAGGGCCTGGACCCAACCCATTTAACAAGTGCCCGGTGTGCCAATGCCGCTGGCCCATGGAACCACACTGTGAAGAAGAGAGGAAACCTCACCGGGCAGCCAGCAAGCAGGAGTGGGGGTGGGGAAAAGGTGACCCAGGCATGGTGAGCTCCTGGCTTGAGAAGTACAGGGCATCTCCTATAACCTGTCCTCTTTGAAGGTTGGCACTGGAGCAGATGTCATATAGCTTTGTGCCTGTTAGTGTGGAAGAATGTGACTAGCACCCCATGTGGATTTGGGGACCATAAAGGGAAAGTGTGTCACTGCAGGAAGAGTACATCCTGACCTAAATGGGTGTCTTAGGCAAGTCATTCTGAGTCTTAATTTCCTTTCTGAGTAAGTGAGAATAATGGAGGAAGGGGTGGTGGTGGCACATGCTTTCAATCCCAGCACTCGGGAGGCGGAGGCAGGTTCATCTCTATGAGTTCAAGGCCAGCCTGGTCTCCAACATAGCCAGCTCCTGGCCAACCAGAGCTACATAATGAGATCCTGTCTCTAAAAATAAAAACTTTCAGGATTAAATAGATAAATAAATCATTGCTGAAGCACAGAGGGGACAGTAGTCCTTTAAGCTAAGAGTTAAAGTCCATTTAATTTTTTAAATTGTTTAACTGTTTATTTTGGTGTTTTGAGACAGTGTCATGTACACCAGGCTGGCTCAAACTCACTGTGTAGCCATGGATGGTCCTGACCTTCCTACCTCTGCCCAGGATTACAAGTATGTACCACCACACCTGCTTCCTCTCTTATTTTTATTTTATGTGTGTGGGTATTTTGTCTGCATGTATGTCTGTGCACCACATGCATGCCTGATGCCCTCAGAGTCCAGAAAGGGATGTTAAATTCCCTGGGACTGGAATTGTAGACAGTTGTGAGTAGGTGCTGGGATTTGAACCCTGGTCCTCGGGAAGAGCAGCCAGTGCTCCTAACAGCTGAGCCATCTCTCCAACACTATCTCTCAAGCCCCCTAAACTCCATTTTAAACCTGCACACTCACTTCCCAAAGTAGCACTGCTTGCAGGTGGGAAGGTGGACTTTGAAGTGGTATAACCAGGCCCCAACAGGCTGAGGAGGATGTGGAGGAGCAGGTAGGTGCACAGCCACCTGAGGGATTGTCAGAATAGAGCTGTTCATTCCTAAGACTGAAATCTTTCCCTGCTCCAGATTACAGATCCTGGACCTGGGCCAGGACATAATGTATTATAACTATAGAGTAAGTTATTCAAATTATGATCATTTCAGGAACCATTTTTTATGAGAAAATAAATTTTAAATAATAGCATTTTAAACTTTTTATGGCTACATTTGTCATGTGACCTGGGACAAGGTATATTTTTGCACTAAAATGGGACACATTAATTATCTCCAAAGTAGCACTCACTCAGCATCCACCTTCTTGGGATGAAAGGACAGAATCAGACAGCCATTTTCTCCACCTGTGCCACGTGCACCTCCACCTAGTGGGGACACACACAGACATACACACATATAAAGGTAGGACAGTTGAGCCTGTGGACCTAAAATAGGTCCCAGAAAAGTCATGGAAGAATCTAAAACAGAGCAGTAGACTTAATTATGGCTCTGTGTGTGTGTGTGTGTGTGTGTGTGTGTGTGTGTGTGTGTGTGTGTGTGCCTGTGTGTGTGTGTGTGTGTGTGCCTGTGTGTGTGTGTGTGTGTGTGTGTGTGTGTGTGTGAGTGTTTGCTTAGCTTGTTTAGCTGTTAATTAAACACTTAAACCTTAACTTTGGTCAAATATTTCCCACATCTTAGAAACAAAAACAAAAATTCTTCTATTAATCAATAATGAGGCCAGGAGGTGGTGGTGCACACCTTTAATCCCAGCACTCAGGAGGCAGAGACAGGCAGATCTCTGTGAGTTTGAGGCCTCCGTGGTCTTCAGAGCAAGTTTTAGGACAGGTTCCAAAGCTACACAGAAAAACCCTGTCTCAAAACAAACAAACAAACAAAAAACAAAAACAAAAACAAAATCAATAATGAACTCTCCACCTCTCTGGACATTCCCCTGGGAACACAGAGGTTCTGAGCTCACTGCCCATGAAGGAGGTTATTGGAATCAAGTAGTACAGAGCTGGACAATGTAAAAAGAAGTGCAGCTTTCTTAGCAGAAAACCCACAGCACAAGACTTTGTCCCTGCAAAAATGAAAGGTTTATTGAGAGTAATACATCAGGCTGGAGAGATGGCTCAATGGGTAGGAGCACTTACTGCTCTTCCTAGAGGACCCAAGTTCAGTTCCCAGCTCCTGCATTGGGTGGCTCACAAACTCCAGCTCCAGTGGATCTGATGACTCTCTGGCTTCTGAAGACACCTGTACTCACACAGACAGGTGCACATATACAAACGCTAAACTTAAAAAATATTTTAGCTGGATGTGGTGGCACATACCTGGGAGGCAGAGAGAGAGACTGCTTTCTTGGAGCTTTGCATAGTTCCTGTTCTCTATGGTCCAGGGCATGAGTGGGTCTGTCTATATCATTTGCAGGGCCTGGTATAAGATGAAAATACAAGTTTTTTGTTTAAAACTGTTAGGAATGTTGACATCAACGGCTCTGCCTTATTGTTCAAGCCAGTTTGCATGGAGCTGTTCTAATCTGCTGAAAGCACAATAGAGGTGCTGGTAGGAGGGAAGGTACTGCGTAGGTCATGTGTTTCAAATTCTAATAATCCTGCAGAGACAGGCCAGCTTCACAAGTAGGTGGCCCAGGTAGTCATGTAGAACCTGCTGAGCACAAGTCGGCTTGCTGACTGTGGATGCAATGTGACCAACTGCCACAGGCTCCCGTGGCTGTGCCTCCCCGCCATGATGGGCTTTGCCTCCGACTGTGAGACAGAACAAACCCCTCCTCCCTTAAACTGGACAGTGCCCATGAGGAAATACTGCTGTGGGTGGGAAACCACTGCTGGCTTCACTGGGAATGTGCTAGAGGAAGGAGCAGAACTGACCTTCCTTGGTTTCTGCAACCACAGCCAGCTGGGTCAAGACTCAGAACCACATTGTGTTCCAAAATGCAGAGCACAGCAAGGGTGACTGGATGCCGCTGGATAGCAGTTTCCTCCCAGATGAAAACATTCCATCCTGCAGGGAAAGTCCTTAAGCAAGAAAGTAAACAAATGAGGAACTTTAGGATGTCCCTGAAACTGACCAGATTTACTAGGCCCCTCCCTGGCAGAGTAAGCGATAAAAACAGAGTCCTCCTCAGACAGAAGGAAGCTGAGCCTCCAAGAAGACTCTGAGACCAGGCCAGCTAGCTGAAAGAAACAGATACCAGCCAAGCTGCCTGGAAGGGGTATAGACAAACTGAGGCACCTGGAAAAGACACTCTCCAACCTGTTGAGCTGACTGCGGGCTGTGCAGTGTGCTCCAGGTTCCCAGCTTCTGTGAGCTGTCACTCATGCTGGGGTGGACTTTGGTGATGCAGCTGTCTTTGAGTCATTTCTGCCCCTGTGAGTGACCCCTCACCCATATTCCTGTAAATAACCCCAGTAAAAGTCATTGGCTCACCAAATTGAATTTTAGTGGTATTTGTACTTTGGTCTGTTGTGAGCACCCGATCTGAGATGTGTTGCATCTCCCCAGGAAAAGTTTTGTAGCATAAAAGCCCACTCCATGCTCTGCCTGACAGGAACTTCCAGTGAGCCATTTGTGGCATATGACATTAGCTATTAGTTATATCGGATTGACCCACAGGACCCTAACCCAGAGACAGCCTATCCACGAACTGTGTGTTGCCCTGTAGGGCTGAGAAAATGGACAGTTAATGTTGGCAGTTGACATTTAAACATTACAGGGAAGAAAGACTCCAGAGAGGACACAGCGGGCCTTGTGCAACTCAAGTAATGAGGAAGAAGAAGAAATGTGGAGCCCATGGCATTGTATGGACACAGCTTGTCATACCCATAGCCATCTTGAGTCATAACCACCTTGGTTGTCCCTGGTAAGTAAACTTAACTGTTTCCTTATTTTCCCTTGGGTTTTTTGTTTTTTGTTTTAGTTTTTTGTTTGTTTGTTTGGTTGGTTGGTTTTTCGAGATAGGGTTTCTGTGTAGTCTTTTGTGCCTGTCCTGGATCTTACTTTGTAGACCAGGCTGGCTCAAAAACTGATGTTGAGGGACTGGAGAGATGGCTCAGCGGTTAAGAGCACTGACTGCTCTTCCAGAGGTCATGAGTTCAATTCCCAGCACCCACATGGCAGCTAACAACTGTCTGTAACTACAAGATCTGACACCCTCACACAGACATGCATACAGGCAGAACATCAATCAATACACATAAAATAAAAAGAAATAATTTTTTTTTTTTAAATTGATGTTGAGAAAAGATGTTGAATGACAGGTGAGAAGCAAGGAGAGAGAGAGAGCCAGAAACAAGGATCTGCCCCGCAATGATACATAACAGGGTTGATTTTTGTGTGTGTGTGGCTTTTTTTTTCCTTGTTTTTTTTTTCTCCTATTTATTTATTTATTTATTTTGAGACAGAGTTTCTCTTTGTAGACCTTGCTCTTTTTGTAGACCTGAGCCACCTGGCATTGCCTCCAAAGTGCTGGGATCAAAGGCATGCACCATCACAACCAGCACTGCTCCAATTCTTACACATCCAGCTTTCCTTGGGATGTCTGTCTCTCCCCACCCCATCCCCAGTTCCTTGAGTGTTTTTTTTTCTTCTTTTTACAACCAGAAGAGCCTTGTCTTAAACAAGGCATCTTAAACTTAATTGCTCTTTTCAGCTGAATAAGAAAAGAAAGAAAAGAAAATAGCCACTCATTCATCCAGCACATATGGTGGGCTCTCTGTGCCCTGAGCCACTCTGGGAAGCTGTGGGGACAGCAGCGGGGCAGTCATGAAGGCAAGTCCTTACCATGCTCAGGGCAGAGGAGGATTGATTGAGGGGTGCCCCTGCTGTGGCCACCTCACAACCAAGTGTCTCCAAACTTAAACTGAAAGCTCAAATTTATGATTCAAGTGAAAATGGGATGCAAATGTTTGATAATAAACAAACATATGGTAAATTTATTTCTGTTCCCCTCCCCACCGCTTCCCCTGGATCTATAATCCTTCTACCGCCATTAAAAAAGAATTTAAAACAAACAAACAAGGTTTATCCTGAGAGCTTTGCACAGATTAGTTCTCACAGTGAGTAAAGCCCATGAAAGCACAGCTTCTGCTTAGAGAATACTAGGATAACAAGAGTGATATCCATGGAAACCGATCAGAGACAGGACATCCATGACGGATCCTCGATGGCACAGATAATCAGACCAGATGACCCTGACTTAGGAATCTAGCTGTAGAGTCTTCAGAGAGCCCCAGGAGGGCTGCACGATTCTGTCCCACACAGGACTCTAAGGAATTCACATTCCCTGAAAACAGCCGAGATCTGAAAGCCAAAGGCTGTGTCTTGGCAGCATGAGGGGTGGGCAGGGACACGGGAATGAGCAAACACTGGCATATTTCATGGGGAGAGCTGAGCCCCACCTTCACGGTTTGCTCATCCCCTTGGCCATTAATGGCTCCTCCACCAAGATTGCATAAATCCAAGGAAATTTGCGCCAAACTTTGGGAAAAGGCTGGAGAGATAGCTCAGTCAATAAAGCGCTTGCCACAGAAGCTCGTGGCCCTGAATTTGAAACCCAGAACCCACGTAGAAAAGTAGGGCATAGTAGTACACTTCATAATGCCTAGGGAAGTGGAAACAAACAGGTAGATACCTGGCACTCACTGGCCAGCAAACCTCAGTGAAATAGAGAGCCCCAGGCCATGTGAAAGACTGTCTCAAAAAACAAGGTGGGCAGCTCCTGAGGAATGAACCCCTAGTGATCCCTGGCCTCTGCCCATGCATATTCTCTCTCTGTCTCTCTCTCTGTCTCTCTCTGTGTGTCTCTCTCTGTGTGTCTCTCTCTGTCTCTCTCTCTCTCTCTCTCTCTCTCTCTCTCTCTCTCTCACACACACACACACACACACACACACACACAGAGCGCTTTGGAGAAACGCTCTAACTCAATTATCAGAGACTTTGTAGAGACAATGACCACCTACCTATGTGACACCAGCCAAGCCTGACCTATGGACATTTCTCGTCTTGAAGTTTCTAACATGGCCGCGAGGATCATCTGCAATCCTGGGCACAAGAGGACCAGACTAGAGAGCCAGTCTCCCAGCTTTCTTTGCCATCTCTACGGTGGATACAATGACAGAACTCCCTTCCTTGCTTCATTGGGACCTCGGTGATAATGCCTGAAAGAAACAGGACTGTATAAATCACAGACTAAAGTCGAATTACAGAGAAAAGGCAAGCCTGCAACAATGGCTCCAAGGTCAGCCAAAGGGAACGGGAATTGATTTCTTCATGAGGTCATGGAGCAGGCAGCCTCTGGCCAGATGTGACCTGGCAAGTGCCCACATCTGCTATAAGTATTCAAACTATCATCCTTCTGTCCTCAGAAACAGATGAATAAGGCAGGGAGCAGGGGCCGCATGTGTGGCGCAGCAGCTGCCTGAACGGCAGACACCGCTATTCCGAGGTCCCATCTTCTGAGTCAGTGACTTTGATAATTGAGTTTATCCTTAGCAATGAGCACAATTCTAGGAAACCTAGATAAGAGTGTGATGGGCTTTGTTTGCCTAAGTGTTTCCTGAGCAAGGACCATTAGCTTCCTGTGGCCTGGTTTTGGACAGTTTGTCATCGCTATAGCCAGGGTAGGACTTCAGTGTGGCTCTCCAGCCCGAGTGCCACTATTTCAAAATCATATGCAAAAAAGTGAGGCATGGTGGTACACGCTTGTCATCCCAGAAATTGGGAGGTAGAGGCAGGAGGATCACAAGTTCTAGGCCAGCCTGGGCTACATAATGCAAATTCTAGGCCAACTTGAACTGCCCAGCAGAACCCTGTTAGAGAGAGGGGCCTGAGGGGAGGGAAGAAGAGAATCGAGGGGTTAGAAGAATGCTTGGTTGGAAGAAGGCTTGCCTAGCACTCAGGGAGTCTTGGATTTGATTCTTAGCACCACATAAACAGGGCAGGCAGGGTGGCCCATACCTATAATCCCAGAATGCTGGAGGCTCAAACATTCAGTCATCCCTGGCTACACAGCAAGTTAGAGGCCTACCTAGGCTACATCAGATGCTACAGAAAGAAATAGATGAGAGAAGGGGAGGGGAAATAAGGGAACGACCCAGGAAGGAGCCAGGCAGCCATGCAGCCTAGGTGGGCAGGAGCTGCTGAGCCCTTGCCACCATCCCCAGCCCATGACACCAGTGGCCCTGGCCTGGGGAACCCAGTTTGAAAACTACCACAGAACCTGCAAGAAAGCTCTCTTCTCATAATTTATGGGCTAGCAGGACTTGGTTTGGCTGGCCTTAACTAGGGAGGACTGGGAAGGAGAGAAAGAAAAAGCCACCCAAGAAGACAGTGCAGCAGAGTCCAAGTGGGGCAAGTCTGTGGGTGAGGAGCCTGGAGTTGATCTCTGGACTGAAAGAGATTGTAACTTGAGAGGAAGATGGTGGTCTGGGAATGTGGAATGGGAAAAGGACGTGGGTGTTCTGAACACCAAGCAAAGACATGTGCCCTTGACTTTATCTCTGGGCTCTGTGGCTTTGCTGGTTTGGTTCACCCACACCACTGTGTGTGCTGCTGTCCAGGAGCCTTACACAACCCGTATCTACTCTCATAGTCCTTGCCTAATCACTCCTAGGGCCTAGCCTTGGCAAGGGATTCACACACATAGGTCTGTGTGAGTGTGCATGTGCGTGTGATTGACTTTCTGGGATAGGATCTTGCTATGTTACAGCCTGGAATTTGTAATCTTCCTGCCTTAGACTCCCAGTCCTGGAAGATGACAGACTCATCCACCCTTATGATCAGATGAAAGAAATACATTTTCAGTAAACACTGTACTCTTGTGCTGTAGGGACAGATCACTGCCTAAGAACATGCATGCTGCTCTTCCAGAGGACCTGGGTTCACCTTCCATCACCCATAGGGTGGCTCACAACCATCTGTAACTACAATTACAGGGGACCCACACATGAGTGCAGGTGCTCACAGAAGCCAGGAAAGAGTGTTAGATCCCCTGGAGCTGGAGTTACAGGTGGTTGTGAGCTGCCAGCTGGGCACTGAGAACCAAACTCAGTTCCTCTGCAAGAGTAGCATCTGCTGAACAATCTTTCTAGTCCCATCAACATATGAATTTTGGCATTTATATTTATACACTCATGCTATAACGTATTATGTATCAAGAATGCTATTAATATATAGATGTAGCTAGAGTTTTCCTGCCTGGCCCATGGTCAGGACAATTCTCTCTCACCCACCAGTCCCACAGCCGCTCAGACCCAACCAAGTAAACACACATAGACTTATATTGCTTACAAACTGTATGGCCACAGCAGGCTTCTTGCTAACTGTTCTTATATCTTAAATCAACCCATTTCTATTAATCTATACTTTGCCATGTAGCTTGTGGCTTACCGGTACCTTACATCTTCCTTGTCATGGCGGTGGTTCGCAGCGTCTCTCTGCCTCAGTCCTCCACTTCCCCGAATTTTCCTCTCTGCTTGTCCCGCCTATACTTCCTACCTGGCTACTGGCCAATCAGTGTTTTATTTATTAACCAATCAGAGCAACACATTTAACATACAGAACATCCCACAGCATATAGATATATAAATTATCATCTATAATATAGCATATATAATTATATATCACTATATCATCACATGTGTTATGTTTCATGTTAAATACATTGTCATATAATATATAAGATTCACCATTACATAGCTTTTTAAAGAAAATCCTCGAGTAACCATGGCAGTTTCCTTGTCTTTTGCTATTTAGTTTTTTATTTGGTCGGTTGGGCTTGTTTGTTTGTTCGTTTTCATGATTCTATTTTTTTTTTTCAGTGCTAAGGACCAAACCCAAGCATCTGCACTTACTGGGCAAGCCCCCCACCATAGCTGAGCCCACAGCCTTTGATCTGGTAGTAGTAGAAAACTAATTTGTCTGGCCCCAGGCATGGTGTGGAAATGGAGCATTCGAAAGAGAACTGGAGATTAGGACTCACAGCAAAGCTGTAACACAATGCTGGGGCCAAGCTGCATGCTTTTGGGGTGCTGTGACCACATGCTAGTAGGGTGCTGCAGCTGATGAAGACCATGGAGTCAAAGGGGGAAAAGGAAGCAGGCGTGATAGAGGCCACCAGGGGGTTAAGAGACTGTAGAGAGGAGAAATGAGGGGTGGCCCGAATAACAGGAGGGCAGAAACCCCCCAAAGACAGGCTTTCACAGCTGAGCTGCTGTGGCAAGCAGTTCTCAGACACCCTGGACATGACTGCCCTGCTTGGCCTTAACAACTATGCAGCTGCAGCCCGGAGCATGATATTAAAAATGCAGCCTCTGGCTCTGGACAGGGCTAAAGGTCTTCCCCACCAGACCTGATGACCTGAATCTGATCTCCAGGACCCACATGGTGGACAAGAACTGATTCCCAGGTGTTGTTCGCCACATAGGCACGCACATGCCCACATCCATCCATACATACAATAAATAAACAAATTTAAATATGTATGTGTATACATACAATTTTACCTTATAATGCAGGACTCTGCCTTGTATCTTTGGGGGTTTTTTTTGTTGTTGTTGTTGTTTGTTTTTTTGTTTTGTTTTTAGCTGAGGATTGAACCCAGGGCCTTGCACTTGCTAGACAAGCGCTCTACCACTGAGCTAAATCCCCAGCCCAAGCTGGAGCTATTTTTGTTTTGTTTTGTTTTTGTTTTTCGAGACAGAGTTTCTCTGTGTAGCTTTGCGCCTTTCCTGGAACTCACTTTGCAGACCAGGCTAGCCTCAAACTCACAGAGATCCGCCTGCCTTTGCCTCCCAGTGCTGGGATTAAAGGCGTGGGCCACCACCGACCCTTTGTTGTTCTTTGTTTGGGTTTTTGTTTGTTTGGTTGGTTGGTTGGTTGGTTGGTTGGGTTTGGTTTGGTTTTTGAGGCAGGGTTTCTTTATGAATTAGTTCTACCTATCCTGAAACTCACTCTGTAGCCCAGGCTGTCCTCAAACTCACAGAGATCCACCTTCTGCCTCCCAAGTGCTAGGATTAAAGGTGTGTGCCACCACCACCCACCTGTTTTTGGTTTGATGGATTTTTTTTCTTCCTTTCTCATTAATATCTGTATGCTGTGTGTCTATGGGGATTGCAGGTGTTTGTGAGCCACCCAGTGTAGGTAATGAGAATTGAACCTGGGTCCTCTGGAAGAGCAGCCAGTGCTCTTAACTGCTGAGTCATCTCTCCAGCCACCCCACCCCCAACACACACTTCTTTATTTTATTTTTTTAAGATTTATGTATTTATTATGTATACAGTGTTCTGCCTACATGTATGCCTGCACACCAGAAGAGGGCACCAGATGTCATTATAGATGGTTGTGAGCCACCTTGTGGTTGCTGGGAATTGAACCCAGGATATCCAGAAGAGTAGCCATTGTTCTTAACCTCTGAACCACCTCACCAGCCCTCTCCCCTTTCCTCTGTTTTAAAAGTGTGTTGTATGTTATTTGTGAGGGAACACACGTTTGTGTGGAGGCCAGAGGCCAACCTCGGGTGTCATTCTCAAAAGTACCATCTTTCAGACAGTCATCACAGCCTGGACCTCCCCTATAGGCTGAACTGGCTGGTCAGGGAGCCCCAGGACACTGTCTCTGGCTCCCCAGGATTTCAAGTACCTGCCATCATGTCCATTTTTTTTTTTTTAATGTGAGTTCTGGACATTGCACTTTATCCACTGAGCTATCTCCCCAGCCCTTGTCCAGTTGTTTTGTTTTGTGTCTGGTGTTCACATGTAGACAAAATAACCTTGAACTCCTGAGCCCCCACCCTTTCAGTGCTGAGATCACAGACTGTGACATCCTTGCCTCCTTACCCTGTATCTAGAGTGATCCTGAAAATTGCCTTGAAGGCACCAAGCACTTCAGCCAGCAGCGGGTCTCTCTGCAGCCAGCGCCTGGCTTATGCACTGCAATCCTGTTGGAACACACTAGGGAGCCTCACAAAGGGGCAAAGCAGAGGCGCCTCAGTGGAGTCCAGTCAGAGAACTTGACATCCACCATTGTGTAAGAAGCTGCGTGCATGTGTCTCAATGGGACTGAGAGTTATTTATTTATTTTTAGAATAGCTCCAATAACAACCTAGAAACGCCAGACTCCAGAGGAAAAGAGAAAATGTAGAGGAGCCAAATATAAAAAGCCTGGCACATGCAAAAATAATAATAAAAAAATCAATTCACTTTCACAGATTACAAGTGGGAATTCCCAGGTGGGGAGAGGACTCTGAAAGAGGAAAAGAGATTATATTTTATGGGGAAGGATACAATAACCATTCTCTTCCCATAAAGCCGGTGATGGAAGACTGTCTTTGCTACACAGGTACACACGGCACATTGTCAGGCTAATCCGAACAGGAAATCAATGGCCTCTCCTAAATGTGAAAAGGCATTATCTCTGCAGACCCAGACCAGCTAACCGGGCTACATAGGATCTCCTCAAAAACTCAACAGACAACATTAATCTTGGTCCTGGGACAATAAGTAGCTCTTAAACCCAAATCTTTGTTTATTTTGAAATTGTCATTATAATTTTTTTAAAGAGACAGTCATGGTAAGAAGCACCATCTTTCCTTAGAGCCACAGAACCCCCAGGTGACTCTGTGTGACAGTGTCTCTTTGGTGACACTCTCTACAGCCTTCCTTACCTCTGTGCTGGGTGATGGCCATGGCATTAGCCACCAGAAGCTATGCCAGGCCATAATGTGGCAGAGAAGACAGTCTCAGTGGGATTTATGGAATCTCCTGGGGTTTGTTGTTGTTTTGTTTTGTTTTGTTTTTGCCTTCATTGATCTGAAACAGAACCCAAGTTAATATTAGCAAAAATCACTTTGTACTGGGGTCATCTTCCCACTACAGGAACCTGTGACTGGCGGCTTTGAACATATACTCTATGAGCATTTCTAGCTGACTCCAGGCAGGATGAAGCTTTGACAGGTCAAAGACTACACATCTCCTCCCCTTTGGGCCTCTAACCAACCTCTTGGTAAAGCATCTTATTTTCACAAGAAACTAATTTAATTGTCACAAAGCATCAAGCTCATTAGTGTCGGATTTAGCAATTGGTTCTGCCCTTGTATTAGTTTTCTTGGGTGGTCCTCGAAAAGTACAAGAAACTTGGAAGTTCAAACCCCAATTTCTTAAACTGTGTACCATGATCCTACATGGCGTCCCATAACTGAATATAGAAAAACAAAAATCAGACTTGGCAACAGCAAAGGTTTTCTGAACAGTAACCGAAAAATAAATTCCAACTCAAACACACAATGAATCTGGGGCATTTCTGGCTTGCCTACATCATACCTCTGTGGTGATATTTTATTTGTGCTGAAATATGGTGATATTTTATTTGTACGTTAATAAATAAAGTTTGCCTGGAGATCAGAGGACCTAGCCAGCCATAAACAAAAGTCAGGCAGTGGTAGCACACGCCCTTAATCCGATCACATGGCAGACAGGGTCTCTGAGTGTTCAAGGACACACTAGGGAACAGCCAAGAGTGGTGACACACACCTTTAATCCCAGTACCAACCTTAGAGACCTGGAGGTCTGTACAGACAGGCAGTGACAAGGAAGTGAGGTAGCTGGGCTAAGAGCCAGTGAGAAGGCAGAGAAGGCAGAACAGCCAGGCAATAAAGGTGCAGGTTAGAAAGGAAGAAGCTCTCTCTCAGGAAGCTACGGAAGCTACGGTGACATGATGAGCTAAGGTGGCTCTCACTGTTTCCCTGATGTCTACAGCTCTCATCCCTGTATTTAGCTCTGTGTTTCTTATTTAATAAGACTGTTTAGAAATTCATCTACACACCTCAAAACTTCACTGTAGCTTTGATTCTGCCACCCAACCATCATGCCACCAACCATCATGCCACCAACCATCATGCCACCAACCATCATGCCACTCAAGCAACCATCATGCCACCCAAAGCCAAAGGACGCTGCTGAGACCCCTCAGCTCAGACTCTAAGCTTCTATACACTGTGAGCAGTAGTGTTTTTTACTCACATACAAGGTTTTCAACCCGTATACAGACAGAACAGTCTAATTGCAGAGCCAGGTTTTTCAGCATTTCCTGCTGTGCTCCTCAGCACAAAAGCATCACATCAGTGTGTCCTTGGATTAGACTGTAAGAGTGCTGGATTTTAAAGTTGCTGTCTGCATGGCTGACTTAAATTCCATAAAAAAATAAATGTTCGATGGATTTTGGTTTGAGGTTAGGGTGGAGTTTTCAACCCTTTCTGAAATGACTCCAAACATATTTCTGCCATTTTGTGCTATATATTTATGCAAAGCAGGGTTCTCAGCATTGATAGTTACAATCAAAGCATCAATTGCTGTGGGATGTTCTGTATGTTAAATGTGTTGCTCTAATTGATTAATAAATAAAACACTGATTGGCCAGTAGCCAGGCAGGAAGTATAGGCAGGTCAAGGAGGGGGGAGAATTCTGGGAAGTAGAAGGCTGAGGCAGAGAGACACTGCCAGCCGATGCCATGACAAGCGAGATATAAGGTACTGGTAAGCCAAGAGCCATGTGGCAACTTATAGATTAATAGAAATGGGTTAATTTAAGATAGAAGAACTAACCAGCAAGAAGCCTGCCACAGCCAAACAGTTTGTAAGCAATATAAATCTCTGTGTGTTTACTTGGTTGGGACTGAGAGGCTGTGGGACTGGCAGGTAAGAGAGATTTGTCCTGACTGTGGGCCAGGCAGGAAAACTCTAACTACAAAGAGAAAACTCTAGCTACAAATGGCACCCAATGGGTGGGCAAGAATTTCCACCTAAAACCTGAGAAAAAAGATTCTAAAATGGAGCTCAAAACAGCTTCCTAATTGTCTCTCTCAAGTTGGCGGGTACCTGGTGTGTATGACATGACCAGCAGTATGGCGGGAATGAGGCATCTGCAAGGGCACATTACACTGCGTGGTGGATTTAGCCTTTGCTAGTACGAAAAAAAAAAAAGTTTCTGGGCTACACACTGCTTTGATAAAAGCATAAACCCACTTTTTCTAAGAGTTGATGGCTCCCAGAGCTGATGATAAACTTACCACCGCTATGTTGGGAAGCTGAGGTGGGTGGAGCCACCAGCCACAGTGGCCATTTTGGTCTTACAAATGCTGCAGTTTAAAGCAATAGTTACACAATAAGGTAGATTCAGATGAAACAAGACTTTAAATGCTTTACAATGTGTGTAAAAATGTACATAGGCTTGGAAGAGAAAGAAAAAGGAATATATGCAGTTATATAAAGAAATACATAGTTTTTGAAAATAAAGTCTTAAAAGAGACAGTAAAGGTAGCATAAAAAATAAGCCACATAAAGATGGATATTACACACAGAATCTGGATTGTGTTGTCTGGGATTTTTAACTGCAGAAAAAGATTTGACCATAAAAGCTGCTGAGTTAAACAAATATGTAAAATTTTGACTTCAAAATTTGGATATAAGGATATGTTGCTTTGGAAAGGAGGCTCTGCTTTTGTGTCCACAGAAAGCCAGAGGCTATGGATTTGTTCCAGATTAAGATACTTCAGGTTTGACCAGCCAAGACCCCCTGAAAGGTCTCTGATGATATCATGACCCAGATGATCCAACATCCAGAACGGTTTTAAGGCAACTGGCTTAGATGATACACCCTCACAGACCACTCCATAATCCTACAATTTTCTTTGTGTCCCCATAAGATACAGTGACCACCTCCAGCAGGAAGTAGTAAGAAAAGCTATGCTCAAATTCCCAAATTTATCAAGCTGGCTTTGGAGATGGAATTGGCTCACTCCTTCTCTAAACCCAAGCATATTCCTAAAACAAAAGTTTGAGAGATTCTTGTGTCCCATATCAGAAGATCCCTCTGGTATGAGACAGAGAAAAACAAATATTTTTATTTAAAACATAAATGTAATCTCTTTCTAAAGAAAAAAAAGGGGGATAGTATAGATATGATAGGATAAAAGGATAGATTAATGAACCTAATTTTAAAGAACAACTTGTTTGAAATGTTTTACATTGCTATGGATTTTAGTTTATTGATACAGATTTAAAGTTAATTTTGTTATACTGTATATATATTTCTACTCTCATTTGAGGTATTATCTTTATGTATCTCATTTAGATAGTGATAGATAATTAAGAAATACAGATTAACAATTATTCTTCTATGGTAGTCAAACTTATACTCATGTTAAGTTATAACATAATAATATAGATATATTTCATTATAGATAGATAATCTTCAAATACTTCAAAGACCTATAGAATATGACATTTAAAATATTTTTAAAAATTTAGACTTTCTGGACAGCACCAATTTACTTCAGAGAGGAGGATGGGCATCGAAGACACTCCATATAGAATTTATCTTCTTCTTGGCAAAAATAGCCATTTGGGCAAGAAACTGTTCTTGCCTGGACTGCTTGATTGACTGAACATGCAGGACCCGTGGGAAGGTTACTACTGAACTTTGCTTGGCAAAATGGTCCTTCAGGTTCCTGCTTCACAGAGGAAACTGCCAGACATAATACAGGACACAGAGAGAGTGACTGAGAGACTCCAAACCTTTGGGCTGAAGACAGATGCCCCAACTTTACAAAGGAACTTTGGATGACTATCCAGACTGCCAGCTGTCTCTGTCTACTCTTGCAAGACTCCTGAAAGTTGCTTGCATCCTTCTCCCAGTTCTCAGGTAATATTATATCCTTCTGAGGTCTTTGATATAGTTGAAGACTAGAGATGGTTATAATTTTCCTTAGTTATGATAAAAGATAAGTTAGATATGAAAGCTAAGACTCACAAATATAAGATAGATAGGATATCTTCTTTAATTTTGCAAAATACACTAGTTATTATAAATAGACTAGATATTATAACTATAATTCTTGCTTGATAATTGTTTTGTTATCTGTAATTTTACTAAATGAAAGTTTAAACCTTCCTTTTTGAAAAAAAAGAAAAGGGGAAGTGCTGTGGGATGTTCTGTATGTTAACTGTGTTGCTCTAATTGATTAATAAATAAAACACTGATTGGCCAGTAGCCAGGCAGGAAGTATAGGCAGGACAAGGAGGGAGGAGAATTCTGGGAAGTAGAAGGCTGAGGCAGAGAGACACTGCCAGCCACCACCATGACAAGGGAGATATAAGGTACTGGTAAGCCACATGGCAACTTATAGACTAATAGAAATAGGTTAATTTAAGATAGAAGAACTAGACAGCAAGAAACCTGCCACGGCCATACAGTTTGTAAGCAATATAAGTCTGTGTGTGTTTACTTGGTTGGGACTGAGAGGCTGTGGGACTGGCAGGTAAGAGAGATTTGTCCTGACTATGGACCAGGCAGGAAAACTCTTAACTGCAAAGAGAAAACTCTAGCTACAATCAATAGCTCTGAAGAACACTGATGACATGCTATCTCCTGTGGTATCGAAGAGCCAGCCAATGGCTTCTTTATGTAAAAATAAATAAGTACAACCCTATCATTAGTGTACAAATCTCCTTTTATCTCTAATAAATGCTAAAGTTATATGTATACTGAAGAATTATTTTCAAATAAATGTCTTGAAGGCTGGAAAACTGGCAGCAGTTAAGAACATCTGTTGCTCTTGCAGAGGACCTGGGTTTGGTTCCCAGCACCCACATAGTGGCTCACAGCTTCTGTTCCAGAGAATCTGATGCCTTCCTCTGTTCTCCACAGGTACTAAGCATGCAGGTAGTTTGTAGTTGGAGACCTTCTCTCCAGCCCCGCCAAGACCTGTTAGTCCAACAACCCAATTATAAAATAAACACACAGACACTTATATTATTTAAACTGCTTGGCCATTAGCTCAGGCCTACCATTGTCTAGCTCTTACTCTTATATTTAGCTCGTTTCTATTAATCTATACTTTGCCACATGGCTTGTGGCTTATCAGTACCTTACATCTTCCTTGTCATGGCGGCAGCTGGCAGTATCTCTCTGCCCCAGCCTTCCACCTCCCACAATTCTTTTCTCTCTTGTCCCACCTATACTTCCTGCCTGGCCACTGGCCAAACAGCATTTTATTTATACAGAGCAATATCCACAGCAGTAGTTCATAAACATATATGTAGGTAAAACACTCATACCCATTAAGTAAGTAGATAGATTTAAAATAAATGTCTTTATGATTTATATTCATAAATGTTTGATTTACATAACCTATTTTACCCACCTGGGATCATATAAAAACTTCCCAGCTACCCCCAGAATGCTCAGCCCCAATGGGGCATTTACATCACCTCCTCCAAAGCTGGGGGAGCACTGTGCAGAAGAGGGCTTGGAAAGAACATAAGAGTTCAAAGATGGTGTTGAGTGTCACTGTCTTTCAGGTCTAATGTAGCCTTTGCATGCTTGAACTATCAACACTGTCATTAAAGTCTGCACAAGATGGGGCCTGTTGGGCCAGCAAGATAGCTCAGTATGCTAAGATACTTGTTAGCAAGCCTGGCAACCTGAGTTTGATCCCTAGGACTCACATAGTAGAGATGATAGATAGATGATAGATAGATAGATAGATAGATAGATAGATAGATAGATAGACAGACAGTAGACAGACAGACAGATAGATCTAATTTCTTTAAAAAGATTGGACCCATAAACATTCTGTCATTGAAAAGAGGAGCTCACAAGGCCACCCCACCCTAAGGATCTATAGGCAGTTAATAGTTATTGGGAGAGACAGACATTTTCTTTAGTAGTGTGGCCACTGGTAAGTTGTTCATATTCCTGTAAATAACCCTTCACCCACACTACTATAAGTAAACTCAATTAAACTCAATGGTGTACATACAGAGAGAGAGAGAGAGAACAAGAGAGGGTGGGGATGAATATGATTAAAATATATTATGTACACGTGAAATTGTCATAATGAAATCTAATATTGTGTATAGCTGTGTGATATTTTGATTGCGTTCTAGCAAATAAAGCTTGCTTGGAGTCAGAGGGTGGAGCTAGCCACTAGCTGACCACAGAGGTTTGGAGGACTGTAGAGAGAGGAGACAGAAAGTGGTGAGACAGGGAAGAGAGAGGATTTTGGCCCTTTCTGGAGCATGGAGAGAGGTAGGAAGTGACTGTGGCTGCTCCTGGTTCTCTGATCTTTCAGGTTCTTACGCCAGTATTTGACTCCGAATTTTTAATTGATAAAGATTAATTGGAGTAATGCTTCCTCTGGCACCCAATTTTTAGGGCACGAGTTCATGAAATAGCCACTTGCCATGGCTTTGCAGAGCTTTGTTACAGCTGCACACAGGAGCTGCACCAGCTGGAGTCACCACACTACTGGCTTTTCCTTTATTTCCCCAAGCCTTCTGAGTGAGTCTGGGATTGCAGCCTCTCTCCTGCAATCTCCACAAGTGCCAAACTCCACAAGCACCTGGGATCCAAATCCTGCAGGAATTAGCCCCTCACCATCAGCCTGCTCTGCCTTCAGGCATCTCTGTGCTCTCACTTCCTGCCAGTCCTGAGTGCTGCTCTCATGTCTGCCTTTCAGACAGACAGAGCGTTCACTCCGTCTCCCAGTGGGTTGTGGGCTTTCGCTGACATGAGATCTGTGGCAGCTGTCCTCAGCCAGGCTGTGCACCACCTGTGTTCTCTGCCCAGACGAGCTACACAGAGAGCCAACCTTACACTTCACTGTCATCGTCACCGGATTTGGTGAAACAACTTGGAATTCTTTTCTTTTTTTCTTTTGAGACAGGATTTCTCTGTGTAACAGCCCTAGCTGTCCTGTAACTAGCTTTGTAGGCCAGGCTGGCCTCAAACTCACAGACATACATCAGCCTCTGCCTCATGTGTGCTGGGATTGAAGGCATGCACCACCACTGCCCGTCCAACTTGAAATAATTAAAGGGAGGAATTAGTTAAAAAGAGACAGAGAGACGAGGAGGTGGTGATGCACACCTGTAATCCCAGCACTTGGGAGGCAGAGGCAGGTGGCTCTCTGTGAGTTCGAGGCCAGCCTGGTCTACAGAGCTAGTCCAGGACAGGCTCCAAAGCTACAGAGAAACCCTGTCTCAAAAAAAAAAAAAAAAAAAAAAGAAGAGAGAGAGAGAATTTTTTTTACCACATTAAGACATGGGAAACAGGCCAGGTGGCAATGGCATATGCCTTTAATCCCAGCACTCGGGAGGCAGAGCCAGGCAGATCTCTGTGAGTTCAAGCCCAGCCTGGTCTACAGAGTGAGTTCCAGGAAAGGCACAAAGCTACACAGAGAAACCCTGTTTGGGAAAAGAAAATGGGAAACAATATTACAATGGAGGGAGTTAGGTCTCTGTATGATTCCACAATGGATGGCTTAAAAATGGAACAATTAAATGAGTGGATACTAAGCTGGGATTTATATAATGTGAATTATAAACATTATCAGTTTGGTAATTCTTATTTTATCCCTAAAAAAATTGGCTGTTATGAGTTCCAAGACACAGATCTTAGAAAAGGTTACTAAAGAAAATAATGCAATTTTGACTGATAAGTTACAAACCTTAGAAAAACTTACTAAAACCAATAATAAAGATATTCAGACAGGGATGGGGATTTAGCTCAGTGGTAGAGCACTTGCCTAGCAAGCACAAGGCCCTGGGTTCAGTCCTCAGCTCCGGCCTTTAAAAGAAAAGATATTCAGACAAAGACAGAGGAATTTAAAAGAGAACAAGCCTCACTATTACCTTATAAAATTAGAGAGGAACAGCCAAAGGTTATAAAAAATAAATAAATAAATAAATAAATAACTTAAGTTTTCTAGTCACCCTACAGGAACAACTGCCAAATGATAGGTATCCCCAAGGCTGTGGAAGAGCTGACCAGATTCCTGTGGAAATGTTAGACTTGAGGAAATTTAAGGAAGTGATAGTCTTATATGGTATGCATTCACTCTTTGTGAGGCAGATGTTAAATTCATGGTCAACTATTAACAGAAATGCCCTACAAGACTGGAAAGACTTGGTTACAACAGTATTGGAATCTGGTCCTCAATTACAATGGAGGACATGGTGGAAAGATGAGCCTAAGACCATTGAACAATGAAGTAAGGCTAGAGGTATGGAAATCTCCCAGGACCAACTTCTTGGAGAAGGTGATTATGCTGATATACAAAGACAATCATTATATGATGGCCACACCTTGGCTCTATGCCATGTAGAAGCTTTGAATGCTTGGGACAGAATTGAACAAGTCAGAAAGAGAACTGAGTCATTTAATAAAGTTATACAAGGCCCAAAAGAAATCTCTGATTTTTTTTTTTTACAAAGATTGACTTCAGCTATAAATAGAATGATACCAAATCTAGAAGCTAGACAAATAATAATTGAGTCTTTGGCTTTTGAAAATGATAATTCACCATGCAAAAGGATAATTAGGCCTTTAAAGGCAAGATCAGCACCCATAGAGGAATGGATCTAAGATACAGTCAATATTGAATTTCATAACCATGATGATGCTTGAATGGAAGAGGTGATTTCCAGAGGCTTGAAGAGAAATCAAAATGTCAGATGTTTTAATTGTGGTAAACAATGTCACCTAAAAGCGATTATAGCCAGGCATTGGTGGCACACGCCTATAATCCCAGCACTCGGGAGGCAGAGCCAGGCGGATCTCTGTGAATTCGAGGCCAGCCTGGGCTACCAAGTGAGTTCCAGGAAAGGCGCAAAGCTACACAGAGAAACCCTGTCTCGAAAAACAAAAACAAAAAAAAAAAGCGATTGTAGGCAGGGTGTTTCTAGAAACAATGTTTTTTTGTTGTTGTTGTTGTTTGTTTGTTTGTTTTGTTTTTCTGGGAATGATCCAAATAGAAGGCCCTGCCCTCTGGAGTGTGTAGAAGGTAGAGAAAAGACTGACATTGGACTAATGATGCAAACCGACGAAGGACAGACAAGGTCACCCTTTGCCATCAGGAAAGGCCTGGGGCTCTTGCAGACCCCCATGTCAAATTTTGTTCAATCCTCTTTGTCACTATGGAGGAAACTCCTCTCCAGAGCAATTAAAGAACCTAATGCCTATTGTGAAAAACTATACTGCTCTGGATGATAGACCAGATTTAGAAGATAAAACAAAAATTTCAGGAAGAAACATAATGCAAATATTATAAAATTAGATTCGAACAAGAGAGGCCTCTTGGTTAGAAGAGGTGAGAGTCCACCAAACAGCATGGCCACTCAATCTAAACTAACTCATAAGACTAACAAATGCTTTTCATTTGATCAGATATAACTTGCCAAAAGGGAAACTCCCCAAAGTTAGGGTTGGGGCAGAGTTTTGTTTTTTTCCTTCCAGGAGAATGAAGGCATCCAGCTAAGGAATCTGAAGACCAATGGACAAATGAGAAATCTGAAGAAAAAGGATGAATTGTCCAGAGAAAATGTCCCAAGAAAAAGAGTAAATTGGCCTATTGGTATATCACATTTCCAACAAGATAAAATTTTATAAATTTTCCCAAATGTTTGTTTCTGCTGTTCTCTTCAGACATATAATGCAAATGGTCTTTTTGTATTCCCAGTTCAATTAAAAATTAAAGCTGGCTTTGCAGTTGGAGCATGGCTCTCTCTCTAATCCCAAGCATGCTTGTTAAAAAGAAAATTCAAAATCTCTGTCTCATGTCAGAAGAGCCACCCAATATGGTATAGAAGAAAAATCAAAATTAAGGGACTGTTATATTGCCCTTAATCTTATAATTCTTTGGTTTTATTTAAAACTTTTCTTAAGATATAAATATTATCTCAAAATTTATAAAATTAATATATATATTTAAAACTTTTTGTCATGATATTAATAGTCATATAGAATACTACCTAATTCTAGAAATAGGCTTCATCTAGCTTCCTGTACATGATTTTGGGTTTGAGTCTCTATCAGGTAACTCTGGATGAGATAACGAATTATGGTCCTTTAACCTCTTCAAGATCTGCTACATATGATATTTAAAATGTTTAAGCTTTCTACAGTGAGCTTAACCACGCCTAACAGTGACCTTTGAAGTCTTCAAAAGGAGGATGGGGCCCCACAATGACTATTACAGTGGGACAATGATAATGCCCCTAAGCTAACAAACACCACCCAAAAATTGACTTTGGACTACAAAAACTGCTCAGGATGATTTCAAGGTGGCTAAATGAGATGGTCCAACCTCACAAACTACTCTAGGCTAAGTCCTGCATTTTCCCATTACACAAAGACTGAACAACAAATAATACAGCCAGATGTCCCAGGACTTGACAATTAGCCCAATTTTTTTCAGGATCCTCTAAAGATGCCATTGCCCTCAGACAGCAGGAAGTAATTTTAAGAACATGATGCCCATATGGTTTTTTTTTTGGTCATTCCATGGGTTATGAATATTTGTCATTTAGGGGATTGGTTGCAAGTTGTTATTGGTAATGGTCAGGAAATGAACAAAGGAGGTTAGATTGTTCTGAAAAGAAAAAGGGTATAATATAGAAATGATAGGATAAAAGGGGAGATTACTGGGGATGTCTTTCTATATGCTGTGAATGTGTTGCTCTGATTGATTGATAAATTACCAATTGGCCAATAGCCAGGCAGGAGGTATAGTATAGGTAGGATAAGCAGAGAGGAGAAAGCTGAGAAGTGGAAGGCTGAGTCAGGAGTCACCAGCCAGACACAGAGGAAGCAAGATGTAAAAGTACCAGTAAGCCACAAGCCACATGGCAACTTAAAGATGAACAGAAATGGATTAATTTAAGATATAAGAACTAGATAGCAAGAAGCCTGCCATGGCCATACAGTTTATAAGCAAAATAAGTCTCTATGTATTTATTTGGGTCTGAGTGGCTGCAGGAGCCGGATATAGAAAAACTTTCAGCTACAGTAGATTGTTGAATCTACTCTTAAACCAAAAAAAGCAAGTACTAGTTTTAAATATTTTACATTGGTTTAGATTTTTGTATATTGATACAAATTTGAGAGTTTTTTGTTAAACTGTATATATGTGTCTACTCTTAAGATTTTTTTGTATATTGATACAAATTTAAGGTTAATTTTGTTAGAACATACTGTACATACGTTTCTACTCTTGTTCAAAGTATTGTACCTATACAGCTCATTTAACAATGTAATGTAAATTTCTAGTCCTTGAAAGTTATTGTTACAAACTATTTAGGATAATATAGAGTTGCAGGTTAAGCCAGGCAATGGTAGCATACACCTTTAATCCCAGCACTTGGGAGGCAGAGACAGTCAGATCTCTGTGAGTCTGAGGCTGGCCTGGTCTACAGAGCAAGTTCTAGGATAGGCTCCAAAGATACAAAGAAATCCTGCATTGAAAAAAAAAAGAAAGAAAAGAAATTCAGATTAATATTCACCTATTACAATCAAACTTGTAGCCATGTTAGGTATGTTTTCAAGATCAAACATATATTTTAGACAGGTTGTCTTCAAACACTTCAGAGATCCTCAGAATATGGCATTTAAGATGTTTTCATAACATAAGGTTTTTGTTTGTTTGTTTGTTTGTTTAATGACAATGAGTCATGTCTGTACCTGGCAGCACCAATCTATTTCAGAGAAGATGATGGGCATCAAAGAAACTCAACATGGAGTTTACTTTCTTTCTGGCAAAAGTTAGTCACTGGGCAAGAAAATGCCCTGGACTCAACTGCTGACAGTATGCTCTCCAAATGGACAAGCAGGACACAAAAGAAAGGACTGCCAAATTTTGGGAAGACAAGGCAGGACAGTCATTCAAAAATCCAGCTTCACAGAAAAGTTTGTCAGATATTCTAGACCTATAGGCCAAAGATGGATGCCCCAGTGTTGCAGAGGAACTTTGGGTGACTGTCCAAACAGACAGATGTTTCTGTCATTTCTTAATTTTGGAAGTTGTGTGCAAAGCACTTCTTGTTTACTGAGGTGATATTATGTCGTTCTCATGTCTCTGATGGGGCTGAAGACTAGATAGCGAAACTTTTCCTTGTTACCAAATTCAGAAAAGAAACTCACAAGAGAGGTGTAAAGTGTATAAGGTTGAGAGACATAAAAAGATAGTTTTGGGTTGGTAATGAAAGTTAGTATAGAAAGTGAATTAGGTACAACACTTTGGACTCACCAAGATAGGATAGATAATGGAGTATTTTCTCTGAATTTGTCAAATGCAAATGGGCTAGACATTGTTAATATAATTCTTGCCTGTATGTATTTGTATAGTTATTTACTTGTTATATATAGTTTGACTATATTAGTTAAAACTTTTGCTTTTTATTTAGACAAAAAGGGGAAATGTGTGATATTTTAATTGTGTTCTGACAAATAAAGCTTGCTTGGAGTCAGAAGGAGGAGCTAGCCACTAACTGACCAGAGAGGTTTGGAGGACAGTAGAGAGAGGAGATGAGACGTGATGATAAAGCAGGAAGGAGAGAAAATCTAGGCCTCTTGGGCAGAGAAACGGAAGAGGTAGGAAGCAACTGGCAGCTGCTCCTGGTTCTCTGATCTGTCAGTATTTGACTCCTGATTTTTTTATTGATCAGATTAATTAGAATAATGCTTCAGTATATAATCAATATATGCTAATAAAAAACTTTTTGAGGGCTGGAGAGATGGCTCAGTGGTTAGGAGCGCCGACAGCTCTCCCAGAAGTCCTGAGTTTGGTTCCCAGCAACCACATGGTGGCTCACAACCATCTATGATGAGATCTGTTGCCTTCTTCTGGCCTGCAGGGACACAGGCAGACAGAATACTGTACACAAAATAAATAAATAAATAAATAAATAAATAAATAAATAAATAAATTTTTTAAAAAAACTTTTTTAAAGAATTCTTGCATGGAAAGAAATCCTAAGGGAGAAGTCTAAGAAGCCATGGCTTAAGCCATGTAAACTGCTTCTCTCCCGGTTCTGCAAGCTGAAAATTCAGTTCCAGGTGATGGCAGAATTGTGCTCTCTCTGGCTCTACAGGATGGTTCTTCCTGTGTTTTCTACTTCTGGTGGTTGCCTAATGTCTCTTGGCCTCTAGCTGGGTGGCTTCTGTCACACAGCCAGCCTCTCATCATCTTCTCTCTATGTGTGTCTGTGTCCAAGTTTTCTGCTTTGTAAGGACACCATTCAGTTTGGACTAGGGCCCACTCTAATGACCTCATTTTAATTTAATTACTTAAAAGGTCCTAGATTCTAACATTATCAGGCACTGGGTGTCAGGACTTCCTTCAAGATATGAATTTGGGGAGACCCAAGTTGACCTAAAATAGTCTGCCCCCAAGAAATTTACATGCTATTAAATGAGATTATATAACTCCAAACATGATCAGGCTATATCAAGATTTCTAGACCTTAATGGAGCTGACATTTGTCTCTTATGGTGGATGTTCTGTGCATTATAGCGGAATCTGGAAAAGGATTTCTAATCTCTACTGACTACATGCCAGTAGGCCAGTAGGCCATGTTGTTCCCTCATAGAAACCTCAAATATCTCCATATACTGCCAGATGTCCTCTTAGGGAGCAAAAATCACACACACACACACACACACACACACACACACACACACACACAAACTAGTAGAGGAAATCAGTACTCAGTGAAATATATTCAGGAATGTAGGCCAAGTTTCTCAACACTGTAAGAATACAGAACATCCAGGAAAGTCCAAGGTGATCAGAGTAATAGACACTGCTCAGTTCTCTGCCTGTCTGTACACATGCATCAATTCAATAAGCTTTTCCAGGTACCAAGTATATGTCAGTGTTGGTCTGGGAACTGTAGGAAAAGCATAGGACAAAGGAGATGTCTTAAAGAGCTGCCTTAAATATATAGTATAATGAGCTACAATATGTGTGAATGAGAAAAAAATGAGTAAATGAGAAGGCTGTGAAGTGTTGGGAGGGGGCAATGTTGACGTGTCCAGCTGGTGGCCTAGAAAGGACTCAGATGGGACAGGTCTAGGGAGAAAGGGGCCTCAGTCCACAAAGCAGCTGCTATAAAGGGCCTTGTAAGAATGGGAACAAAGGCAGAGACATCTATAGATGTAACCGTCTTGTTAAATAAGAAACACAGAGCCAATTGCAGAGTTAAAAGCCAAGAGGTCAGAGCAATAGCTGAGAGCTGAAAACCTTACCCTTCACTGCTGCTCTGTCTTTCCTCTCTGCAAGAGACCTACTTCCTGTGTCCTGTCTTTTTTATAGACTTTCTGTTCTGCCTTCTCATTGGTTGTAAACCCAACCACATGACCTCATCACTGCCTGTCTGTACAGACCTCCAGGTCTTCTATGGTTGGTATTGAGATTAAAGGCTTGTGTCACCATGCTGGCTGTGTCCTTAAACACACAGAGATCCTGCCTAGCTCTGCCTCCCAAGTGCTGGGATTAAAGGCGTGCACCACCACTGCCCAGCTTCTGCTATATCTGGCTGTAACCCCAAGGCAACTTTATTAACATACAAGTAAAATCACATTTCAGTACAAATAAAATATCACCATAGACATCCCTGGTGTGTCTGGAAAGCAGGAGGCCTGGCCTAAATAGAGGATGACAGAAGGAAACAGGGAAACAGAGTCAACAAAGAAATGGTGGGAAGGACACAGTGGTCCCCTTTTGTCCATATTCCAAGATACCAGTGGGTGCCTAAAACAGCACAGTATCTCCATCTACATAGCCTGTGCTTCCTGTAGATCTACACTATAGTATAAAGTTTAATTTTTAAGCCTGGAAAAATGGCTTGTCAGTTAAGAGCACTTACTGTTCTTGTAGAGTGTTGTGTGGTATTTTGTTTGTTTTCTGACAAATAAGCTTGCCTGGAGATCAGAGGTTAACTAGCTAGCCACTAGTTAACCATAGAAGTTGGCGGTGGTGGCTCATGCCATTAATCCCAGCACTTGGGAGGCAGAGGCAGGATCTTGCCCCTTTCTGTTGGAGGATCAGAGAGGTAAGGCATCACTGGTGCCTGTTCCTCTGCTTCTCGGATCTTCAGGTTGTTAACCTGATATCTGACTGCTGGTTTTTATTGATAAGACTAATTAGGTTCACGCTTCAGGAGAGGACCCAAGTTTAGTCTGTTGCACCCATGGTAGACAGCTCACAACTGCCTGTAATTCCAGTTCCAGGGGCTACAAAGCCCTCTCCTAACTTCCTGGGATCCATGTTCATGAGGTGCAGGTACATACACTCAGGCCCACACTCATACACATACAACTAAAAAACAAAGTGTTTTTAAAAGTTTAATTTGTAGACTGGGCACAGTGAGACCCTGTCTCAAGAAGGAACGAGGAGGCAAGGGAGACGAGAGGATGCAACTTGGTTGGTAGAGTGTTCACCAAGCTTTTTCAAAGCCCTGGTTTTGAACCCCCAGCACCGTATGTATTGGGTGTGGTATTATACATTAGTAATTCCTGCACTTGGGAAGTGAATGAACATCAGAAGTTCAGTCATTCACTCCACCAAGCAAGTCAGAGGCCAGACTGGGAAACATCAAACCCTGTCTCAAAAAAAAAAAAAAAAAAAAAACCCTCAGGGGCTGAAATGGCTAAGCAGGTAAAGGCACTTGCTGCTAAGACCAACAACCTGAGTCTAATCCCTAGAACCCACACAGGGAAAGGAGAGAACTGACCCTGTAATTGCCCCCTGGCTACCACACAAAACACTGGCATGTATGCACTCGTGCACACAAATAAATGTAGTAAAGTTTTTAATTTAGCACAGAAAAATATTAATCACAAGTAATTATAAAATAAATCAGCTACATTATACACTGCTATAGAATTGTGTGAATATGGTTTTTCTCAAAATACCTTACAGTGTCCCCAGCTTTCTCCTTGTGGTGACATGAGAGCTGCAGAATGAGGTGTGAGCCACGGTAAACCTCTCCCTCTTTTGATAGCTTCGGGTCCCTCACACGGAGGTGATGGCTACTGGTAGCTGACGAATACAGCCATTCTAGACATTTTTTCCAAGTGTATTTTGTGTACTGGGGTATGTTGTGAGTGTGTTCATGTGTGTGCATATGTGCGCCAAGGCCAGAGGTCAGCGTGGACTTCTCAATTGCTCATCACCTTATTTTTAATGCATATGGGTAATTTTCCTGCATGTATGTATGTGCACCACATGCATGCTTGTTGCCCTCAGAAGCCAGAAACACCGCATAAATGTTAGGAATTGAACTTAGGTCTTCTGCGTGAACAGACATGACTCTTAACTGCGGAGCCATCTCTCCAGCCCCTAAAACCACCTTATTTTTTTGAGACAGGATCTCTCAATGAACCTGGTGCTTCCAGATGTGGTTAAATTGGCTGGTTACCTGCTAGGTACTGGGATCATTAGGTAGCACCCATGAGGCTTATTATGTGGGTGGGTGCTGGGATCAAATCTCAGGTCCTCATACTCTGTAGCCTCACACGTTGCTGACAGCTATCTTCAGGCCCCAATAACCTTTTTTTTTCCCCTGAGACAAGGTCTCACTATGTATTGCTGGTTATTCTGAAACTTGCTATAGAAACAAGGTTGGCCTCCAACTCACGGATCCACATGCTTCTGCCTCCCAGGTGCTGAGATTAAAGGTGTATTGCTATGCCTGACATAACCACTTTTTAAAAACTAAGTTTATTTAGAACACGTCAAAGAAAACAGGAGGCAAGGGCAGTAACAGACCCTTCCTGGCATTTAAGTTTACAATCCTGTGACATTTAGTCTGTCTCCACTGCTGTCACTGCCATCTCCAGGACCTGGCTCTCAGCCCAGGGCTTTTTAGCACTGATGTCTATAGCAAGATGGCCCAACGTTAGTGTCACTGAATGTCCTCCTTTTCCTGAGAGATTCAGATTATGCCTGCTGTGATGGGCTGATTAACTGCGGTTCTTTTCACTCTAAAAATTCCAGCTGGGGTAACAATATGGTCACCCCACCTTGAGCTCACTTTCTCTGAAATAAGAATTGCAGGGGGCTTCTCTCTCTCTCTCTCTCTCTCTCTCTCTCTCTCTCTCTCTCTCTTAACTGTGTGTGTGTGTGTGTGTGTGTATGCACACGCACGCATATGCAGCAGACACAACCATATGTATGAATGCAGGCATACACCCACCGTATCTACATCTGCCACAGCTAGATGGCCCATGAGCTTCAGGGGACTCCCTGTCACATTTCATCATAGAAGTACTAGGATTAATGACACACTGCTACCTCAGCTTTTGTTTTGTTTTGCTTTTGTTTTGTTTTTTTTCGAGACAGGGTTTCTCTGTGTAGCTTTGGAGGCTGTCCTAGATCTCGCTCTGCAGACTAGGCTGGGCTCGAACTCACAGAGATCCTCCTGGCTCTGCCTCCTAAGTGCTGGGATTAAAGGCATGTGCCACCACTGCCTGGCGCCATCTCAGCTTTTATGTGAATTCTGGGGATTCACACTCAGGTCCTCATGACAGTCACTAAGTGCATTTCTTACAGAAAAGTTCTTACCCACGTACCAGCCCCCAAGTGGCATTTCTTATAAAAAATGAAGACCTTTGCTGTGGATATCGCTCTGTGTAAATAAAGTTCTGATTGGCCAGTGGCCAGGCAGGAAGTATAGGCGGGACAAGAGAGAATAGAATTCTGGGAAGTAGAAGGTTGGAGAGAGACACCTCCAGCTGCCACCATGAAAAGCAACATGTAAAGACACTGGTAAGCCACAAGCCATGTGGCAAAGTATAGACTAACAGAAATGGGTTAATTTAAGATAGAAGTAGATAACAAGAAGTCTGCCATGGCCGTACAGTTTCTAAACAATGTAAGTTTCTGTGTGCTTTCTTGGTTGGGTCTGAGCAACTGTGGGACTGGTGGGTAAGAGAGATTTGTCCTGACTGGGCCAGGCAGGAAAACTCCAACTACAGACCTTTGATGAGTGTGAGGACAAGGATTGGAGTATGGTAGTTTGAGTAAGAAAGCCCTCACAGGCTCATAGATCTGAATGCTTGCTCATCAGGGAGTGGCATTACTTGACAGGGATTTGTGGGAGGAAGTGTGTCACTGGGCATGGGCTTTGCATTTTCAAAATCTAAGCCAGTCCAAGTGTCTCTCTCTTCCTGCTGCCTTCAGATGCAGATATAGTACTCTCAGCTCCTTCTCCAGCACCACGTCTGCCTGCACGCCACCATGTCCTGCTATGATGATAACAGACTAAACCTCAGAAACAGTGGGCCACCCCAATTAAATGTCTTCCTTTATAAGAGTTGCTGTGGTCATGGTGTCTCTTCACAGCAATAGGACACTAAGACAGTGACCCACCTCTACCTGAGCTCCTCTGCCTTAACTTAGTTCCTAGAAATAGGCTCATGTATAAAAACTCGGTCCCTAAATAGTGGTGCTGTTTGAAGAGGTTTAGAGGGTAGCTGTGGCCTTGTTGAAAGGAGTATCTTGATGCAGGCAGGGTTTAAGAGCTGAAAGTCTTGCCTACTTCTAGTTCAATCTCTGCTTTATGTTTGAGGTTTGAAGACATGAGTTCTCAGCATTCTGTTCCAGCCACCATGCCTCTGCTCTGCCATCATGGACTCTTGTTCCTCTGACACTATAGCCAACTGAAATACTTTCTTCCTTACACTGCCTTGTAGTCAGAAGATTTCCTGTGTCCCGGCCTGCTGGTGGTCCAGACAAATCTCTCCCACTCACATCCCCCAAGTAAACACACAGAGGCTTATGTTAATTATAACTGCATGGCCATGGCTCAAGCCTTTTGCTAGCTAGCTCTTATATCATAAATTAACCCATAACTATTTATCTATGTATTGCCACATGTTCCGTGGCTTTACCTGCATTCCATTACTTGTTGCTCCTTGGGCGGCTTGCTGGTGTCTCCCCACTCAGTCTTCCTTTTCCCAGAATTCTCTTTGTCTGCTTATCCTGGCTATACTTCCTGCCTGGCTACTGGCCAATCAGTGTTTTATTAAACGAGTGTATAAAAGCATTATCCCACAGCACTGCGTTGGCTGTGGTGTTGTATCACAACAAGAAGGATTGACTAGAGTGTGCCTCTGCTATGACCAGAAGCCTGAGCCAGAGATGATGGACAGAGGCAGATGTCCACTCCCAGCTGTGAGTGTACACAGTAGCCCAGGGTCCCATTTCTCTTCCAAAGCATGACACAAATGACACATCTAGATTGGTAAAAACCTTGACTGTGATAGTGTGTGCTCTGTGGGAACCATCTGCTTATTCACAGCAAATCTCCCCTCACCTGTTGACATTTCCACACACATGCCAAAACTATGAGAGAGCCTGAAGAATGAGTGAGAAGATCTGCATGTTGGGGGCGGGCTCCACACTTCATTAGCCAGGCAGGGAACGTGGTTAGAGACCAGGGAGTTAGAGATACCCATTCTGAAGTCCCCAGGGATGTGCTCACAATGAATGCGATTCAACAACAGGCAAAATAAATAAACAAACAAACAATAGACCTTCGTTTAATTCTGGAGTTTACACGTACACCATTCTACCCCAGCCTTTTGTATCCATGGAAACCAGTTATGATGCTACAGAAGGAGGATGCTGGCTAGAGTGAAGAAGGAATAGTAGAATGGAGGCTAGCTTCCAAATGAGCTTTGAGTAGCAGGATGACAGGGGCCTAGGAGCTCCACCCAGGGCTCTTGTTAGGCAAAGGGAGAACCAAGGACAAGCCTGTGACTCAAGCAGAGCTCCTACCTTGGTGTGCTACCATTGCTGTGATAAACACCATGGCCAAAAGCAACCCAGGGAGGAAAATGTTTATTTGACTTACACGTCCAGATCACAGTCCATCATTGAGCCAAGACTAGGCAGAAACTCAAGTAGGAACCTGAAGTCAAAACTGAAGCAGAGGCCAGGAAGTAATGCTGCTTACTGACTTGCTCCTCACAGCTTTGCTCCTCACAGCTTGCTCAGCTTTCTTTCTTATAGCACCCAAGACCTAATGATGACATCACCCAGAGTGGCCTGAACCTTCTCATGTCAATCAAGAAATCAAGCTGGGCACTCAGGAGGCAGAGGCAGTCAAATCTCTGGTCTACAGAGTAACTTCCAGGTCAGCCATGGCTACAGAGAGAAACTCTGCCTGAAAAAGCAAAAGAAATTAAGAAAATACCCCAGCCTGGCAGTGGTGGTGCATGCCTTTAATCCCAGAACTCAGGTAGAGGCAGGTGGATCTCTGTGAGTTTGAGGCCAGCTTGGTCTACAAAGTGAGTTCCAGGACAATCAAGGCTACATGGAGAAACCCTGTCTTGAAAAACAGAAAAGAAAAGAAAAAAGAAGGAAGGAAAGAAGGAAGGAAGGAAGGAAGGAAGGAAGGAAGGAAGGAAGGAAGAGAGAGGGAGGGAGGGAGGGAGGGAGGGAGGGAGGGAGGAAGGAAGGAAGGAAGGAAGAAAAGAAAATGGAAAGTGCCCCTACAAGTATACCTACAGGCCAGGCTGATGGAGACATTTTCTCAATTGAGGTTCCTTCTTCATCTATGACCCTATCTGTGTCAGTCTGACAAAAACACAAAGAAACAGTACAGCTTATTCATTCTAGGTTTAATTCTGAAAATCTGGAAAGCCAGGCAGCCCTTCGAGACATGCCTGTACCTTTCTGCTGTATTTTCAAGATTTAAATTTAAAAAAGCTTGTTATCTGACCACAGGAGAAGGGCTGTCTGCACAGAAAGATGGATGGGCAGAGGTCACACCTGGGCCCAATCTGGGAATCAAGCAGAGTCATGATCCCTAAGAAGGTTCTAGAAGAGAACCTTATCTCTTCCTCATTCTAGTGACTACAAGTGTCCTTGGCTTCAGGCCCTGCTGCTCCCAAATAGCCTTCATCCCTGGGTCTTTTGCTTATAAGAACCCTTATCATTAGATTTAAGGACATCCCTAAATCCAGGGCAATTTAATTTTGAGGCCCTTTAATGATAGCTGCAAATCTTTTTCCCAAATTCAAATCACATTCCCAGGTCCTGGGGGTCAGGACTGATGCAGCACCACCATCCCTCCCAGTATGTGACTTCGGGGAGACTTTGTCTGACGGCTTTGATGATTTGGCAGCCTGAGGCATGCATGGATGACCCTCTGGGTCTCCAGGCTTTGGCTGATTTCAGAGGAATGATAAGACAGGTTCCTCCAATTCTAAGACCCCATGTGGCAAGGAAGCCTGAGCATTGCCATGGTGATTCCAAATGTTGAAATGTTGACCTTATTTTGTTTCCCTATTTACCAGAACCTCAGAACAGCCAGGTGGACTGATTCTGGGGGTGTGCCTACCTCAGGGTGAGGACTCTCTCTGGCCCTCCTTGAGGAAATGTATCTGTGACTTCTTGGATCCATCCCCTCAAATGACCTCTGCCGTTGGCCTAGCAACTGGTTTACACTCCCAACATAACCAGAGGCCCTTGGAGTGAGGAGGATTGGAGAACTAAAGGAAGGCAGAGGCACTCTCGAAGTTACCAGAGCTTCCACCACTCATTCAGAAGAGTCTGAAAGTGCCATACTCCAGGAGAAGGGAACGACTGTTGGAGAGGCTTGTCATGGTTGACATGGCTCTTCCAAGCCTCTATCTAGTTCTGGAGGCTGGCAGAAGGAGCAGGCAGCAGGAGAGAGCCGTTTCTCCAGGAAGCTGAATAATTTTGGAGAAGCCCCAACTTTGGTGGCCCTTCCTGGGGCTCTCCTGTGGGGAAGCAGGTGATCATGAAGCCTCAGGCAAGTTCATCAGTTTGTCAGCCTGGACAGGATTTTGGCTAAGGGTCCTGATGGCAATTTCCTTCTCTGTGAAATAAAAACCGGGATGACAAGCTCTTGTTAGTACATCCATCATCGCCTTCGGGACTCAGCATTGTGCCTCCAGGAGCATGCTGGGGCCTTGTGTAACACACTGTGCCCTGAGCACATGGTGACTTCCCAGTTGTGGCACTGAGCCTCTGAGAACCTACCAGTCAGAAGAATGTGGAAGAAATCCGTTTGCATCTTGACTGTCCCAGCAAAGACACCCTTTGTCCCTGTAACTTACAGGGCCTATGATACCTTCCCAGTCAGTAATACTTGTAATGCCCCAGACCCTATAAGGCCCTGACCCTCTAAATACTAGAAGCCAGGTCCAGGAAAGCTAAGTTAAGGTAGAAGGTTAATGTCCTGTTAGATCTACAGTGTTAATTCCTCTGGTTGAGAAAGACCACTACTTCAATCCAAAGCCAAATTTGAAGCAAGCTTAATTAAATACTGGCCAGGTGGATGGGCTCTGACCAGGTCTATCTCTGGTTCCCTGAAAATTACCCCAAGTCACGGTTTGCAGCAGCTTAAGTATTTCCCATCAGGTCCAATCAGGGGCACACACACATCCTGATATATATCCTGCCTGTGAACCTCCTGCCCACATGTGATCAAGCAAAACTTGTTTGGGTCACAAACTTGTTTAGAAGAGTGAAAACATGTGGCTTGTTATCTCCCATAAACAATAGCTCCAGCATTTCAGGAACTGTATGTCCTTGAGCAAGAGCCTTGCAGATCAGGGACATTTTTGTTTCATGGATCTCTTAGGAATGGAAATTGAAACTGAAAATGTAACTTTGGCTCCCACAATAGAAAGAACTTGTGTGTGTGTGTGTGTGTGTGTGTGTGTGTGTGTGTGTGTGTGTATACACGCGCATGTGCACACAAAGATGTCAGTGCTAAATATGCTCCTCTATCACTCTGCACCTTATTTTTTGAAACAGTGTCTCTCCCTGAACCTGGAGCTTGTTGATTCAGCTGGCCTGAAAGCTCCAGGAGCCTCCTGTCTCTGGCTCCCCAGTGTCAGATCAAAGGCACAGGCTGTGGCATGTGGCTTTTCTGCAGGTGCTGGGGATCGCAATCCACATCCTCATGTTCCAGTAAGCACTTTACCCACTGAGCCATCTCACCAGCCCCACATGAATTTCTGCAGACTAAGAATCCCTCGTACATTGTTCCCACAGCCTGCAAATAGTCCCTCTTTGGACAAGCAGCTGAGAAGGGTGCCATTCCCCCAAATCTTTCTTTCTCCCTACACTAACCCTCCACGTGCGCTTTTCTTTGCCTATTTCTGCTCTTTGGACCCACAAGTCTGCCCCCTGCTGGTAAAGGGACACTCAAGCAGGAAGGGGTTTTGTGACCCAGTAATCAACTTCTTTCCCTGGCACAAGGTCCTTATCTCCTAACTCAGAGATTTTATCTGGGAGTTGGAGCTGTTGAATGGACAATGTAAGATTCCTTGCCTCAGTGGGTCATAGATAACATCTTTCCACATCACAGACCCCAAAAAATTACAAAATAAAGCCAGCGTTATCTAAAACAGCTAAAAGTCCTCTGAAATATCATCATACAAATTAATCTAAAAGAGAGCAAATTAATATCTGGAAAGGCACTAATGGAAAGGGTACACCCAAGTCTGGGTCCAAGCTCCTCTGTTCTCTTACTCATGGTCTTAACTTCTCCAAGCCCAGCTTGCTTAAATGTAAAATGAGGCCATTCATAATTACATCAGAATTGTTGAAAAGATTAAACAAGATCATTAATCAAGTAGCATAACCCCTGGCACATAGCAAACGCTATTTATAAGGCACTTCAAGACCTTTCTTTTTGAGCGCTGGGGATGTAGCTCAGTGGTAGAGTGCCTGCTTTGGCATGCACAAGGCTCTATGTTCGATTCCCAGTACCACACATACACACACATTCACACACACACACACACACACACACACACACACACACACACACACTTCCTAAATGTCAGAGGGAGACACAGTAGGAGATACTGGTTGGGGACATGGGTACAGAAGCTCCTGAGGTATGTGGACAGCTTCATTACCCCCAGCCCAGGAGTGTTACACTAAGTTGGGTGTGTGTATGGAGGGTGATGGCTAACTTTGATTGTCAACTTGATGGGATCTAGGATCTCCATAGAGACAAATCTCTGGGCATTTCTGTGAGGGATTAAAGTTAACGGAGGTGGGAAAACTCACCGTAAATGTGGGAATTGCCATTCAATAGGCTTCATCCCTGGACTGAATAAAAAGAAGAAATAGGAGGTGGGGTGATGGCTTACCAGTTTAAAGTACTTAGGGCTCCTCTAGAGGGCCGTGTTTTGTTCCTAACACCCACAAAGGTGGTTCATAACCATCAGTAACAAACTTTTTTTTTTTTTGGACAGGGTTTCTTGGTGTATCCCTGGCTGTCCTGGAACTTTGTAGACCAGGCTGACCTCAAACTCACAGAGATCCACCTGCCTCTGCCTTCCGAGTGCTGGGATTAAGGTGTGCGCCACCATGTCCAGCTCAGCAAATCTTTTCTTAAAGTGAGAAACAAGCCAAACACCAGCGTTCATCCCTCTCTGCTTCCTGACTGTCGATGCCGTGTGACCAGTCACCTCACGCTCCCGCCACCATGCTTTTCCCTGCCATGACAGACCGTGCCCTCAAACTGTGAGCCAAAACAGCCCCTTCGTTAATTGTCTTCTGTCAGGTTATGTCACAGCCACGAGAAAGTAACTAATGCAGGGGCGGACTTCTCCTGGACACATGCATGGGTGCCTCAGTGGAGAGCACTGCCGCTGGGTCTAGCGGGGAAATGGGGTGCTCAGCATCACAAGGCAGAGAGCTTATGCAGGACTCAAGGTCAGCAGTGCTGGGGCTAGAACCCCACTCCTCCTTAGGAAACACATCTTCATTTTTTTGTTTTGTTTGTTTGTTTATTTGCTTTTCGAGATAGGGTTTCTCTGTGTAGTTTTGGTGCCTGTCCTGGAGCTCACTCTGTAGCCCAGGCTGGCCTTGAACTCACAGAGATCTGTCTGGCTCTGCCTCCCAAGTGCAGGGATTAAAGGCGTGTGCCACCACTACCCACAGACATCATCATCTTTAATAGGGAGGGACCAAAGCCACTTCCCCAAAGCAAACCCAAGCTGGGAGCACTCGGGATCAGGTGCATACTAAACAAAAGTGACACTCCTGAGTTCTAGAACATGTCAGGAAGAGCAGAAGTGGACACAGACACCACCTCATCAGTCACCCTGCCTCATGTCTCCTTTTAAAATCCTGCTTGTAGCACGAATCCTAATTAGTCTTAATAAAAACCCAGAACCAGATATTGGAGTAAATGCTGAAAGATCAGAGGAGCAGAGCAGCAGACACTAGAAACTTCCTACCTCTATAATTTCTCAGACTGAAAAGGACCAAGCGCCTCTCTCCACTCCACTTTATCACTTACTTCCTCTCTCTGCCCAGCCATATCACTTCCTGTTTCCTCCTTCCAAGTGCTGGGATCAAAGGTGTGTACCACCACTGCCTGGCTCTGTTTCTCTTTAGACTGATCAATCTTGTGTAGTTCAGGCTGGCCTTGAATTTACTGCCTCTGCCTCCCAAGTGCTGGAATTAAAGGTGTGTGCCACCACTGCCTGGCCTCTTTGGCTAACTAGTCTCTCTCTGTCTCTCTCTCTCTCTCTCTCTCTCTCTCTCTCTCTCTCTCTCTCTCTCTCTCTCTGTGTGTGTGTGTGTGTGTGTGTGTGTGTGTGTGTGTGTGTGTGTGTTGCATGCATGTGTGTGCTACATGCAAATGTAGATGCAGTCCTCTATGCATGCACATGTGGAAGTCAATATCAGGCATCTCTATCTCTATCATTCTCCACATTATTTTTTGAAACACTAAACCTAGAGCTTGCTGCCTTGGCTAGGCTGGCTTGCAAAGCACTAGATATCCACCTGTTTCTGCTTTTTCTTAGCAGCACGGGTGTTATAAGCACAAGCCACCACACCTGACTTTCATGTGGTCCTCATGCTTGGGTGGCAAGCACAACCTACTAAGCAGCCTCCCTATGTTTATTTTTGTTTTATTTGTTTATTTTATGTGTTTGGCTGTTTTGTCTGCATGTACATCTGTGCATCACTTGCATGCCTGGTACCCATGGGGGCCAGAAGAAGATAAGGGATCCCCTGGGAATGCAGCTGCAGACAGTTGTGAGTTGTCGTGAATGTGCTGGGAATTGAACTTAGGTCCTCTGGAAGAGCAGCCAGTGGTCTTAACCGCCAAGTCATCTTCCTAGCCCTATCAGTCCCTATGTTTAATTGTAATAAAATATACAGGACATAAAGTTTGCCATCTTAACACCTTGTATTTGTGTTGTTGCTGTTGTTTTGGAGACAGATTCTTCCTTCATAGCCAGGCTGGCCTTACATACACAGTCCTCTTGTCTGGGGTCATGGGTATGCCACCATAGCCACCGTTGGCATCAGTAAATATGTCGTTCCGCAGCATTAAGTATGTCCACATCACTGACCAGCATCAGGATAATTCATCAGCATATATGGTCTCTGGGCCAGTTAAACAGCTTTCTCCCTCCTTTCAAGGACCCCCCAAAATTTTTGTAAAATAAAATATGTAAAATCAAGATACAAGCTAATTAGCCAACATAAAAAGTGGAAGTTTTTCTTTCAAGTTGATACTTAGTTAAAAGAGAACCCTTCAAACCTGACCTAACTTGGTGAATGACACAGGTCTCCATTCAACCAGCAACAAAGTTGCCTTGACTGCTTCTAGTTGGGATTCCCACTGGGTAGGGAAGGAAGGTCACTGCTATGGTCCAAATGTCTGTTGTCTTAGTCAGGGTTTCTATTGCTGTGAAGAGACGCCATGAATGTGGCAACTTTTATAAAGGAAAGTGTTTCACTGAGGTGGCTCACTTACACTTTCTGAGGTTTAGTTCATTATGATCATGGTGGGGAGTATGATGGTGTGCAGGCAGACATGGTGCTGGAGAGGAAGCTGGGAGTTCTTAGATCTTGACTCACAGGCAACAGGAAGTGGTCTGAGACACTGGGCGGTATCTTTAGCATACATGAGACCTCAAAGCCTGCCTTGACAGTGACACATTTCCTCCAACAAGACCACACCTACTCCAACAAGGCCACACCTCCTAATAATGTCACTCCCTTTGGGAATCATTTTCTTTCAAACTATCTGTGCCTACCCTAGTCAAATGCTGAACTCTAACCCAGAGTGGTGGACTTAGGAGCTGAGGCTTTTGGATGGTAATTGGGTCATGAAGGTGAAATCCTCCTGAATGGAATCAGTGTTCCTATAGAAAAGGTACCAGAGAGAGAGGTTCCTTACCCCAAGTGAGGAACACAGAGAACCAGCAGTGAGTGAGGAAGAAGGCCCCACTAGACATGTAATCTGCACACCTATGTTCCCAGCACTCTGGACATTAAGCAGGAAGATGGCTACAACCTTGAGGCCAACCTGGACTACCTGGGGAATTCCAGACCAGCCTGGGCTAGAGTGGGAGCTCATGTCTTAAAATAACAAAACCAGGGGAAGAAAAGGCTCAGCAGTTAAGAGCTTGTTTGTTTGTTTGGGTTTGGTTTTTGAGACAGGGTTTCCCTGTGTAGCTCTGGCTGTCCTAGAATTCTGTAGACCAGGCTGGCTTTGAACTCACAGAGATCCACCTGCCTCTGCCTCCTGAGCGCTGGGTTTAAAGACATGTGCCAGCACTACCCATCAAGAGCTCTTTTTGCCTTGCAGAGGACCCCAATTTGGTTTCCAGCTCCCACAAAGCAGCTCACAATAGTCTAGAACTTCAATTCCAGAGGATCCATTGGCCTATGCTGGTCTCCATGAGCACTACACATACATGATGCAAACATACTCTTAGGCAAACACTCATAACATATAAAATAAACAAATCTTTCAAAACAAAACAACAACAATTAAAAAAATGTATTTCCCCAATCTCCTTAGCCCAGAACACCACCACTTAACCTTATAGGCTATTTGGTAACCAAAGATGCTCAACAGGAATAATATAAGTTTCAGAACCTTACCAGATGCTAGATTTGGTAACAAACGATTATTTTGTTAATTCTTTTTTTTTTTCTTTTAAGTGTTTTTTGTTTGTTTGTTTTTATTTATTGTTGTTGTTTTTTGAGACAGGGTTTCTTTGTGTAGCTTTGTGCCTTTCCTGGAACTCACTCTGTAGCCCAGGCTGGTCTTGAATTCACAGATCTGCCTGTCTCTGCCTCCTGAGTGCTGGGATTAAAGGCATGCACCACCACCACCTGGTTTCTTTCATATTTTTGAGACAGAGACAGAGTCTCTACATAGTCCTGGATGTCCTGGAACTCACTATGTAGACCAGGCTGGCCTCACAGAGGTCCACCTGCCTCTCCCTCCCAAGTGCACTACTTGGTGTGTACTACCACCCCAGCTTGTATGAAAAAAATTGTAAAATAATAATAAAAGAAAAAATGTGCATTTTATTTCATGTTAACTATACTTCAATAAAGCAGTAAAAGTAAAAAAGGAAAGTAAGCAAATTTGTGAGAGTCTTAAATTGCACAAGGAGGAGGGAGAGGCAGAAAAAGAGAATAAATGGATTTTAGGGTCTAATATGCTTAATTGGGGTCCCAAAAGCCAAAAAGAACCACTTTCAAACGCCCGTACTAGAAGCCCAAGAGGATGAAATTGCATTGCCAAAGTTCTGGAGAACCAAATAACAGCCAACGTAAATTTCTCTGCCTTTCAATATTCTTTACTGATAGAAAAAGATTTTTCAGATAAGCAAAATGTGAGAGAATTCTCCAAGAGTAACCCTCACCCAGAGAATTCCACAGGGAGTTTTGAGGCTGAGGGCAATGACCCCAGAAATTCAACACGGGAGCAAGAGTAAAGAAGTTCAGGGAGCATTCAGAAAATAAGCAACAAAGAAAAATTCTCTCACTGGAATCAAAGATTCCAGAAGGACAGACAGGGAGCATCGTGCGAAAGACACATGAATCAGATGGCCAGTGGCAGTTAATGTTGCTTGCCAGCTTGACAGGATGCAGTGGCTAGGACACCAGCCATCTTAACAGGTCACTTAGGGAAGCCTTTCTTAGATGTGGGCGGGACCGTCTGCAGCTGAGGTCTGGGACCTGAGAGTGAGCCAGCAAGCAGTGTCCTCCATGGTTTCTGCTTCAAGCTCCTGCCTCGACTTCCCTCATGACGGACTGTGACCTGGAAGTGTGAGCCAAACAAACCCTTTCCTCCAACAGTTGCTCTGTCCAAAGTGTTTATTTTATCACGGCAACGGGGGAAACTGGAACCTTAGGAAAAACATAGAAGCGAGAGAAAGGTAACAAGCACCTGGTGGTCCCAAGGGGAAGAGGTGGGTGACATTGTTAATATTGCCTGGAGTTCAGATGGGTCTGGCATTCAGGACGTCACAGATGGTCATACAGGTGAAATGATAGGCAAGTTCCTGATTGCCCGGAATTAAAGTGTGGGTGCCAAGGACCCACAGCTAAAAGCCATAGCCACCTGAAGTGCAAACACGTAGCTTGAGTTCTTGGTTGTCCCCTCCCAAGTTCTCCTCCTGCCAAGGCTTCCTGAGGTCACAAACGGCCTTGCTACCAACTGGCTCAAACAGGAATGCAGGAGTGGGGCGCTCTTCTCATGCCTTCATTACCAGACTCACTGCCAGCAGCTGATGGGATGTCAGTCTGTGGTCTGTTGCTCTAATCAAACTCCTGGACCAGGTGATGTACAAGGAACAGAGGTTTGCATAGCTTACAGTCTGAGCATCCGAAGGGCAGAGTGTTGGCCCTGGTGAGGCTCTTCCAGGGATGTCATATCATGGTAGACAGGCTCACAGCAGAAGTCATGAGCTGAGACTGGAGGCCTGAGACAAGAGAGGGAGGGGCCAGGTTCAGAACTCACTGATGCCCCACAAGAGCTGTGACCTTTCTGGGAGCAGTATTGCCAGGTGACCTGTTCCCTCCCAAGATATAACCGTCTTGTTAAATAAGAAACACAGAGCCAATTGCAGAGTTAAAAGCCAAGAGGTCAGAGCAATAGCTGAGAGCTGAAAACCTTACCCTTCACTGCTGCTCTGTCTTTCCTCTCCGCAAGAGACCTACTTCCTGTGTCCTGTCTTTTTTATAGACTTTCTGTTCTGCCTTCTCATTGGTTGTAAACCCAACCACATGACCTCCTCATCACTGCCTGTCTGTACAGACCTCCAGGTCTTCTATGGTTGGTATTGAGATTAAAGGCGTGTGTCACCATGCTGGCTGTGTCCTTGAACACACAGAGATCCTGCCTAGCTCTGCCTCCCAAGTGCTGGGATTAAAGGCGTGTGCCACCACCACCCAGCTTCTGCTATGGCTTGCTCTGACCCCAAGGCAACTTTATTAACATACAAATAAAATCACATTTCAGTACAAATAAAATATCACCATATATCATCCCACTGTGGGACAAAACCATAGAAGCGGATGGCCTATGTCTGACCATTTGCATGGCTCATGTGTCTGCCTAAGGCCACCATCATCCCTCCCCAAGACACTTCAATATACTCACTGCACAGGAGTGACAGGGTGCTTCCATTCTTGGTCCTTCTACTCTGTGTGTCCAACCTATGACACATAGGCCGCATGCTTCACAGAAGGCTATGAATTTGGCCCAATACATTTGTAACGACATGTCACAACGTCAAGAGGTTGGATACCCCCACTCTAAAACTTTAGGTGGGGGAGAGGATAGAACTCACAGTCATCACACAACTTAAAACCCATCAAAAGCTCCCCATTGCAGTCAGAACAATATTTCAGTTCCTAATCAGTGCAGTTAAGCCCCACTTATGACCTACCCTAGTTCAGCTAACTTTCCTGCTACCTCCGGCCTTCCTCAGCTGCATGTGTCCCTGCTCATCAGCTGCATGTGCCCCTCCTCATTAGCTGCATGTGACTTTCTTTATCAGCTGCATGTGCCCCTCCCCATCAGCTGCATGTGCCCTTCTTCCTCAGCTGCATGTGTCCCTGCTCATCAGCTGCATGTGACTTTCTTTATCAGCTGCATGTGCCCCTCCCCATCAGCTGCATGTGCCCTTCTTCCTCAGCTGCATGTGTCCCTGCTCATCAGCTGCATGTGACTTTCTTTATCAGCTGCATGTGCCCCTGCTCATCAGCTGCATGTGTCCATGCTCATCAGCTGCATGTGCCCCTCCTCATCAGCTGCATGTGCCCCTCCTCATCAGCTGCATGTGTCCCTGCTCATCAGCTGCATGTGTCCATGCTCATCAGCTGCATGTGACTTTCTTTATCAGCTGCATGTGCCCCTGCTCATCAGCTGCATGTGATTTTCTTTATCAGCTGCATGTGCCCCTCCTCATCAGCTGCATGTGTCCCTGCTCATCAGCTGCATGTGCCCCTCCTCATCAGCTGCATGTGTCTTGGCTCTCCACTTGGCCCCAAAGCTCACCAAACCCCCACCTCCTCAGAGCCTCTGCCCAGGCAGGTTCTTCTATGGTGATATTTTATTTGTGCTGAAATGTGATTTTATTTGCATGTTAATAAATAAAGTTGCCTGGAGATCAGAGGTCATAGTCATTAAGCAGAAGTCTGGCAGTGGTAGCACATACCCTTAATCCAATCACATGGCAGGCAGAGTCTCTTGCGTGTTCAAGTACACAGCCAAGCATGGTGACACATGCCTTTAAGCCCAGTACCAACCATAGAGACCTGGAGGTCTGTATGGACAGCCAGTGATGAGGAGGTCGTGTGGTTGGGTTTAGAGCCAATGAGGAAGCAGAACAGAAAGTCAATAAAAAAGGCAGGCAGGACACAGGAAGAAGGTCTCTCTCAGAGGGGAAGCGACAACATTGAGTGGTAAGCTGAAGGGAGTCATGGCTCTTGCTCCGATCTTTTAGGCTCTGTGTTTCTTTTTTTCTTTTCCTTTTTCTGGTTTTGGTTTTTATTTTTCGAGACGGGGTTTCTTTGTGTAGTTTTGCACCTTTCCTGGAACTCGCTTTGTAGACCAGGCTGGCCTCGAACTCACAGAGATCCTCCTGTCTCTGCCTCCCAAGTGCTGGGATTAAAGGCGTGAGCCACCACCGCCTGGCAGGCTCTGTGTTTCTTATTTACTAAAGACCATTTAAAATTTCATCTACATTCTTCCTCCAGGTCATGCAAAGTTGGCAATTCAAAATTCCCTCTTCAGCCAGCGTCTCCCTGACCTGAGATGATCTGCCTCGCCTCATCATGTAGTCTTTTGCATAGAGCCCTACTACCACGAATCATCTTGCATACTAACTGACTTGTTTATTGTCTGTACACGCACACACACACACATACACACACACACACTCACACACACACACACTCACACACACCCACATCCACACACACACACACACACACACACTCATACACACACACACACACACACACACACACACACACACTCACTCACTCACAGGCACAGAAACCTCGTCCCTCTGTGAGCTGCTGAAAGTCTGATGTCCGTTCTGTACTTCAAACTTAGAGATAAGTGGGGCAGACGCTGTGGGAGAACTCAGGGTTTTAAAAAGTGTACATACAAGTGTTGTCAAGTAACCACAGGCCCAGCAGAAGTCAGCTAGCATGAACTTCAACTTGCCAAGATTCTGTAGCTACTCCTGACAGCCTGGGATGGGAGAGAGGGGGATGACAGGGACAGAATTCATGTATGGGTACAGATGTGGTGGACAGGACCAAAGGTGAAGGTGCTGGGTCTTCCCGAGGGAGTTGATGGACTGGGATAGATGGACAGGTAGAGACAGGTGTAGTTGGAATTTTCTTGGGGCTGTCAATCAGCTCCTAAGTTCCAGCTACAAGTGGCGCCCAATGGGGCCAGGACCCAACCATGAGACTGTGAGACTCAGCTCAACTGATTGAACTGGCCAGGCAGTCATAATTAATAATAAGTCTCTGTGTCATGATTTGGAGGCTGACAGCCCAAAAAAGCCTGTGGCAGAGACTGGGGCTGGTGAGATGACTCAGTGGGTAAAGGCATGTGCCTCTGTGTCTAAGGACCCAAGTTCAGTCCTTGGGACCCACATGGTGGAAGGAGATTCCCTGAACACACCATATGAATGATAGGGCAGGTATCATATGCTCCCCAAGGGCAGAGGCTCTGGACTAGAGATCCAGAGTGTGTGTATTTCCTGGGATAGCAAATGACAAAGCCGGTTACTCTGGAAGTGTCTCGCTTATCCCTGCCTTGATTCCATGTCTCCACAGCCACTGAAACTGCCACTGAGCGTAAACTCTCAACCAGTGTGGCTCAGCCTCTCTGTGTGGCTGGCAGAGACAGGTGCAACTCTTCCTCTGAGTGACCTCGCTGCAATTATCACTGTGGCTAAAGATGTCAGTGACAAGTCACTGAATGCTCAGAGAGCGGATAACATCAAGAAAATTTAATTCTTGAGTGTCTGCAAATTCCCTCTTCTCTGCTGTAGCTAAGGCTTTCCCCTATCTCTCAGTTAACAGGGTTATCAGTGCTGTGTGGGGCAGGAAGAATGGGCTGTGAATAGCAAGCGCGCACTAAATCCCAGCCCAGACTCGATGACAGAGGAATAATAAAAAGATTATAGGTAATTCCTCCTCCTGAGTTATAGACAGAGAAGAAGGATTTAGTCCAGTTACAGAAAGGGCAGGGCAGGCAGGCTGCTTGCCTCTCCTCTCGGGGCTGTTACTAATGAGAGTGGGGAAGGACAGGAGAGCCTCTGGTGGAGGGTTGCAAATCACAGAACGCCTGTCTGTCAGTCAGCCTCCTGCTACTGTGACAGACACCCAAGGCCACAAGCACAGAGAGGGGAAGGGTATTTTGGCTGAGTTCTGGAAGTTTCCATCCATGACTAATTGGCCTTGACATTTTTGGGGCCTGTCACATATCGTGGCAGAAGAATGTGTCAGAGAAAGCCCACTGACCTGTCTTAGGGTTTCTATTACTACGACGAAACACCACGATCAAGAGCAAGTTGGGGAGGGAAGGGCTTCCTTGGCTTACACTTCCACATTGTAGTCCATCACTGGAGGAAGCCAGGACAGAAACTCAAGCAGGGCAGGAACCTGGAGGCAGGAGCTGATGCAGAGGCCATGGAGGGATGCTGCTTACCGGCTTGCTCCACACAGCTTGCTCAGCCTGCTTTCTTACAGAACCCAGGACCACCAGCCCAAGGATGGCACCACCCACCATGGGCTGGACCCTCCCCCATCAATTACTAATTAAGAAAATGCCTTATGTCCATATCTTATAGAAGCGTTTCCTTCACCGAGTTTGCTCCTTTCAGGTGAGTCTAACGTGTCAAATTGACATAAGAGTAGTCAGCACAGTGCAGTCATCCCTCTTGAGGGCATACCAACCAAGACCTGTGCCTGCCCACCAGGCTCTGCCTCTGAATCTTCCCAGTGATTCCCAATTACAACACAGTGGTAACAAGCCTATAACACATGAACTCTTGGGGACACTTGTAATCCAAACTATAGTGCCGTGCTGAATTTGAAGTTCAGATAAACAATTATTCAGAATACACCCCATGTGATATCAATACTTGGCAGGCGCTACACCAGTGTGTGTGTGTGTGTGTGTGTGTGTGTGTGTGTGTGTGTGTGTCCATACATGCCTTCAAACAAATGGAGATCAGAGGACAACTTACAGGACTCTCTCTTCACCTTGTGGGTTCTGAGGATCAGACTTAGCTCACCAGACTTGGCAGCAAGCTCCCTCATTCATTGAGCCTTATCGCCGAGTGTCCACAGAGCGGCTGAGTGAGAACCACACCCTTCAGGGCCAGTGTCCTCGGAATGTGTGACACTGGAGATGAGTGTCCTTACCTTGACTATTTGAAAATGGGAGCCCAGGTATGGTGGTCACAATGGAGTCCCAGCATGTGGGGAGGTTAGTGTGGGAGGATCATCCTCTGCTATGTAACAAATTCAAGTCCAGCCTGGTTTTTGTGAACCCCTTTCTCAAAAAAAAAAAAAAAAAAAAAAAAAAAGAAAGAAAGAAAGAAAAGAAAAACCTAGAAAACAAAAATAAAAACAAATAACAAAAATGAAAGCATTTAACAACCATTGCATTGTGCTTGCATGTTCTACAGATGAACTCAGAATAGCTTTGTGTGTGCTTAAAACAGACACATGTATCCATAGTTACAAAAACAAGGTGCTAGAGGGCTGGCTCAGTGGTTAAGAGCACTGGTTACTCGAAGAGGACCCAGGTTGATTCCCAGCATCCACAGGACGGCTCACAGCCCTCTATAATAACTCCAGTCCCGGGGGATCTGACGCCATCCTCTAACATCCTCAGGCACAAAGCATGCAGGTGGAACACATACATTCATGTATGGGGGGGGAAAATCCTCATACACGTAAAATAAACCTTTAAAAATACATCACGTATGTATTTATACTTACAAAAATTATTACATAAGTATACTGGATTTTGCTTGCTCCTAAATTACAGGTTGCATTAGAAAGTGCAAGGCCCTGAATGACAGTGGCTTTTTAGAAGTTACTCTGGCTCCAGTAGTGTGTTGGATGTGTGTTTTTTTACTTATACATTTGTACAGCCCTCGGTTTACATTATTTTTCCCATAGAACACCAGGGTTTGGGAGGGAGAAAGGAGAACAGCTGGCCCTGGGATAAACACATTCCCGGGCCTGGGGTGTGTGGCAGTCAGCTCTCCATTCATCACAGCCACCTTCCAAGGAACCACAAAAATACTGTGGGCCCCGGAGAGGAGAGGCCCAGAGCAGCCCTGAGTCATTATTTATTTTGTCTGAGTGGTGATAAAAACAGGTCATTCTCAATCATAGAAACACAGACCTGGGTGTAGTGAAACATATGTGAGGTTCCATTTATGTAACTCCTAGAAGCTGTGTTTTCCAAAGCAGGGGAGGGAGGTAAAGAATTCCTTTGCCCAAGTGAGCTCCGCAGCCCAGTTAACATCTACAAACGCAGGAAAAAGGAAATATCTCAACATTGTATCTCTTCTACCCCAGCCTCTGTATGAAATTCTCAAAGACCAGGAAAATGTCAGCAGGTGGTTTAGCCCTAATTACAGCTCTGCAAAGGAGGGGGGAGGGGAGAAAAGAAAAGCCTATAAAAACTTCAGGAAGAGCTGATGGATCATGGCTGTGGACGCCTACCAAGCCTTTTTTTTTTCTTTAAGCCATTAATTTACAACCTGGGCCGACAGCCTACCGCAGGCTGACTCTGCACACCTTGACGTCTCCAGCCAGAAGATCCTAGGAGAAGCGGGCAACTCAGAAGGGAAGCTACACAGTCCCAGATGGTGCACATCTGGCCAAAAATTAGGAAGAGAAAGAAACCAACCTCTCCTATCTGCAGACAGGTGCTAGGGTTTCCCAGGATACCAGCTTATGAAGGGCAAACGGATGGCTGTGGAGAGGAACCACAAAGACCCTGAGAAAAGACAGGCCATGCAAACCAACAGGTGGGGCAGCCTAAGCAGTTGCCCATCACTTGATAACATCATTTCAAAGACATTTAAATTATTTAGATTATTGTAACCAAGACGTTTTTAATAATGCACCAAACAGCAGGCACTGGGTTGAAATCAATTAGACTCCACTGCTAAATTATACGGGAGAAATTTACAGCAGAGTGGCTCTGAGGTAGGAACCCCAGGTATATATGCATGCCAGACACAATTAAGAACCAAATGGATATTGCCTCCTCATTTACATAGCAGAAAAAAATGGTCAGGTGCTCCTAAATTTAGGGCAACACATTAAAAAAAGAAGAAGAAAAAAAGGCTATGGAGGTGACCCATTCTCTGAACAGGAAGGAAGGCTTCTGTGAACCAAGAATGGTGTAGGCAATCATTTTAAGTATCTTGAGCACACATAAGTCAGCAGGTGGGTCCGTGAGCAGCTTCCATGGGGGTGAGCCAGGTGAGATGAATGCCTGGGCTCTGGGTGGCCTGGCAACAAACACCAAACCAAGGGAGGCAGCTCGAGGCATCCCTGATTCGGGGCCACCCAGAACCCGAGGATAACAACTGTGTGTGTGTGTGTGTGTCTGTGTGTGTCTGGGGGGGCTTTCACAAACACACACACACAGAGACACACACAGAGACACACACACACACACACACACACACACACACACACACACACACACACAGACACACACACACAGACACAGAGACATAGACACAGACACAGACACACACACACACACACACAGACACACACACAGACACACACAGACACACACACACACACACACACACACACACACACACACACACACACACACACACACACACACACACACACACGTGTGTGTGTGTGTGTGCCCACTGGCTCAGACAAGCAAGGTCCCCCGCCGCTTCCTAGCTTCGGGGCCTTCGGCCGCACGGGGGCGTAGTGCGCAGGCGCTTTCTCGCGGGCTGCCATGCGGCTCCGGGCCGCCAGGGGCCGCTGTGGTGCGAGCGGGAACCGCCCGGGAAGCGCCGCGCAGCGCCGGACCTTCTTGAGTACGGCCTTGCCGGTTTGGCGGGGTGAAAGGTTGCGAAGATGGCGACGGCCTTGAGCGAGGAGGAGCTGGACAATGAAGACTACTACTCGCTGCTGAACGTGCGCAGGGAGGTGAGGCCCGTGGCGCGGCGTCGGCGGGGCTGACGCCCGGCCCAATGGTTCTGGAGGGTCGGACGGGCGGCTCTGGCCCCGCAGCCGCCCCAGGGAGGCCGCGGCCCGGTTCAGAGGCCGCGTGACCCCGCTGCCGTGTGCGCCCGCCAGCCGTGGAGCTGCCCGCACCGCCGCGACCCTCGCGTCCTGGCGCAGGTGCAGCGTCTGCCCGGCTCTCCGCGGTCCTTGCGTGGCGTGCACCGTGTCCCGGCCGAGCCCGAGCCCACGCACTTGCCGGAGGTGGGCACAAGGGCCCCGGGGAAGCCGCTACATTGGGTTCCCAGGTCCTCGCGACCCGGTCCCGCGCTCCCCCTACACACACCTGCCTGAGACCAGGGGTTAGGGTCCGCGGCCTGAGCCAGCAAGCGGGCAGACTGAGTCCTGGGACACCAAGGTCAAAGCCACCTGGGAGCCTCCCTGGAACTCAGTCGAACCCTTAAATCTCTGGCGCCACTGAAGTTGGATCTGCCTCACACACTAGCGTTTCGTGCCCTCCTTCGTCCCCTTGAGCCACGGCCCAGATATTAGAAAGTGGGACCTCCCCAGCTTCGACTCCAGGGGCCGAGGGTGAGCAAGAAGTGCTAGGCCAGACACGCAGCGGCGCTCTGACTGGGACTTCAGCGTCCAGGTCAAGTGTGTTCACGCTGTCACCTCGAGAATAAAAAGTAACCCGAGAGGCCCGCAGTGTCAGGCACTTGTACGTTTCTCGTAGGTTCTCTTTCGAAATGGCTAGTCGGCAGTTGATATGTCGGAGAAGAGTTTCGGAAAAGGCTTCCAAGGTCAGGTCAGGGTTAGACATGGCTGTGCTGCTGGGTCCAGCCCTGCCAGACAGTCCTATCTTTCAAATTTTCTGGTAGTGATCAAAGTAACCGAACAGGACTATCCTCAGCAAGGCTGGTCTGCGTGCTAATAACCAGCCTCTTTTCTGAGTGTTTGTTTTGTGCCCTGCCACCTGCCGAAAGAACTCTAAATGAGGTTAACGTCTCATCAGATTGTCATAGCTGCCCTCATACAATCCATTATTTTATTTAGTTATTTATTTGCTTGCTTGCATTGGGGGGGACGGATGGGCAGGGTTTCTCTATAACCCTGGCTCTCCTGGAACTGGATCTAGACGAGGCTGGCCTTGAACTCACAGGGATCCACCTGCCTCTGCCTCCCAAGTGCTGGGACCAAAGTTGTACATGGCAACAATCCATTATTTCTGTTCGAGGGAACAGACAGGTGTAATTCATCCCTGAGCATTCCAACTCCAGAAATCCAGTTCTTGAAACTGTACTCCTGCCTCAGTTTACCAGTCCACATACTACAAAGCTCTTTGTTCTGATGCAATGCTCTTGGACACCCTGAGTATGCATTTCTCAGCTGTATCAACCACTGCTTACTATAAAAACACTCCATGAAATGTCTCTGGGATTTTCAGACTAAACTGCGGTGAAGCACCAGGATTTATAGCTGAATAGCCCTCAAACTTTGAACAAATTGTTCCTTTAACTCTTAGTCCCTTAGCAGTTGAATGAAGCTATAAATTTTACCCTGGGTTGTTATGTTTTGTTTTCACAGGGTCTCATTGTGTAGCCCTGGCTGGCCTAGAACTCATTGCATAGAACAGGCTGCCCTGGAACTCACAGGGATCACCTGCCTCTGCCTCCCAGGTGCTAGGATTAAAGGCAAGAACCACGATGCATGGCCATATCCAGGTCCATGAGGAAGCAAAGTGGTAAAAGAAACCAGTTTTTCTGGGATCCAGTTGTTGTTTTTTGTTTGTTGTTTGTTTGTTTGTTTTAAACCCCTCACACTCCTAACTGGACCAAGCTGTTAGTAGTGGAACAGCCACTACCTGTGTGCCAGGTCTACTGAACCTAGGTAGCCGTAAGTGTTCAGAAGGACATTTGAACCCCCTGGGATTTTAGGGCCTTTGATTGCTATTAGACTAGGATAGGAGCCTAATAACTCTTTTAAAGGAATGCTTTGCCTCTGCCAGTGAGTGCGGCACTCCTTCATTTAGCCATAGGTGAGATCCTCACCAAGCAAGCCTGCCTGGTGCTGGTTTTGTCAACAGTGTTGAGTGCCTGACTTTGTGGCTTGGACTTCTGCCGGAAAGAAGGCTTTAAACATGAGGACACTGGTGTTTACTACAAGTTTTTGTTTGTTTTTTTTCAAACTTGAAGTTAAAATAACATGCTTTAGCTGGAGAACAGAACAGAAGGAATCTTAATTTTTGTGTGTGTGCATGTGTGTCTAAGCAGCTGCTCTATCTGCTGTCAGTTCTGACCCTAGTCAAGTGTACCGTAGGAGGGCACTCCTCTTTACCAGCACTTAGAAGCACCTTCAGGGGGCATCTTCAGAATGCTCAGTGTTCCATCCAGTTCAGCCTTTCCCTTAGAAGTCACAAGTGGAGGCATCTCTACAGAACAGGACGTTCTTTTGGCAGGTTAGAAGCACTGCGCTGGGGTGGAGTTTGGTTGGTAGAGTGTTTGTCTAACGTGCGTGGACCCATGTTCTATACCAGGTACTGCATTCAAACTGGGCATGGTGGCACTTGGGAGTAGAAGCAGAAAGTTTGGATGCTCAAAGTCATCCTCAGCTACACAGTAAGTTTGAGGCCAGCCTGGGCTGCATGAGACCATGTCTCAAAAAAGTGAAATAAAAATTAGATGAATAAGAGAATTAAACAACTAAAATAATGAAGAAATGCCAAAAAAATCTCCTAAGAATCTCCCTTCTCAGGTTTTAAACTGTACACTGTATCTCTGAATTTCTGTTCCAGGAGGTAGCTGGCTAGCCAGGACCACCAGATCCTGCTATAAACAAAACCCATGGCCCCAGTGAGGCCCCTTTAGTGTTGAGTGGTGCCCTTATCTGTGGTGACTTACCAGTCACTGAGCTCACCAAAACCAGGTTGGCTTTGATTGGGCCTAAAATTGAACTCATCTACTGTCTGGGACGATTTTTCCAAACTATTTGGAGAATGGATTCCTTGACAGCAAATTAGCTTTGATTTATTGATCCTTAAGCTTTTTGTGGATTTTTTTTTAGATTTGTATGGGTGTTATGCGTGAGTGTATGTATGTTCAGCACTTGCATTCCTGTGGATAGTTGAGCTACCATGAGGTACTGGGAACTGAACCCTGGTCTTCTGTAGGAACAGCAAGTGCACTTAAGCATTGAGCTATTTCTGTGGCTGATTTTTATAGAATTCTTAACTGATATGGTTTAAATCTAGTTTATTCCTAAATAATGTAGTCTGATTCTTTCCTTATCACTGTCTTATTATACTTTAAAGAATTTCATTTTAGCCAAGCAGTAAGAGTATCATGAGTTCAAAACCAGCCAGGGTTATATACATAACAAGACCCTGTCTAAAACAAACCCTCACTGGTCTTAATCACTGTAGATCAGCCAACCTCTTTTTCAAGGCTGTCTGGAGGTTTTAGTTGGGGGGGGGGGGTTGTTTTGGGTTTTGGTTTGTTGTTTTGGTTTGTTTTTGGTAACGTGTAGTTGTTGTGTCTGTGTGCTTTGGTGTCTGTGTGAAGGTCAGAGGATGACTTGCAGGACTTGCAGGACTTGGTTGTCTCCTGCTGCCGTGTGGTTCTCCTCTTCACGAGGTAAGTAAAGAGTGTCTCACGTACATTATGCTCAGAGTGTAACATTCATAGTAGTAATTGTGAGTAAGTACTTACATTGGGCATGTAGGGTCAGGCCTGGCTGTCCACAACTAGAATTCTTTCTGTCAGCCTAAGGAGTTACAGCCCATTCTGCCTGCCGCTGCTCACTTGCAAGTGCTTAGCCTTGGAGATAACCGTGCTGTACCTGAGCCTTTGAAGCTAGAGGAACCTGGGAAGTGTGGTTTTTGGAGTGGCTACCCTGTGTTCCCCTGATGTTTTTGTTGGGAGTTCTGTTGCTCTGCTTAACCTTTCTGCCATTTTATTTTTATTTTTAATTACATGTATTGGTTATTGTATGTATACATGTGCGTCGTGGAGTTCATGTGGAGGCCTAAGGACAGCTTCTGTGTGTCAGTTCTGTCTTTTCATCAGGTGAGAACACAGGTCATTAGATTTGACATCAAGCTCCTTTACCCACTGAGCTGTCTTACATGCCACTCTTGGGGTTTTTTATTTTGTTTTTGTTTTCATTTTTTAGTTTTTCAAGACAGTTTCCCTGTGTAGTTATGGTGCCTGTCCTGGATCTTGCTCTGTAGTCCAGGCTGGCCTCGAACTCACAGAGATCTGCCTGCCTCTGCCTCCTGAATGCTGGGATTAAAGGCGTGTGCCACCACTGCCTGGCTGCTTTTTTTTTTTTTTTTTTTTTTTTTTTTTTTTTTTTTTTTTTTTTTTGACACAAAGATGTAGCTTAACAGACTGGGTATAGTGGCACATGCCTTTAACTCCAGCACTCCAGAGGCAGAAACAGACCAGCCTGTCCTACATAGCCAAGGCTACAGAGTAAGACCCTGTCTCAAATAAATAAAGTAGTGAACAGATAATAATAACATGTATTAAATACTTTCTGTAAACTCTGTGGGTAGTTTGTGTAAGGCGCTTAACATAAATAAATAAATATCCAGTTAGTATTTATCAGCTTTGGATGGGGTGAGGGTCTGCTGATTGTGAAGACATACACGTGGCATGGTGAAGCACACCTCTGATCTACATTTGGAGGTCAGGAGTTCAAGGTCCATGTTGTCTCTATAGTGAGGTTGAGGAGACTGGGCCACGTGAGACCTTGTTTCAAAAGACCAAAAAAAAAAAAAAGTGTGTACATAGACAGCCTTAGTGTGCCTTATGCTGAGTTGTTCATCTGCTGTACCACCGAAAATCAGTGGCTGTAGACGTGGCTTGGTGGTAGAGGAGGTGCCTGCCCTGTGTGCACAAAGGCTGGGCTCCATCTCCAGTGCTACAGCAAGAGAGAAGTTGTGCCAGAGTGTGTACCAAGCATTAGGTTCTGAGTGCCTAGAGCTTTCTGTACTGTCCAAAATGCTGAGTTTATTCTTTTTAAACAGCATTGCTGTCCTTCTGAATGGTGCTTCCTGCAGAGTTGACTTGGGGTGGGTGTGGGTGGTTCTGCATGAGCACAAAATGTATACCACAGAGGGTAAACTAGAAATTGGAGTCTGAGATAGAAATAGAGAGGGACCCAAAGATGCTCTGAAGCGATGGGCAAGATGAAAGGAAGTGAGGAGCATGGGAGTGGCTAGGAGAGGCTGCCTGTGGAGTTGGGAGAGAGCCATGGAGGATGCTTGGCCAGGTTCAGTGTCGTCTTGGTGTAATTAGCCAACAATACAAAGTTAAATTTACTTCGTTAAATGAACCATATGCTACTTAATACCTTCCTGCTTTGAGCACTTCAGCAGTCGGTTCTTGAATTTTCACTCTGGTTTTGTATTATGCAGCTAAACACTTTTCCTTTCTCTCAGATGTGTGTCGGAAGTGTGCGTGTTGTGACTTGGCTAATATAACAGTAGGAAATAGGACATGGACCTGTGGGCAGCACGCCTTGCTGAGCTGTGGAGTTTGGTGCTTACTTCCGTTAAGTGTCTGTTTTAATTTTACTTATTTCATTTATACCTTTTTTGTTTAAATAAGGATTTAAAACAACAAACAGATTAATAAATTGTACCCGTTCTAAAGAGGAGCAGGCGCACATTTCTAAAAGAGGCGGCCACTGGGAATGTTGCTGCTGTAAGGGCCATACTGATTCCGCTCTGAAAGGAGCAGCCACCTTAAGGCTCTTGAACTGTGGGAACTACTCCTATGTGTCGGGAGTGTACAGTGTGTCCTCCCTGTGAGTAGAAACCAGAGAATTCACCCAAAGGAAAATGCCAGGCTAAAACAGATGAACTGCTGGGAGTGTGCCTGGGTGGGCAGGATGGAGCAGGAGTGAGCCAGGCAGATGAATTCCTAAGGGGAATAGGATCTGAACCATCAGTTTTTCTGGAACCCAGGAGTTCCATGGGAGATCTGCAGCATGTTTCAAAAGACTGTGCCCTGTTAGTAGCGGTGTCTCAAGGCATCAGAGTAACATGGAGGCATGACCAGGAGGAAAAATGAAACCCAAGTTGGGTCACAGTAGAGAGGGGTTTCCTCTGTCCTTGGAATGGTCTCTCTCTAAGGCGGTTTCTGCCCCTTGGTCCATTTGCTCTGAACAGAAGTCTGCTGGAGGACAGGATTCCCCTCTGTCCATGAACTTTATAGGTCACGTGTGTCCTGCCTTTAAAAACCATTTTTTAAGCCAACTTTTTCTAGTTCTGGGATTGAACCCAGTGTGTCTCTACCACTGAACTTCCCCTAACCCTTGTCCTCTTTTTAGTTTTAGATAGGGTCTTAGCAAGCTGTGCAGCTGTGCCTGATCCTCCTGCCTCAGCTTCCAGTGTAGCTGGGACTTCGGGCTTGTGTTACCAGGCCCAGAGAATTTTATTTCTTTTTTGTTTGCTTGTTTGTTTTGTTTTGTTTTGTTTTTTGAGACAGGGTTTCTCTATGTAGCTTTGCGCCTTTCCTGGATCTCACTCTGGCTCTGCCTCCCGAGTGCTGGGATTAAAGGCATGCGCCGCCGCCGCCGCCGCCGCCACCACCACCACCACCACCACCCGGCTGAATTTTATTTCTTATTTAGAATTTTTCATTACTGATGACCTGGTCATGTTTTAAGAGTTTGTGTTGCTGTCTAGAGGGTATTGTGTCTCAGGGGTTCAGTGGGTTTCCTTTAACTGTTAAATGGGATCCAGAGCCACAGTTTTTGTCAGGCCGAGGTTTGTTTGTTTGGTCAATCTATTTAGCTACCTTGATCATTTTCTCCTTCATGGTTTGACTGTTTCTCTCCCTAGCTCTTAGGTTTCCTGATCCAAGTCTTGAAGTGGCTTGAGGAGGCAGACTTCCAAAGACATGTGAGCTCTGGTTATGTCCACTAGACCCCTGCCTTGGCGATGAGCTCAGACACAGGAAAGGGTGTCTGATGGTGTAGCCCAGCACTTTGCAGGTTGAATTCCTCTGTGCACTTGTTGGAGATGTCTTGAAGTGGCCACAGATTGCAGTTGAGCCTCAAAGGGTATGCAGGCAAGCTGGCTTTAATGAAGACAGTCTCCAGCATGGGGTCAAGTGTGATGTAAGGCATCCTCAGCTGGGGAGACAACTTACCCTGTCTAAACCTCTTCATCCTTAAAGTCAGGCAGTTTTATAGTCTGCAAGGCAAAGAAGTGTAGTGCTATCCTATACTTCTTGTGGAGATAGGCATATGGCTCTTCATAAGCCAGCCTGCCTGCCTTGTAGAGAGTTGAGTGTGGTGTCACACCTTAGAATCCCAGCACAGGGGAGTCAGAGTCAGCTTGGGCTGTGCAGAGAGGTGGCTAGGTGTGATAGTAACCTGTGATCTCAACACTTGAGTCAGATTGAGGATTGCTGTGAGGATAAGGCCAGCTGGCACGAGTGTGTGTGTGTGTGTGTGTGTGTGTGTGTGTGTGTGTGTGTGTGTGTGTATTCAAAAAGAGAAAAGAATGCACAGCTTTAATCCCAGCAAGTCCCTACTAATGAGCCATCTCATTGGCCTCTGAAATATTTAAAGCGTTTTATAAACCATGTTTTATGTGACATTTTACCTCTATTTTACCTCTTTCACTGCAAGGAAACTCTGTGGTCAGTGACTGTATCTGTCTGTCACCATGGTGTTCCCTGCACGCAGTAGGATACCGTCCAGAAGACGCCACTAGCCATCTTAGCTTGTCAGAATATGCTTTGATGTTTGGGTGCTGATGCAGTTGCCACAGTGCATTTCCCCGACAACATCCCTGTTGTTGAACGGTGCAGGACTGATGATAACAAATGTTTGCTAAAGAATGGACAGATGTCCAGATGAACTGCATGCCCACTTCCTCCCTCCCTCCCTCTTCCCGCTGTGCTCCTCAGCATTCCATCCCCAGCAGCACTTGCTTCCTAGTGGCTTGCAACCTCTGGCCTTTTTCCTGGTGGTACACCTCAGCCTCTCAAAGACCTGATGAGAGTTAAAGTCATCTTATGTCCCATTTAGGTCTCTTTTCCTTGCCTTCTGACCACCCTGACTTCTGTGCCCCTCACATTAGCAGTCCTGTGCCTAGTTAAGTCCGTATGTGTGATGTGTGGGGGTCTTTTTTTTTTTTTTTCCTTTTAAGTTTTTTTTTTTTTTTTTTTTTTTTTTTTTTAAATATGTGGGGTTGGATCTTCCCAGAACTGGAGTCCCAAGTGTTTGTGAGCTGCCATGGATGGGTGCTGGGACCTGCCCCTGGGTCCTCTGTAAGAGCAGTACATGCAAGCTTTTAACTGTTAAATCATCTCTTCGTCCCTTGTTCATAGGTTTTAAAAGTGAGAACACATCTAGTTTGTTGTCTCCTGAGGGTAGGGACTATGTGTGTTTCTTTTGTCTTGGGTGGTTCCTAGAACCTAGCTGACATCAATCATCCCCAGCAGTGTGCATCTGTTGGCCCCCTGCTTGGAATTTTGTTGTGCATGTGCATGTGGGTGTGTTGTTGCCTGGGGTTGGTGTTGGTTGTTAAAGCCCTGAGTTTCCTGAGCCGGGTGTTTAGACAGCCACCTTGCCCTGGGAGTCCTGTCTCTGTCTCCTGAGGACTGCCACACCCTCCTACGGGCTTATGTAGTGTGAGAATCTGAACTCTGGTTCTCACACATGTGCAGCAAGGGCCACATCACTACGCCATCTCTAGTTCTTGAGATATGAGTTGCAGGTTCAGCCTTCTCAGCCTTCCTGATGCTTCAACCCTTTAGTAAGTTCCTCATGTTGTGTTGACCCCAACCATAAAATGCTGCTTCATAGCTGTAATTTTGCTACAGTTATGAATCATAATGTGAATATCTGGTATGTAACCCCTGTGTAAGGGCCAAGACCCACAAGTTAAGAACCACTACTCTAGAGGAACTGGCTACCAGAAGGAAATTCTTCATCTTTGTTTTGGTAAATCTGTGCTTTTACTTACAGCACTTGCCGACAGTCAGAGGAAAGGGCATGCTCACACACAGTGATGCTGGCCCCAGAACGGCATCCTGCTGCAGGCCTGTGAAGGGTGCCTGGGGGAGGAGACAAGCTCTTCCCTACTGCGTTTGGCCTTTCCATCTGGCAGATACTGATTTGTCTCCCTCTCTGGTTCTTTGTTTCCGTGAGGAAGGTGCCTGTTGGTCATCTCTGCACCAGTACCAGTATCAGTGTCTGCAAAAGAAAACAAGTTCGCACAGTGCAGGGGTCTTTTCTTGTGCACACTTTCTCTTGTTGGCACAGCTACATTCCGCAGTGCAGAGAGGCTAGTCCCTCGCCATCCATCTTTTCCTACTTGACAGGCCCTTCACAGACCCCAGGTAGCAGGTCTGGGCTGTCTGGTTGTGCGTAGGATGTTCCCTCTTGCTGGGTTAGGATGTTACTGGTTGTGGATAAGTCCCTCCCTGAGAACCAATCAGGGAAGTAGAATCTCACCAAGGCAGAAAGAGACAGCTCTCTGAGTTCTAGCCAGGGAGGAAGGAAGGAAGAAGGAAAGGAAAGGAGAAAAAGAGGCTGTGTTCAGCTGGCACATGGTGTCAGCGTGTGGTAAGGTTGTGTGTGAGAAGGGTCTGTGTAAAGGGTGAGGCTGTAGAGTATGTTTTACAGAAGGAATAGAGAATGTGTCATGTCCAGCTACAGGTTTCTTCCCAGCCCTGACAACAGTTAGGATCTGCTAGTGATGGTCAGATGCGGCCTCTTTCTGGATGTAGCAGCTCCTGTCTGGCATGGTGTTCGTTAGTTCCAAGTCAGCTTCTTCTTCCCTTTAGGATTGTTTTCCAATGTACAGACCTTTACTAGCTGGGGTGTGTGTGTGTGTTTGGTTTTAGTTTTTTGCTTTGTGCTTTTTCCCCATCAGAGTCTCGTGGAGCATATAGGCAGTGATGTGTCTTCAGTTGTGGGGATTAGGTAAACTGTGCCTATTTAGTAGGGATACTGGTGTTTGATTTTGCTCCTTTTTTGGTGGGGGGCACCATCCAGCTCCTAAATAAGTCACACACATAGGCTTATTCTTAATTATAAATGCCCAGCCTTAGCTTGGCTTATTTCTTGACAGATTTCCTTAACGTAAATTATCCTGTCTTTTGCCTCTGGGCTTTTCCTTTTCTATTCCTGTATACCTTTGTTTCTTACTCCGTGGCTTGCTGGATAGCTGGGTTACTTATCCCTGGAGTTATCCTCCTTCTCTGGCTTCTTCTTTCTCTCCTCCAAGATTTCTCCTCAAGTGTTCTATGATTGAAGAGTGACTGACCATGCCGAGCATGCTCTGTTCAGCCTTGGCAGGATTGAATCAAGAGCATAAGTATGGCTATCATAAGCACCTTGTACCAAGTATTATTGGCTCTTTGTCTGGCACTTATAGAACTACACTTCCTGGTGCCTGTTTGGTATATGGAGACCATGTCATTATTAGTTCTAGGCTGTCATGAGTAGGAGTGACATATGTTACACGGAGCCTCAGATGTTCAAGTATCTCAAAGGAAGGAAGGAAGCAAGCAAGCAGTAAAGATGGAAAACCATCTTGGCTCTTGGCTCTTGGCTCATAGACGTGCTCCATGGCATGTGATCCTGCCTGCACAGATGCAGAAGGGGTGAAGCCCTTGAGGTTTGAGGCCAGCCTGGACTGTACAGTGTGACGCTGTCTCAAAGTGTTGTTTTGTGTTGAAGGGGCATGTGCCGCCTCTGTAGTTGCTTGTGTTAGTGGCCGATATCCTCTGACTCTTACTGCATTATCTCTCTGTGTCGTTTATTTCCTCTTTCAGGTTATCCTTATTCATCAGTGAAAATGAAAGTCGTTTTTGTGGGTTGGTTTTGTGTATACTGTTACTGTACTGAATTTGTGTTCTAGTTGTAACAGGTTGTGTGACTGTTTAATTGGGGGACTATTCCATGTGTAGGCACATGTCACCCCAAAGCCAGCTGATCTTTTCTTTCTAATTGAGTGTCTGTATTCCTGTATCTTGCCTGGCTAGCACTTCCAATCCTTTAACCCGAAGATGTCCATGCCTTGGTTCAGATCCTAGAGGTGTGGTGTGTGTGTTTGGTGTCCGTGTCCGTGTCCGTGTCCGTGTGTGTGTGTGTGTGTGTGTGTGTGTCCCTCTCACAGGCACATGTGGAAGTCAGAGAGTAACCCTTCAGAGCTGATTCTCTTCACCTTTAGTGGGCTCCAGACATCAAGTGCTACGTCTCAGCTTATATAGCAAGCACCTTCACCACGGAGCTACCTCGTCCTTTCTCGTTTAGTGTCTTTGTGCTGGGTGCTGATGAGTGCTGCCGCCCACACAGCTTTCTTTGGAGAAGGCTTTGGCATGGAATACCACCTTACAGAATGTTTAAGTGTTCTTTCCTTTCAATTTTTAAAAATGTTGAGAAGAAATTGTGTGGAAGAGTTAACCTGTGATGTCCAGGCTCTTCTCTGTTGTGTGATTTTTGTTTGAGGGATACTGTTTGGTCTTTTGAGATAGGGTTTCATTTTGTAGCCCAGGCTGTCCCAGAATTCATAGCAGGCCTCTTGCCTGGCTGTTGAGGCCTTGGTTTCTAGCCAGTGATGATAGCACATGCCTTTAATCTCAGCACTCAGGAGGCAGAGGAAAGAAGGTCTCTGTGAGTTCAAGGCCAGCTTGGTCTACAGAGCAAGTTCCAGGACAGCTAGGGCTACAGAGAGAAACCCTGTCTTGAGAAACCAAAAAGGGGGAGAGGGGCAACTTTGATTCTGGCTCTATCTCCTTTCTAATATTTAGTTGTGAGCCTATTCCAATTTTCAGTTTGTGATTTCATTTAAAAATTTTTTTTCTATATTTAGTTTTTGTGTTAGTCTATTTTCTGCTGCTGTAGGTTGGGGACTTTATAAAGAACAAAAAGTTGTGATAGCTCGATGTTTGGGAAGATGAAAAGGCATAACATTTGCTTCTCTTGTCTCTGGTAAAGGCCTCATGGCGAATGGCATTGAAACGTGGAGCATGTGAAGGTGATCACAGGGAGCTAGAGCAGCCAGGATCCTCGTCTTTTCCAAGGCATGCCACAGCGACCTCATGACCTCCAACAAGCTAGTCTCTTAACATCAGCTCTGGGGACCAAGCTTCTAGCACATGAGCCTTTGGAGACACACTTACACCTTAGCCAAACCATGGCATTAAATGGTAACTCAGATACTGATTGAACATGGTTTGCTGTTGGTACTGCCTCTTGTGGTGCTGGGGCGCACGACCAGGACTGTGTACTGACACACTCTGCACCACCAAGCTACAGCACTGTCCTGCTTTGTTGTTCATTTGTTTTTTTTTGTGTTTGTTTTTAACACAAAGTCTGTCTGTATAACACCAGCTTGGTAGAACTTGTTATGTGTACCAGGCTGGCCTTGAACTTGCAGCAGTCCTCCTGCTTGTGCCTCCTGAGTGCTGGGATCCTGCCGTGCCTGGCGGCTTTGGTAGTTAGTTAGTTATGTGACTGTATGCACACATATGAGTATTGGTAAATGTACTGTGCGCTCCCAGAGGCTACAAGAGGGTGGGAGGGATGACCCGCTTGTCACACAAATGCTGAGATCTGAACCCTGGTCCTCATGATTGAGCAGTAAGCTCTCTTACCCACTGAACCACCTATCCAGTGCTACTTCAGGCTTTAATGTGGTGGTTTATAGTTACAAATATCTCCGCTAACACTGCCTTTGTTTTGTTCTGTAGGTTTTGGATTTGGGGTTTTGTTTTCCTGTTTTAAGTATTTAACCTGCCTTGCCATTCCTTTGATCCCAATGGCTGAGTGGTGTGTGGTTTAATAGCTACAGGTTTGGGGGCTTCCAGGCTTCTTCCAGAATAGGCTTCTTGTTGTTGGTTGGTTGGTTGATTTGGTTTAGTTTTTCAAGACAGGATTTTTCTGTGTAGCCTTGGCTGTCGTAGAACTCACTCTATAGACCAGGCTGGCCTAGAACTCAGAGATCCACCTGCCTCTGCCTCCCAAATACTGGGATTAAAGGCATGTGCCACCACTCCTGGCCTGTAATAGGCTTCTAATTTCATGCAGTGTGATAGGAGTAATTCTTTGTGTAGTGTCCAGCTTTGAAGATCTGTTGAGAGCCTGGGTAGGGGGCTTGCCGCTCTCTAGATGCCCCGAGTTTAGTTCCCAGCACCATGCTGGCAACACACTGCCACCCTAGCTTGCTTCCAGCCTTTGTGGGCACTGTACACCTCTCTCTCTCTCTCTCTCTCTCTCTCTCTCTCTGGGCACTGTACACCTCTCTCTCTCTCTCCCTCTCTCTCTCTCTCTCTCTCTCTCTCTCTCTCTCTCTCTCTCTCTCTCTCTCTCTCTCTCACACACACACACACACACACACACACTATAGAAATCTTATTAAAAGATCTATTGAGATTTAATTGTGGCCCAGCATTCTCTTCGGATGACTGACTGGGCAATAAAACTTTTAGATTTTAAACTTGGGACATGTGGACTTTATTATAGAAGTTTTGAGATAAATGTGTAGTTTAAGTGTCCTTCTTAATGAGATCTCATTACCTTCTGAACAGTGTCAAAAGCTGAATGGTAGTGGGAAAGGTTATCATTTATGAAATATCGAACCAGTGACCTTAGCTATTCAGTTGTGATGAAAGGCCCAATCTAACCTTTATTGAATGTGATATTTATTAAAAATGAAACTTCTCATTTCCATCAGTTAATAGTACTCTAAGCCATTTGTTAATATGATTAAAGGTGATATTGCAGACTAGATTTCTGCCCCGCCCCCACCCGCCCCTCCAGACCCTTGGCTTAATTTTAGTAACCAGGAAGTGTCTTCTAACTTAGATCACTCAAACTCATTTAATCCTGTGCTGGTAACTTTATAAGACACAAAAAAGGGGGCTGGAGAGATGGCTCAGAGGTTAAGAGCACTGACTGCTCTTCCAGAGGTCCTGAGTTCAATTCCCAGCAACCATATGTTGGCTCATGACCGACCATCTATAATGAGATCTGACACCCTCTTCTGTATACAAAATAAATAAATAAATCTTGAGAAAAAAAAAGATACAAAAAATAACAATGAAATTTTTCAGGAAGAAGGCCAGACTTAGTTGCACACACCTAGAATCCAAGACGATGCCTATGAGGGTCATATTGAGGCCAGCCTCAGCTGCACAGGAAGACCCTGATGGCGTCTGCCTTACAAGCCTGACAACCTGAGTTTGATCCCTAGAATCCATGTCAAAATTACCCTCTGACCTCTCCATGTGCACTGTGGTACCCACATACCATATGTAGAAACACACTGTACACAATAATACCATTTTTTCCCCCAAATATATACAGGGCCTGCAGTGATGCTCGCTAGTTAAGAGTGCTTGCTTCTCTTTCAGAGAATCAGAATTTAGTTCCTAGCAACCATGTCAGGTGACTTATAACCATCTGTAACTCAAGGAGATCTGATGCTCTCTTCTGGCCTCCATGGACATCCTTACACACATGTGTATACACATACACATAAATAATCTTTAAGAAGTAAAATATTTATAGGAAGAAGCTAATGTGTAACTGCTGCTTAGGAAACAACAGCTCCTTTTAAATGAAAGCATCGAGCTATCAGAAGGGTGTATGCTTTATTTCCTATTGTGGCTATTGTAAGTCAGTACCAGGGTTTCATACAGGTGGCTAGAAATGGGTTGCCTGACTAATGTCAGCAGGGGAAAAGCTGGAGGCAGGAAGAAGCAAGAGAAGGCTCGGCAATGGGACCACTGAGGTCTAAGCACAGTGGGTGGGTGTGGTGTAGGTCCACTTTGTCAGTGAGTGCCCCCTCTGACCATCCCAGTGCTGGCAGAGGGATCTGGAAGTGGAGCTGGTGTATACCCACCATAGTTAAGGACAGTCTTGTCTTCAGGTTTCACTGGGTGGAAATGGATTCTAAAGAGCCACCACCCTTTGTAAGTTTGTGTTGTGTGTTGGGCACTGTGTGGAAGCCCTTGTGCGGCGTCTCACTGCAATGTCACACCAACCCTGAGAGGAAAAGCTAATGATCAGAAAGGTCCCTTGCCCAGGATCACAGGGCTTGGAAGTGGCATCTCCTGGGTCCAGACACAGGCCATTGGGCTCCTAAGCTTGCCTTCTCAGCCACTGGAATGGAAGGTCAGCATAGAGCCACCCAGTAAATTAGAGATAACCAGCCAGAGGCGGGGGAGAGGCAGTCGGTTAAGACCTGCTGGACAGCGCATTCTCAAGGCTACCCTAGAGAGAAGGTAGAAACGAGTGACAGCAGGGAAGACATCTGCCTGGTTCTTGGGGGCAGGCCGAGTGTTCAGTCTTGAGACCCCTGACCCTCTGATGGAGCAGCTACTAGGAACCTTCGGCAGCTCCTGATTCAGAGTGGCAGTGGTACAGCAGAGTCTATCCAACAGACAGCTGGGCTCTGTGGCTAGCCTAAAGGACAAGCTGCAGGCTTCAGCCTCGCTGCTGCTTTTCTGAGTAACAGCTCCATCCGGCTTTGGGGAGGCCAGCCCTGGGCCAGCCAGCCCTGGGCCCACTGCACACCTTCCCAGCACCTTGTCTCCCTCTGGGGGTGCATCAGGATCTGGTTTTCAGCACCTGCCTGGTGGGGCTGATGGGAAATGGGTAAAGTCATACTAGAGGTGATTACTAACACAGAGATCAGTTTCACATCTTTATGGGTAGGAGAAAAAAAGAAAAAGGGAAAGCTTAGTTCTGGAATGGAAAGTTCTTGATAGCTCATAGAGAAATGTCATGTGACTTTATCACTACCCCTGAGCTCACTGTGTCCTGTGACGACTTCTTGAATACCTACATCGTAATACCTGACGCTAGAGCATGGTCATCCTTGGTGACCCATTTCCACCTAAATGGCTGATCTCTCAGGTCCTTCTTGTATATTGTCAGTGACCCCACAGGATGGTTCCCTTGTCGAATGGGGGAGAGGTGCTCCTTCAGCATCACCTGTGATAGACCACATTGGTCTTGGATGCCGATTCTAGGTCTTCCCAAAGACAGAACAACAACCAGCTAAGCCAGACAGTGTTCCCAGGGCCCTGGAGGACCCTGAAGGGGCTTTTGGTGGCTGTTAGCCAAGGATAAGGTGTTTATGCTGGCCTTGTACCTGCAGCCCAAGCCTGTGTCTCCACAGGTCTGTCAGGAACGACCTTCTGTGTACAGCATTTCCTGTATAACCTCCTGGTTGCTCCAAGCTAATGGAGCATTTTCCACGTTCACATTTAGAGGCCAGGTTAGGAGTGTGTTTCTTTTACAGCCTTGTCTTTGGCTTTCAAGAATTAAGCCCTCTCTGTCAAAGATGGATTCAGTGGACATCACTTGTGCCTGTGGCATGTATCTGTTCTGCCTCCTGTGTGCTGTTTGGTGTGGGTGACTTAGTTGACCTGGGTTCAGGAGTAAGTGGGGGTCTGGTGTTTGACCATGGTGAGCCAGGGTGAAGACAGCCATTTGAATTCCCTCAGATAGCAGTGTCCACAGCAAACCCAGTTGCTATCGATGTACATAATTGATCACTTTGTTAACTGTGGAAACGAAGCCGTATTGGGGAATAAAGCATAACTTGGTTATGTCCTGTGCAGAGGGCAGACACAGTGGAATGTGGCTGGCAGGTTCCCATTTCAAGGCTGATTCTGATACTGACAATGTTTAAGTACGATTGATTGTCCTCTAATTGAATGTCTCTTTCTTTAGGCCTCTTCTGAAGAGCTGAAGGCTGCCTACCGGAGGCTGTGTATGCTTTACCATCCGGACAAGCACAGGGACCCGGAGCTCAAATCACAAGCAGAACGGCTCTTTAACCTTGTTCACCAGGCTTATGAAGGTTGGTGGAGGCCTTGGCTTCATGTGCGCAGACATTCGATTTTTAAGAGACTTGATTTGTAGAAGTAGAGAGATGGAGTCCTTAGAGGTATATAAAAGAGGTGCTTGGTTTGGTACTTTGTACGGACAGAGCCCTTTGAAAGAGTCGTATTTTGCTTTGGAAATCAATATATGTCCAGTAAGAAGAAAATGAGAGTCCACATGAAGAAATGGGCCAGGTTTGGGTTCTGGAGCTCCAGCTGGTCCCAGTGTCTTCTGGGGGTGGGGCTGATACTTACAAAGCCGCTTTCTTTGTTCCCTTTTTTGTGAGAAGCTACAAAGACTTTTTTTAACCTTAGTGGTTTTATTGGTTTTGTATCAGTCGGTGAAAGAAAGGGCTTACAAAAGCTGGTGTGAGGGCTTGGTGGGGAAGTACAGCCTTGTCGTTCAGGAGCTTAGATTTATGGCTTACATATAATAAATGAAGAAAACATAGGATGTTTGTCTCGGGAAGGTGGAAGGCTCTAGAAAGAGTGAAGGTGAGCTTCATGCTACCAAGTTGGACATTTTAAAGTGATTGGAATGGTAAAATGTTTTGTCATGATTTAAAAAATTTTAAAAAATAATAAAAAAAAAATAAAAAAGCAAAAACATTAAATCACTCTGAGATTTATAGATTAGGAAAAATCAGACTCCTGTGATCTGCTCCTTGACTAGAGACCAAAAGTTAGATAATGTGCCTTTCTATGAAATAACGGGCCTCTTCACTGCAGACAGGATAGCAGGTGGCATATTTTACCTTGAGTTTTTACCAAGAAGTTATTTTTTAATGACCAGTAAAAAGTGGGCAGTGGCACATGATAGACAGGCTGCGTGGTCACCAAAGTCCATTCTGTTCTGTAGTGTGGACAGAAAGCCTGTCTCCCTGTCGGACCGCTACAGCAGCAGAGCTGGCCGCACTCTGTTCAGCAAGTGCTGGCTTTTCTTATCAAATCAGTTTAGCTCAACAAGTTTGGCTCTCTAATGGTCAGCGTTTCTTTCTTCTCCACTAGATTTGAATATGGATAGACTCATTTGCATCACTTTTTAATTAGGCTTAAAAATATATAGGGACCTCCGAGGAGAAAGTATACAAAGATCCCACAGAACTCGGAGTGGTGCAGGGGCGACTGTCGGTCTCACTCACAGTTTGGACCTTGGAATAGTTCTCCCTGTTGAGGAATCTTCTCATTAGGTGATGTGGCCAACAGTGTAAGCTGGGTGTTGTAGCTCACACCTGTGATCCCAGGACTCGAGAGGTAGAGGGAGGAGAATTGGGATGAGCCTGGGTTGCATAAAAAAAAGTACAAACAAAGAGAAGTGCACTAAAAACAGAGGTCTTGGGGTTGGTTAATAGTGCTCAAGTAAGTCAGCTGTTGGTGTGGTGTCCTGTAGAGCACACTACAGAGCCTCTAGAGAAGGCCATTCGTGGCGGGCGGGGAGAGGCGCAGTGCTCTGCCCCTAGCATCTCCCCACTCAGCAGGTAGGAGCATTAGAACCAGAAGTTGATGGACACCCCCAGCTACATAGCAAACTCAAGGCCAGCCACATCTACAAGAAAACTAAAACCTAAAGCCAAACAAAACCCACTGTCTTTTAGAGCTGCCAGAGCAGACTGGACCCTGGAGAAGCCCAGCTTTTCCTGTCTGTAGCCTCTAAATGCCTCTGATGGAAGGAGAAAGCCTTAGGAAGATGCAGCCAAAGAAAGACAGTCTCCATGAAGACTGGCTAGGAAGGAAAGGCAGAGGAGGACTTACCCTGGCCTTGTACACCAGGTTGTCAGGACTGAAGGGAGTTTGTGCTGAGTGAACATGCTTGATTTTTTTTTCCTTGCAGTGCTTAGTGATCCCCAGACAAGGGCCATCTATGACATCTATGGGAAGAGAGGGCTGGAGATGGAAGGATGGGAGGTAAGAGAAACCAAGTCATGTGAGGAAGCACGCACCATGGCTAGCCTCCTGGGGCCTGGGATGGGCCTTCTAGCTGTAATGCACTGTGGCATCAGCACGTTCCGCTCTGCCCCTGCCTGGTAGCAGAAGTGTGGCAAGCCGTTCACTTCTTTGTGCTTCCATGTTACCTGAAAAATGAAGTTGTGTAGAAAAATGAGCATGAAAATTAATGGTAAGACCCCAAATTACTATAGAATATGTAGGTGTTGTTACTTAATTTTATTGGAAGACGGATGTGCTAATGCCGTGGGATCCCATCAGACGTTACTGAGAGATGTGCAGAGGGTGCCAGTTTCCCACCTTCATCCTACAGAACTCCCCTGAAAGTTCTTGTGGTGTCTGTCCCCAACATGAAGTTCATCAAAGGCTTGAGGTGTGTTGGGAAGAAAGCAGAACTGACCAGTTCCGGTGGGGGCTCGTGGGCCGCCTTCCACTTGCAGCCATGCTTTGATGGACACATCACAGTGAACTGTAGCCGCTAAGATTTGAAGCCTAGGAGGTTTTGTGTGAATGTCCAACAGTTGTCGTCTGAAGCACCAGATTAGCAGCACTGGACCTGAGTCCCCTTGTGAGGTAGCTGCCAGCTCTGAGGAAGCCCTGCCCTTTGAACTAGGCTGTGTTCACACTTTGTCCCATTCCCTCCACTCCATATTGTCACTGGGCCCTTGTTGCAGCAGGTTCTGCGTCTTCTGCCTGGCTCGTAGAGTGTTGATTTAGGGCTTCTAGCTTACTGGAAATCTCACTATTTCATTGTCACTTAGCATTGTTTACCCAGATGGAAAAACAAGTTCAGTTGTGTGTCCAGACTGTTCATAGACTTTGTATACCACTTAGATTCGTTACCAGAGTTGAGCGCTGCAGTCAGGGCCACTGGCTAGCTAACCCTCATCACAGACTGGGGTTTTGGTTTCTGGCATTGTTTCAGCTCTCCTGGAATGGTGGGATCATCTGGCAAAATATTACATGATTACCTCTCACCAAAGCAGGCTGTCTCCCACTAGCATGAAGCAAAGCCAGACTCAGCTGCAATTGTATAGGATGTAGCCAGTCACAAGTGGTGAGTGGGTAAACTTCATGTGCGTAGTTTTAGGAAACTATTTTAAGGAAATAAAATTCTCAGTAAGTCTGCATGGTAAACCAGCCAGGTATAATGGCTCACAGGGGTAATCCCAGCTCTTGGTGGGCAGAACCAGGAGTGGCATTAATTGGAGGCCAGCCTAAGATGTGTAGTGAGTTCCAAGCCAGCCTTGGCTCCATAGAGCAGCAGTTCTCAACCTGTGGGTCTTGATCCCTGTAACAAACCTCTATCTTCAAAAAAAAAAAATTTTTTTTTTTTTTTGTGTGTGTGTGTGTGTGTGTGTGTGTGTGTGTGTGTGTGTGTTTTGATACAGGGATTCCCTGTGTAGCTTTGTGCCTTTCCTGGATATCGCTCTGTAGACCAGGTTGGCCTGGAATTCACAGAGATTCGCCTGTCTCTGCCTCCCGAGTGCTGGGATTAAAGGCATGGGCCACCACTGCCCGGCTTCAAAAAAATATTTACATTACATTGCATAACAGTAGCAAAATTACAGTTGTGAAGTAGCAACAAAACTAATTTTGTGATCAGGAGTCACCACAACATGAGGAACTGTATTAAAGATGAGTCGAAGGATTAGGAAGGTTGAGAACCACTGCCCCAGAGGATCTTGAAAAAGCAAAACAGACAAATCAAAAATTAAAGCATCTTCAGGTATTAACAGTGCCAGACATGCAGCAGGACGCCAGCTCCTTAATGCACATGGGACGTCTGAACTCTTCCCATGATCCTTCAAGGAATGGCTGGGCTGCAGTCAGTGTTTCCATGGGCTCTTTCTCCACAGTAGTAGCTTTTGCCACGAAGGACACTGTATTCACTGTGTTCTTTTCATCATGTTACTAATGTTTACAGAATACCAGTCTTTGGCGGCTGAAGGTTATCTGTCACAGCCTGTTCCTTGAGTAAACATCTAGGTAGTTTGATAAGGGATGAAGGTAATTGTGGATACAGAGTGTGTATAGTACCTTCAAAGCACCTGGGTCTCAGCTGTAATGCCACTTCCCTTTAATAGAGGATGTTAGGAATGAAATTGGGCCTTTTCCCCCCTAAGACAGGGTCCCACTATGATGCTCTAGAAGGCCTGGAACTTGCCTTGCTGTGTAGACTAACAGAGCACCCCCAGCTTGTGATCCCAGTCATGTGAGTGCCTGGAGCTGGCTGGCAGTGTTGATGCCGGTGCCCATGTTGAAAATGAAGTCTATCTTTTCCTTAGAATTGAGAAAGTCAAACTGAACTCTTAACAGTCTCGGCTCTCACTACTGGCTGCCAGGTGGAGTGGAAAGCACACCATTCGGCTTGCCTGCAAACTGTGCTCACAGGCACAGCCTTGGCTGAGTCAGCTGCAGTCTGTGGCCCTGTGCAGAGAGTGTCTAAAAAAATCAACCTCTGTGAAAAGCAGTGATGCAGCCAGTATCGTGAGAGGAGGTTTCAGACTGCTGCAGAGCAGAGGCAACTGGCAGTATGAGGAGGAAATGTCAGTGGGAAACTCACAAAATCTGAAACGTCTGGATCTGGCCAGTAGAAGTGTGTGGTGCTGATAGCCTTGACCACCTGATCCATGGCCACCTGAGATGCTGCCATTGGGGCTAGAGAGATGGCTAAGCCTCTTCCAGAGGACCCAGGTTCAAATCCCAGCACTTACATAGTGGCTCACAAGTATCTGTGACTCCAGCTCTGGAGGACTTGATGCCCTCTTCTGACCTCCACAGGCTTCAGAAACACAAGTGGTACAGATATGCATTTATGCATAAAACAAAATTTTAAAAGTTAAAAAGAATGTATTTTTTAAGGATGTTAATATAAACCAGGTATGGTGGTGCATAGTAGCACTCTATGGGAGGCAGAGGCAGGCAGATCTCTCTGAGTTTGAGGCCAACCTGGTCTACACAGTAAGATACAGGACACCCAAGGCTACAGAGAGACTTTGTTTCAGAATGTTTTTTTAAAAAAAAGTTGAAGCTGGGCGGTGGTGGCGCACGCCTTTAATCCTAGCACTCAGGAGGCAGAGCCAGGTGGATCTCTGTGAGTTCAAGCCCAGCCTGGGCTACAGAGCAAGTTCCAGGACAGGCTCCAAAGCTACACAGAGAAACCCTGCCTGTCTCGGGAAAAAATAAAATAAAAAAAAAAGTTGACTCAGGATCCTAGACTTTTCAGACCCATCAACACCCAGGACTCTTAACTGTGGACATTCTCCCTGGAGGTGAGCTGCCTATCCCCCACCTGACCCATCCTTCCCTGTAGTTGGGACTCTTTCTGTCATGCCAGCCAGCTCCCAAATAACCACACAGAGACTTCTTATTAATTATGAAAGCTCAGCCAATAGCTTAGCCTTATTTCTAACTGGCTCTTATAACTTAACCCATATTTTTATTAATCTATATTTTACCATGTGGCATTTACTTCTCTCCCATTTTGTATATCCAACTCATTCTACGTCTGGCTGGCTTCTCTGCCCTCCTTCTTCCCAGCATCCTCTCCACCCCAACAGTCCTGCCTTGCTATCGGCAGTTTAGCTTTTTATTAAGCCAATCCGAGTGACAAATCTTCACACTGTACAAAAAGATTATTCCATAACACTTCTCTTCATGAGGTCAGTCTTCCTGACTAGCCCAGGATGGGTGACTGGTGACTGGTCCAGATGAACTAGGTTTCTGTGGGTTCACAGGCTGTGTGTGATACACTCTAGGGGTGCAGAGCAGGGGTTATCCAGCACATAGCTAAAGTTGTAGACTCCCACATATGGACCACCCCAGCATCCGAACTTGATTATGCCAGGTGAAGCCCTGAGGGCATAGGCTTATGGCTGCCCAGTAAGTGTCAACAGCATTCTGGGAGGAAGGACCAGTAGCAGGAATCTTAATTGGTTTTAATAATAAAAACCGGGTTTGGGATTTAGCTCAGTGGTAGAGCGCTTGCCTAGCAAGTGCAAGGCCCTGGGTTCAGTCCTCAGTGCTGGAAAAAAAACAATAATAATAATAAATAAAAGCCAAGAGTCAAATATCAGAGTGAAAGCTGAAAGATCAGAGAGGCAGAGCGGCAGCCACTAGAGAGACTTTTTTTTTTTTTTTTTAAGATTTATTTATTTATTATGTATACAGCAAGTATGACCAGAAGAGGGTGCCAGATCTCATTACAGATGGTTGTGAACCACCATGTGGGTGCTGGGAATTGAACCCGAGTCCTGTGAAAGAGTAGTCAGTGCTCCTAACCGCTGAGCTATCTCTCTAGCCCCAGATCCCAAGTTTTGTTTGTTTGTTTTGTTTTTTCAGAGCTGAGGACTGAACCCAGGGCCTTGCGCTTGCTAGGCAAGCGCTCTACCACTGAGCTAAATCCCCAACCCGGTTTTTTTTTTTTTTTTTTAAGGTTTATTTATTATATACACAGAAGAGGGCGCCAGATCTCATTACAGATGGTTGTGAGCCACCATGTGGGTGCTGGGAATTGAACTCAGGACCTCTGGAAGAACAGTAGGTGCTCTTAACCTCTGAGCCATCTCTCCAAGTTTTATAACCCCATAGTGTACCTCATTTTTTTGTTTGTTTTTTGAGACAGGGTTTCTCTGTAGATATAACCATCTTGTTAAATAAGAAACACCGAGCCAATTACAGAGTTAAAAGCCAAGAGGTCAGAGCAATAGCTGAGAGCTGAAAACCTTACCCTTCACTGCTGCTCTGTCTTTCCTTTCTGCAAGAGACCTACTTCCTGTGTTTTTCTCTTTTGTATAGACTTTCTGTTTTGCCTTCTCATTGGTTGTAAACCCAACCACATGACCTCATCACTGCCTGTCTGTACAGACCTCCGGTCTTCTATGGTTGGTGTTGAGATTAAAGGCGTGTGTTGCCATGCTGGCTGTATCCTTGAACACACAGAGATCCGCCTAGCTCTGCCTCCCAAGTGCTGGGATTAAAGGCGTGCACCACCACCACCCGACATGTACCTCATTGACAGTTGATTTCTCAATAGAAAATTTGAACTGCGAGGCCAGCATGGGCTACAGAATGAGTTCCAAGAAAGGCGCAAAGCTACACAGAGAAACCCTGTCTCGAAACCCACCCCACGCCCACCCCCTAAAAGAAAAGAAAAGAAAATTTGAACTGTAGGATTATCTTTGTGAGGTTTCTACAGCCTCTGAGAGGTTACTAAAATAAAGTCAGTGTTTGGAGATCCCAGAGGCCAGCAGAGCCTTGCTTTCCTTGCAGGGCTGGAGGAACTTCTTTGCAGCTCCTTCTGGATCTCTTGGAGCCCAGGGGTCGCCCAGCTGGCCCCTGGCTATTGTATGCATGTCAATCTAGAGTCCAGCTCTCTAGGTGTCCTGGGCCCTAATCTGTCTCTCTCAATTCTGCTCACAGGTGGTGGAAAGAAAGAGAACTCCAGCTGAGATCAGAGAAGAGTTTGAGAGGCTCCAGAGAGAGCGGGAGGAACGGAGACTGCAGCAGAGAACCAACCCCAAGGTAGGAGCCAGAGTGAAGATAATCCAGTGGTTTCAGATGACAGTGTACAACTGGGTGGGGCAGAACCTTGCTGTTACCTCTGAGCAGTGTTTTTCTGGAGAGTGAGACCTCCTGCTGCTCAGCACATCTACAGCCAGAGACAAGCATTCAAACCCTGTGCAGGGAAGAATAGAGGAAGCCTTGGGTTTGCACAGCCCTGGCTCATGATTCTCCAAGACCTTCCGTCTTAAACTTCCTGAGCCCTTGGCACTCAGGGTCAGTGAGAAAGGACACCCAGCTAATGGCTTCAACACTGAGGCAGTGGTCCCCTATGCAGTTAGACTGTGGAGGGCACATCCAGATGGCACCATGGGGGGCTCTGCCTTCGTCCCCCCCCAGTCTTTCCTGCTATTCAGGAGGTCGTTCTGAGTTGTGCCCTGGCCAGGAGGCAAATGGGTATCTCCTGAAGTTTGAGGTGCCTGTTGTACTGAATGTCTTGGTCCCGTCCAGCAGTGACTGGGTACAATTTGCTGTTCAGGGTGGGTGTGTCTAGATGGCCCTGCTACAGCCTGTCCCCGTCATGATAAGAAGCTGGTAGCCTTCCCATCCCCTCTTGGGATGCCTGCCTCCTCTCAGCAGTGTGGGTGGAAGGAAGCCATGCTGGTGATAGAGGCACTGTTTTTCTTAAATCTTCGTTGTTGAACACTATGAGCTGAGGCTAGGAAGCAGAGTCCAGTGAACTTCTGGTCACGTTCCTTCTAGCATTTGCTTTTTAAGACCTTAAAGTATGAAGAGGACTTTATCTCCAGTGTGAAATGGGAGATTTTCCTGGAGATCCATCCTATGGAGTTGTGTCTTTGGATCTCATGGTCCCAGTTCTCACTGCCTTGTACCCGCCTTCAATTTGCCCTTTTCAGATAAAACCTTGTGTTTGTAACTTCCCACTGAGAAAACTAAAACTTGGTGCTGGGGTCATGTGTCCCTGGGCCCCTTCATAATGAGCCAGAGTAGAGAAGAGGGGGCTGTGGCTAGCAGGTCATGAGGTCATTCACATGGACTGGTGGCACTCTGCACCTCCTTCCTGGTTTGAGTCTCTCGTTTGTATAATCCACTACACTGGTTGTAGAGACTGAGAGTCTGGAATAGAGTTGTTGTACTCCTGTCGTATGGGCTGGTTTGGTTCTTGTCTGTGCCATTGTGGTCAGCAGCTCTTGCTGCCTCTTCCACAAGTTTGTGTGAACCTCTGGTGCCTGCAGAGCTTGACTCTCTGTGGGCTGAGGCTGCTGTCTTTTTGACCCTGGTTGTATAGATTGTGACATAGATGTTACATAGAGTGTTAAATCACTTCTAGTCCATTCAGTTCTCTCCATATTACACAGGCTGACACAAGCTAGCATATCATCCTTTCTTAGTTACAAAGGCTCCATCATCTTCACACACATAATGGCTTAGAAACATAATTCATCTTCATCAGAAAACTTTTGAATAGCAATTATATCGAGGGATATATATACCCATATACTTTTAGATCCCAGAATGCTTTCCTAAGAACATGAATACATTGTTCACTTTTTTTTTTTTTTTTTTTTTTTTTCTCTTTGACACAGGGTTTCTCTGTGCAGCCCTGGCTGTCCTGGAACTCACTCTGTAGACCAGGCTGGCCTTGAACTCACAGAGATCTGCCTGGCACTGCCTCCCAAGTGCTGGGATTAAAGGTGTGTGCCACCACCACCTGGCCTGCTCACTTATTTTTTTTTAAAGATTTTTCAGGATATTGTTTTGTGGGGCTGAAGCAATGGCTTAGGGGTAAATGTGCTAGCTGCCAATCCTGACAACTTCAGTTTGATCCCCAGGGCCCATGTGATAGAGTTGATTCACAAAAACTGCCTTCTGACATCCATGAGCACACATGCGTACACAAACTAAATACGTAGAAAGTTTAAAGTGAATGTTTAGGTTTCCATGGCAAAACAAAACCATCAGAGTGAGCCTTTGTGGCTCCAGTCTGTCTGTGGAAGTGGTTTTAGAGTCATAAAGCTGACCTTCCTTGGCTACAGGATGGGACAGGAGGAAACCCATTAGAACCCATATGTTTGTTGTGCTCGATGCAGAGGGCCAGAGAGGGTCCGCAGAAGTAGGCTATAGCTGAAAATGGGACCGTGGTGGAGAAGGGACGGAAGAAGCCTGGTTGATCCCGTCTAGGAATTCGTCAAATGAAGAACTGAGCTTTGGAAAAGCTGTGCTGTTCCTAGGCCACATATCTGATGAAGGGCTGTTGTGTGTGCAGAATCATTGTCAGCAAGACCTGAATTCAAGGCTGCGGTAGGCTGAGAGTCTTCAAATGCTGATACATTCCAGTTTGCTCCCCCTAGAATTGTAAAGTCTATATCCTGGTTCTCAGATAAATGAACCGATTCTGTAGCTGCTCTCGTCACCACAAGAGCTGTCTTGAGGCTAGTGCAGAAAAGACAAGTGTCTCATCACCCTCAACTGCCTGCACTGCTTACTGGCTGTTTCTGTTACACAAACCGTGCAGACCAGGGCACCTCAGAGAAACAAGGGCTTGTTTAGGTCTGTGGTTTTAGAGGCATGAGAGTCCACGGAGGACAGGAGGTATTGGCTGCAGGGCTTGGGCATGGCTGGAGTAGGAAGCTAGGAGGGCAGACTGGAGTCTTATGAGGTTTTAAATTCTTCCCACCAGGCTACACCATCTAATCCTCCTCAAACAGTGCAGCCAGCTGGGGACGAGTGTGTGATTGCCCCAGCTGTGGCGGGCATTTTCCTTCAAACCACCACATTGCCTTTGGGGGAGACATCCGGTTAGTAAAGAGTCTTTGTTGAAATTCTAAGGTTCTGTCTCAAAAAGGAATAAAAAGGGGAGGGGCTTTTTACCCCTAACCATTAATGAGAAAAAGAGAGGACCATTACAAGTCTGGGGACTGCGATGGTCAGTGGTGCCTCTGGGGAAAAGAAGCAGGGCCATGTGGCCGTGAAAGAAGCTCGCTCTGGGCTGCCTGTGCTCATCTGTTCTCTGAGTGGTTTGACTTAATAAACAGGAAACTGGGTGAAGTCCTGTAGTCTAGTTATCACCAGCAGAAAGCGGGGAACCAAGTGTCCTTACTGTGGACATACACACCCAGAGTCATGGAGGTCTGAGTCGGGGATCTGGAGCTACCCACCGCACAGCAGGCCAGTTTCCAGTAGCCCCTCCTGCTGTGTGACGGCCATGTCATGGTTTCTCCGGTGGCCCTCTTTAGACACTAAAGACAGAATTGGGGGCTCTATAGCATGTCAGCACACTGCAACCCTTTAAACAGTGTGAGCCCAAGAGTAAGAATAACACATAAAGTCAGATTACAATCGAGTGAAGGATTGCCTGGAGCTTGGCAACACTCAGGCCACATCATCTGTGCCTGGTTTGGTTATAACCCAGAGCTCAGTGCTCAGTCTCACCAGTGAGTGCCTAGATTGACTCTCTGCTCTTTACGAAGTAAGTGTGACACCTTCACTCTGGGAAAGCGTGAGAAGCAGATGGAAGCTTGGTAGTCAGAAAGACAGAATGCAGTTATGGCTTGCCTTGTAAAGACTGAAGGAGCTCCACAGATTGAAGGCCAGCCTACATTAACCCTGCCTTCCAGGTCAGCTAGGGCTCCATTCAAACAAACAAACAAAATTACCAAAACTGGGCGAGGAATCCCAGCACTGGGGAGGAAGAGGTAGGCAGATCTCTGAGTTCGAAAACAGCCAGAGCTGTAGAGAACCAAACCTGTGATTTAGAGTTGGTGGGGGAGATTAAAGGGTAAATGCTGTTTCACTCTATGTGAGTGTGCTGTAGGACATTTAATAGAGAGAACCCACACACACTCGTCAGAGCTTCAGCTAACCTGAGCCATGCGGTGTGTACAGCGACCAATACTTTGCATTAGCTCTGTGTCGGAGTCTCTGTCAGAATTCAGATATGACATCTCATGTAAGAGAACATACGGTGTTGAAGGTGAATAATTCTTGTTAAACTGTAGGCCAGCCTTTGGGCACATAGGGAAGAAATCCTACTCTGGTGCTATAGCTGGCCATCCATCCGCAAATGGTTACTTTCCAAAGTGAGAGAAGAGCAGCAGAAGGTGGCATCTGGACCCTCCGGGAAATGAAGAAATGCCCTTGTCAATTCAGGGTGACCTGACCAGCCATTTTCAGGACAGTTAATTTCATCAAGCGAATTGTTGCTGGAGCCCAGCATTCTCCTTGGCTCACTGTCACCGTTCCGGTTTAGTTATTTTCCATAGATTTGGTCAACCAAAGGCTGTTGAGTCTAAAGTTACTGGCTCATTGGAGTTTTCAGTTAGTGTGGCCTTGTTTAAAAAACAGTGGGGTGGCCGGGCAGTAGTGGCGCACGCCTGTAATCCCAGCACTCGAGAGGCAGAGGCAGGTGGATCTCTGTGTGTTCGAGGCCAGCCTGGTCTCCAAAGTGAGTTCCAGGACAGGCGCAAAACAACACAGAGAAACCCTGTCTCGAAAAACCAAACCAAAAAAAACCAGTGGGGTGGTTGAAAAGTGATGACCAGACCATCGTCTCAGATCTGCAGTGGCCACTTGTCCTTTGCTGAGGCAATCACTTGGTTGTCTGGTGGAGTTGGTGTCATTGCTTTGTTGGTTTGTTTATGAAAGGTCTTGCTTGTAGCCTGGGATGGTTTGGAATTTGTGATCCTCCTGTATCCCTTGCTGAATATTTACTATTACAAAACTTTGAGAGGCAGATATGGTGCTGGATTAAAGTTGTGTCCTCACACTTGGCCTGCACCTGTTTCTGTTGTAGAATTGTTGAGGAAGGAACCAGGGCCTTGCACACCAGGATCTATCAGTGAGCTACATCCTCAGCCTGAGACAATTTGAATCTTCTCATGATTTCTGAGGCTGACTAGACTCTGCTGGCTGGCTCTAGACTGACAACCTCCCTCAGGTGTAGTTCGATGGCAGCTGGGTCTTAACGTTCAGAGGTTTACTGGGCCAGGTGTTGAAGAAAGCTTGGTTGGTTGGTTGATTGGGTTTGTTTGTTTTTGAGCAGAGGTTTTCCTAGGTATCTCAGGTTGGCCTTGAATTCAGTATGTAACTCAGGCTAGTCTGGAATTTAGAACAATCCCCCTGCCTCAGCTTCCAAAGTGATAGTATTCCAGCATTCAAACCATGGACATTAGCTTCTGCAAACAAGTAAGTCCCTCTTCAGCTGGGGTAGCTGGCAGAATGCCCTGGCCTGATAGCTTTTCCAAGAAGCTGTTAGCCAGCTTGGAATTCCTCCCAACAGATAAGTCCCTGGGTAGTTGCGTTGATTTGCATAGCTGGTCTTCCCCAAATGGATAGTCCAGAGACCCAAGTGAATCAGTTTCTCAGACTTGATCTTGAAGTCAGCACCATCACCCATGCCTTCCCTCCCTCCCTCCCTCCCTCCCTCCCTCCTTCCTTCCTCTTTCTGATTTTTAAATCGTGGTTATGGATATGTTGCTCTGGAGAGGTGGGGTATATGTGTGTCACTCATGGTGATGCCCACTTGTAATTCCAGCACTTGAAAGATAAGGCAAGAGAATCAGGAGTTCAAAGCCAGCCTCAACCACATAAATTCAAAGCCATTATGGGTGACATGAAACTGTCTCAAAAAAATTTTTTTTTCCATTTAAAATTTCTTCATATTATAGTATGGAGGTGTTGCTCATGGGCATTTTCTTTTTGCCTCCATTCAGAACAATCTTTGATTTTTATTTTTTAAGGTGGGGTTTCTCTGAGTAGCCCTGGCTGTCCTGGAACTCTCCCTGTGTACAGCAGGCTGGCTGGCCTTGAACTCAGAGATCCACCTACCTCTGCCTCTGGAGTGCTGGAGTTAAAGGTGTGTGCCACTACCACCCTGTTGTCTTCGATGATTTTTAAATAAATTGTATTTCTGATTTTTTCAGTGTGTCATCAAGTATAGACACTAAACCTGGAGCCTTTCCATTCCACTCCAGAATGGAGTATGTAAGTTTAACTAATTGAGAAAATGCCAGTTCCACCTTCCAAAGTTGACATGCCAAAAGGCCATCAGTAGATGTGGAGACACCACTGAGACCATTGGAGAACATATTTGGTTTAGGTTTTCCCTCATGAGCAGATGCATCTGGGGATGTCCCTTTACTTTCAGTGACTACAATCCCTTTGGTGTTTCAAGGCTGGTGAGCTCTTTGGGCTGAGTGAGTGGTGTACACACACCACTGATCTCAAAGGCCAAAGTTGTTTGACCAGGAACTCTAGGCCAGCCTGAGCAAGGCAGTGAGAGCCCCACCTCAACAGTAATAATAGTGGGGTTTGGGGCAAGCACCTCGAATTTCAGCACTTGGAAAGAAGAAACAGGAGGCGCTGCTAAGGGACCAAAAGTTAAAGGCCAGTCTGAACAACTTACCTCGTCTTGAAAAATGTCCCAAGGTATTGAGGTATAGCTGAGTGGTAGAGAACTTGCCACGAATGTACTAGAAAAGAGAGAAGGAAGAGAGAGGCCTTGTAAGTACATCTTTCTGAGAAACCGGAAATGAGATGCTTAGTTTTTCTTCTTCTTCCTCTTCCTCCTCCTTTTTTTTTTTTCCTCCGAGACAGGGTTTCTCTGTAGCTTTGGAGGCTGTCCTGGAACTCAATTTTAGACCAGGCTGACCTCGAACTCACAGAGATCCACCTGGCTCTGCCTCCTGAGTGCTGGGATTACAGGCGTGTGCTACCACCATTAGTTTTTCTTCTTAATGAAACACAGTTTGATTATTACATCATTGTCTGAAGAATGTGTCACGACAGTCATGACATCAAGCATTGCCAAAAGGCAAAAGCCTGTATGTTTCTCAGGAACTGACAAAACAGTTAGTGACTTTAGTTTTTCGAGACAGGGTTTCTCTATGTAGCTTTGGAGGCTGTCCTAGATCTCACTCTGTAGACCAGGCTGGCCTCGAACTCACAGAGATCCACCTACCTCTGCCTCCCCAGTGCTGGGATTAAAGGCGTGTGCCACCACCACCCGGCTGACTTTTATTTATTTTTGATGGCCTACAAGGTAAGAAACTGTCAGAAAAATACACACACAAAAAAGACTGCTGCTTAGGGACATATAAGAATTGTGTGCAGTTGAGGCTGCAAGGTTCATGGACAGAAGTTTCTTGGAGCAGAGCCACGGGCAGTTACTTGCTGTTATCTGCTGCTCTCACAACACAGCATAATGGAACACTGAGGACAGCAGCCATGTGGCCTAAACCACAGAAATACTACGTACTCCAGCCCTTCACTGGAAATGCCAGTCCTGATGACATCATCCGCAGATCACAAATAGACTGTGGTAGGTCCAACTGCAGAGCAAGCCCACCCTCATTGCCCACCTGTTGCAGTTACCATCACTGTCCTGTGATTGTGGCTGACAGTAGCTTGACAACTTCCTGCATCGTACAGGCTAACATACTGGCCACCCAGTAGGCACATCTAAGACTGCCCACCACCCACTGAGCCTGAAAGCAGTTAGCTGTACCAAGCGATTTTGTCAGTAAGCACCACATGGGCCAGTACCATGTGGGCCATCTGAGGCAAGAACATGCTGTTCCATTTCATCTTGAAATAGATGGGAGGAGAGAACCTGTCAGAGACCAGCTTCAACCTGTCAAAGGGTTCTTGAGGGGAGGAAAGGGGAATGAGGAAATGTTAGGTAGAAAGGCAGAAAGAGATGATAAGAAAGAGAGAGATACAAGATAGCTTCGGGAGGGCCCTGGGTCAATACCCAGCCGGGCCAAGCTTTATTCAAAAGGCCTTTTTATAATATGTCAAGGGGAGAGGCAAAAGACCTCTCCCTGTCAAGATCAAAGCACAATGTACAACCAAGTGTAGATCCTTTAAAACAGTTGGTACCCACTCCTGTGGCCAAATTATCCCATTATGCATCCCTGCCCGATAAAGCAAGCTCAGATTCTCTGACCTTGAGTAAGGTCTCACTAGGAAGCCTCTATGGGTCATCACAGATGGCTGGGGTTAAGAGCACTGCTTCAAAGTTATACTGGATTCCAGATCTCAGCACCCATATAACAAGCCGGGTATCCTGAACATGCCTGTAACCCCAACTCTGAGGAGGATAGCAAGGGGAGGGTCACTGAGCTTTGCTGGCCTCCAGCTCAGCCAAAAAAATGCCAGTCCTGGGCTTAGGGAAAGACCCTGCCTTAGAGGAGAAGGTGGAGAGAAATAGAGGTGGACGCACACCTGATGCCCTCTTCTGGCTTCTTCATGTGCAGAGACCAGGTGCATGCATATGTGTGGCCACACAGATGAATAAATAAACACCTTTTTAAAGCCAAGAGACAGTGGTGATAGGAGAAGAGTGAGGCCCTTGCTGGGCATTTCATGGCCCTGCGTATTAGATGGGAGAGACATTGTCCACGAATGCAGAGGTGAGGGTGACCATCAGACCCACTCTGCTGTCTTTTTTTCCTTTTAAATTACAACTTTATTTAGAGAGGATGTGGTGCATGGTGTGAAAAGCAGGGTGATTCACTCCAGTCAGTTCTTTCCTTCTGTCCTGTGGATTCTAGAGATGGAACTCAGATAGTTGGGCTTGGTGGCCAGTACGCGTTACCCTCTAGGCCATTTTGCCAGCCCCCACTCTGGAAACTTGATTCAACGCAACTATTACTGCTGATGATACTGTGTGGGAAATCTTGGCTAATAGCTAAGCCAACAAAAACAAGGTGAAGGTGGTATGGTCCTAGACAAACTTCACGTGGCATACCCTCTGAGACTGCCTGGCTGCCATTCAAGTAATAGGCCAGCCAGGGCTATATAGCAAGCAGAGCCCTGTCTCAGAAAGAAAGGAAGAGAACAATCTGTCCAGAGTTGATTGTGGAAGCTTCTTTGGGGGCCTATAACAGCACATCCTATAGCAGACCTTTACCTTTTAGCCAAGAAGAGAGAGTGGAGTTAAGTCACACTAGGCCCCACTTTGAAAGCACAAAGCTAGGGACAGACATTTTTTTCAGGGGCTGGTGCCCACTGTGTTACCTTCCGGGCTCAAAGGAAACTCCTGCCTTAGCCTCCCAGCATCAGGCTGTAGTTGTGCTCCAGTTCCAAACAATAGCTCTCTTCAGCCCCTACTGGCCTCTGTTCTGGCTCCTTAATTAGGTACCCCTGAAGCCATCATTGTCATAAGTCTGTGCTTGCGTATCTCCCCTTCTTGGGGACACTGAATTACTTTTTGTTGTTGTTTTGTTTTGTTTTGTTTTTTTTTCAGGGTTTCTCTGTGTAGTTTTGGAGCCTGTCCTGGATCTCACTCTGTAGATCAGGCTGGCCTCAAACTTGTTATCCTCCTGCCTCTGCCTCCTTCAGCAAATCCTACCAGCATGCGCCACCACAACTGGCTGAATTACTTCTTGATACATTGTTTAAGGAATATATTCATCTGTCCAAACATTGGTCATGCAGGGGTGGTAGCATACCTATAGTGGTAGCATACCCATAATCGTAGCCCCTAGAGGTGGTGGACACAGGAGGATCAGGAGTTCAAGGTCATCCTTTGACTGCATAATGAGTTTGAACCAGACTAAGCTGCATGAGACTCTGTCTAAGCACCCTGCAGAAAGGGGTTTGCACAGCTGGAGTGATGGATGGCTCATTAATCCCAACCAAGAGTAAAGACCATTGCCTCACTTCTTTGGTCAAATTAGACAAGCTTTATTTTCTGTCAGACGGCTGTCTTCCTAAAATGGTGTTTGAGAAAATAGCATCAAACACAGGGAAAGGTGAAGCTTTATATAAGCTATATGCCCAAAAACTGCAGGACTGAGTTGGGGGAGGGGGGCGGTTCCAGAAAAATTTTGATTTTATATATATAGGAATTTGGCTGAACGTTTCAAAATAATTTGGCAGAGTATCTTACTTCATCACAGTGGAGGTTAGGGTGGAGGTCGTGGAACATGTCAAATTCCAGAAAGTGTCAAGAAACAGTCAAACCCAAGTTTTACAGAAATCAGGAATGAACTTATTTTGACCTTGTAACAAGATAGCTTTTAATCTTGAGATGGAGTTGGGCTGATCCATCGATGTACTTCTGTAATTCTAGCACCTGAGAAACAGAGTAAGGAGCGCCTCAAATTCAATGCCAGTAAATATTAAATAGGCTGAAGAAAAATTAATAAAAATTGCATGATTTTGTACATACATTCAGTTAAGATATGTAACCATGAGAAGTCTTAGAACTTTGAAAGAAAATGATATTAAACATTGTTTTTCTGTGAAGGATTTTATCAATGTGCTGCCTGATTTTATGTTAACTTGACAGGCAAGAGTCATCTGAGAGGAGGGAGCCCCAGTTAAGAAAATACTTCCATAAGACTGGGCTGTAGGGAGGCCTGTAGAGCATTTTCTTAATTAGTGATTGATGGGGGAGGACGAGACCCATTGTGGGCAGTGCCATCCCTGGGCTAGTAGTCCTGGGTTCTAGAAGAGAACAGGCTGAGCCAGCCATGGGGAACAAGCCAGTAAGCAGTGCGTCCATGACCTCTGCATCAGCTCCTGCCTCCAGGCTCCCACCCTGTTTGAGTTCCTGTCCTGGCTTTCTTCAGTGATGGACTATGATGTGGAAGTGTGAACCAGATAAACCCTTTCCTCCCCAACTTGCTTTTGGACATGGTGTTTCACCAGAGCTCTAGGAACCCTAATGAAGACAGCAGAATTTTAGCTTAGTGTATCTTGTGTGTGAACATGCTGCCTTCTGTTGCTCAACTTAGTTTTCAAAGGCAGAACAGTGTGTGGCATCCCCTGTGTGCACATCATGTACCTGCTTCCTGCTCTGGAGGGCACTCTTGGGTCTTGTGGGATGAAGAGGTGGTTTTGAAGTAAAGGTTCTTAGTCCACTTGGCTGATGTCTGGGCGATGTAGCCAGGGTCCTGTGTGGTCCCTGCATGGTCAAGTCATGTGGTTCTCTCTCCCATGTCTTCCTCTGTTGCATGCTAGTTCTACAGGCTCCTCCCATAGAGCTGGTGTTTTCTGGCTCTAACAGTCGCAGGCATGCTGAAGCTTTTGATTTGGACTATGACATCCATGTTTCGTGGTCTTCATGGAGCACTGTCCTTCCGTGAAGTGGGATGCCTGAGCATTCTACTTCAATGTTCTCACTACACAAAACACTAGCACTTGGTGCTGATGCCTGTTCTTCTGCCCCAGGGAACCATCAGCGTTGGAGTAGACGCCACTGACCTTTTTGATCGCTACGATGAGGAATATGAAGATGTGTCTGGAAGCGGCTTTCCGCAGATTGAGATTAATAAAATGCACATATCCCAGTCCATTGAGGTAAAGCACAGACACCCTCTCCAAGTACAGCCTGGGCCTGAGTTAATGAGGCACAGTGCTGGAGCAGCTGGATGGAAGTTGGCTGGGAGGCGGGAGGTGGGGGGGGGGGTCTCCTCATCTTTATTTATGAAAGGCTGGCTGCAAATTAGCCACTGAGAGAGGGGGAAAGGAGGGTGAGAGAACATGCGAGCGTGCTCCATTTGGCCTTGTCTGTTACTGCTTTGCCCCTACACACAATGTGGCTGAGTGCTGGCACTCAACTCCCAAGGTCCCAGGTCTTGCCAATTAGGCATGCTAATGGTGTAAGTATAGATGCCCAAGGTCACAGTGATTTTAGGAAAGAAAGCAGCCCTGGCTGGCAGACAGTTCTCAGTTCTAAGTACTTGACTGTGGAAGACAGTAGCAGCTCTGGTCCTGAGCCAGGGATTCGAACACCACCCTCCCGTCCCTGGATGCAGGCTGTTCCACTTAGGACACCACAGCGTCTTCATTTATTATCAAGTGCATGAGCCTGCCCCATGGAGTTAATGCCAAGAAGCGTGGTGTCCTTGACGAGCTCTCTCGTACAGCCAGAGCCCGGTGTCAGCGGGGGTAGTGAGCTAGGACAGCACATGGTAGGGATCTCCACTGGAGAAGCTTTGGGTTTTGAAGATTCTCCCCTTGAAACTTCCAGGGCCCAAGAGGTAACTCATAGGTAGAGCATCTGCCTGATAATCGCACGCCATGGGCTTGATCCCCAGTGCCATATACACACATAAATGCATGGCTGGGCATGATGGCACATGCCTGCACTCAGGAGTCAGAGGCAGGAACATCATCCCACAAGGAGGCTAGCCTCCTCCCTGTAGCCGCACAGCCAGAGTGACGTAGTGAGACCCTCTCAAAAAAACTTTTGTAAAATAAACTACTACTTTCATGGCCACATGCCATTGATGTCAGTGAGAGGCGGCCTCCTGTCTCTGTGTCCCCATTGCCTCTGTTCACTTGCTACCAGGGGCTTTCTTCTCTTAGGCACCCTTGACAGCTACAGACACAGCCATCCTCTCCGGAAGTCTCTCCACCCAGAATGGCAATGGCGGTGGTTCTGTTAACTTTGCACTCCGACGAGTTACTTCTGCAAAGGGATGGGGAGAGGTAAGACCAGCTGGAGTCTGGTGTCCGTACATGGTCCCATTATTGAATAGTCCTGTAGGGCAAGCTAACCATCACTGCCTGAGGGGAATGCTGCTAGTCACCCAGACTAGTAATAAGCGAGGCAGTCAGACCACCTTTCTGTCGGGTCAGCAGTACCGGGCGCCGCTAAACCTAGCGTGCAGCAGGTGCTCTGCAGTGGGGAGGGTGTGGACTACCAGTCTCCTTCCTCTCCTGCCTAAGCCAAGGGAGATCAGAATGCAGGATTGACGTTGTCTTTGGAGGAATCCCTATCTACAGTCTGGGCTGCCTGTGAATCTGGGGCAGTGGTGATGCTGAGACATTAGGACCTGCCAGCTCTCTGTTAAGAGCCTGGCCGTGTTTGTGCTGAGACCTGGTTGCTGCTGTAGAAAGAATGTCAGTAATGCCTTCTGTGTTTATTTTTCTAAACAGTTGGAGTTTGGAGCTGGAGACCTCCAGGGCCCTTTATTTGGTCTCAAACTGTTCCGTAATCTCACACCAAGATGGTAAATATATGAGACAGTGCCTTTTTGGTGATCTTTGATAACTTATAGTAGAGCCTGTGAATTCTTGTGATTGTGGACATTTGAAGTTACTTGTGCTGTGTGGGCACAATAGGACAAATGCTGTGGGCAGCCTGCAAGCTGGAAAGAGCTCTACATTGGGAAGCAGGCCCAGCCCCACCAGACTTTGTTCTGTACTGAGAAGAAGCTTTCCAACTTGGGGCCATTTGTGGATTTGTTGGTGTCTCTCCCAGGGCCTTGGTACTACCTGGTGATTGGGTAGCTGCAGTGATGACGCACCCTCCAGGGTTTGGTCCTAATTTCTTCCCAGCTAGTAACACAGCTTACCCTGCTTAAAGCAACTTAGGGAAATGCTGTGGATATCGCTCTGTGTAAATAAAGTTCTGATTGGCCAGTGGCCAGGCAGGAAGTATAGGCGGGACAAGAGAGAAGAATTCTGGGAAGTAGAAGGTTGGAGAGAGACACCGCCAACCGCCGCCATGAAAAGCAACTTGTAAAGACACTGGTAAGCCACAAGCTATGTGGCAAAGTATAGACTAACAGAAATGGGTTAATTTAAAATAAAAGAAGTAGATAACAAAAAGCCTGCCACAGCCATACAGTTTCTAAACAATGTAAGTTTCTGTATGCTTTCTTGGTTGGGTCTGAGAGACTGTGGGACTGGTGGGTGAGAGAGATTTGTCCTGACTCTGGGCCAGGTAGGAAAACTCTAACTACAGGGAAACAGTTCCAGATCATAGTCCATTGTAGTGGGAGTCACAGCATCTGAACCTTGAGGGAATTGGTCACATCACATATATAATCAGGACAGAGAGGCCAGGTGTGGTGGTGCATACCTTTAACGCCAGCATTTAGGAGGTAGAGGCAGCTGGGTCTCTGAGTTTGAGACCAGCCTGGTTACATACCAGGTTCCAGGGCAGCCAGAGATAATCTGTCCTCATTGGTGCACAGCATCCAGATCAGCCATGTCTCTACTCAGGACCAATCAAAGCTCAGCCCTAAAGTTGCTATGTAGAGCCAGGTATGTGGTGGTGCAGAGGTAGGTGGAGGCTGGGAGATCAGAAGTTGAGGGTCATCCTCAGCTACTTGTGGAGAGGTTGAGATCATTCTGGGATACAGAAGACTATTGTCTCAGAACAAACAAAATTGATGGAAAAGCCAGGCTTAGTGGTATGTGCCTGTGATCCCACTACTCTGCAGGCTGGTGCAGAAGGCTTACAAATCTGAGACTAGTGTCAACAATATAGTAAGACCCTGTCTCAAAAAGAAAATAGGACAGGCAAGCATGGTTGTAAGCACCTGTAATCCATCATTTGAGGGAGTAGAATCAGGAGGATCAGGAGTTCAAAGCCAGTCTGTGCTGCATAGCACGTCAGAGGCCAACCTCTGGCCTACATGAGACCCTGGCCCCAAAAGCAGACAGCCCTGTGGAATGGACTCCATCTCTCTGGTCCAGTGTCTGCCTTGCTTATCTGCACTGTTTCCCTGCCTTTGGGACAGAACCTGGGATCTCATTCTTGTCTTTCAGCTTCTCTGAGCTTTCTCTGGGGACTTCACTAATGACATCCTCCCTGCTGGCTCCCCTAGCTCGTGTAGATGAAGCAGGAAAATGTAGCCTTTCTCTAGCATGGCTGAGTCTCAGACAAATGAGAGACATTGGGCACTCATTTGGCTGAGGAAGCTGCTAGAAGGGAGTATAAAGTAATACTGATTAAAAGTTAGTGTGTTGCTGGTTGTTTTTTACTTTTAGGGGCCCACCACCCAGCTCCCAAATAAATACACAGAGGCTTTTTATTTTTCTTACTTATAAATGCCCAGCCTTAGCTTGACTTGTTTCTAGCCAGCTTTCCTTAGCTTTAAATTATCCCATCTGTCTTTTGTATCTGGGCTTTTCCTTATCTGTTCCTGTATACCTTTCTTTGTTTCTCCATTGCTGGTTGTGTGGCTGGATGGCTGGCCCCGATGTCCTCCTCCTCTGCCTCCTTTTTTTCTTCCCAGATTTCTCCTTCTGTATATTCTCTCTACCTGCCAGCCCCTATTCTTTCTCCTGCCTCGCTTTCGGACGTTCAGCTCTCTATTAGTCCATCAGGTGTTTTAGACAGGCACAGTAACACAGCTTCACAGAGTTAAACATATGCAACATAAATAAAAGTAACATACCTTAAACAATATTTACAGCATTTCTCCCCTTTTTATAATTTATTTATTTATTTTTATTGTTTCATGTACATTTGTGTTTTGCCTGCATGTATATCTGTGTGAGGGTGTCTGATCCTCTGGAACTAGAGTTACAGATAGCTGTGAGCTGCTATGTGGGTGTTGGGAATTGAACCTGGGTCCTCTGGAAGAACAACCAGTGTTCTTAACCATTGAGCCATCTCTCCAGTCCCCATTTCTCCCTTTTTGTCTAAATAAAAAAGAAAAGTTTTAACTTTAACATAGTATAACTACATACAACAAAAACAGTTATCAATTAAGAATTAATTTCCAGTGTTCAGTCTATTTACATTTAGCAAATTCAGAGAAAGCACTCCACTATCCATTCATCTTAGTAACTCCAAAGTTTTATACATAATTTATATCATAACTAAGGAAAACTGCAACTATACTATCGAGTCTTCAACTCCATCAAAGACCCAGATTATAATATTACTAAGTGCATTGCAAACAGCTTCCAAAAACTCTAGAAATGACAGAGACATCTGACTGCCTGGACAGTCACCCAGAGTTCCTCTGCAACACTGGGGCATCCATCTTCAGCCTACAGCCCTAGAGTATCTGCCAGACTTCTCAGTGAAGCAGGAAATTCAAAGGACCGTCCTGCCTTGTTTTGTCAAAGTTCAGCAGTCACTTTCCTGTGTGTTCTGCAGAATGTCTGGCAGATTCTTCTGTGAAGCAGGAATTTTGAAGACTGTCCTGCCTTGTTTTGACAAAGTTCAACTGTCTTTTTCCTGTGTGTCCAGTCTGCACAGCACATTGTCAGCAGTCAAAGGCAAGAGCAGTTTCTTTGCCCAGTGGCTAACCTTGCCACAGGGAAAGCAAACTCTATAAGGGATTTCTTCAATACCCATCATCTTCTCTGAAGTAAATTGGTGCTGCCAGCCATATGTGTGTCTCATTGTCATGAAAAGCCTATATTAACAAAATATTTTAAATGCCATATTCTTTGAAAGGTTTGAAGACCGTCTATTTATAATATATCTCTGTATGATCTGGAAAGCATACCTAACATGTCTACAATTTTGATTGTTATAATTGACTAACTACTAACCTACCTTTCCTGATTCTCTTATATACTTTATAATAATAGCTTTCAAAAACTAGAACTTCACCTTACATTTCCAGTGAACTGCATAGGCACAATACTTCAAACAAAAATAGAAACATAATATGTTGTAAAACAAAAATAACCTTAAATTTTTGTCAGTATATACATATACAGTGTGACAAAAATAACTTTAAATTTGTATCAATATTATATATTCCCCTAAATGATAACAAACATCCATAACGTCTCCAAACTACTTCCTGCTCTCTGTAGACAAAGTATCTTTAGGATTCCAGAGAGGAAATTTTGAGATAATGACTAAGTCCTGGGAAGACCAGCAGTAACCTTTGCTGATAGATATTACCTGTCAAGATTCAGGAGGTCTCGCCTGATCAAACCTGATCCATATTAACCCTGAAGGAATCCACAGCCTCTCATCTCCTGTGGGAACAAAACTCCAAAGCATTTTTGATTTTCATTTTTAACTTTTTAAAAATTACAGCATTCCTAATGTATGTAGGCTGGTTTATTTCTTCAGTCCCTCTTTCAACCCCTTGTCTCTTAGCAGCTGTTGTTTGTTAATTAACAATCAAAAAGTTCAAAATCAATACTATATAGGATCCAGACTCCCCTATATGTTTCCCATCTTATGTGGCTTTTTTATATTACTTTTACTCTCTCTTTAAAGACTTTATTTTTAGACTATTTCTTTCTATAGTTGTCTGTACCCATATTCTTTGTTAAGTCTACGCACATTGTAAAACACACTGGAACCTGTTCAGAGGTTTTTCCCATCTGAACTTCTTTTAGTGCATATTTCTTAGCCTTTTTGGTCTGTGTAAGCAAACCTTTAAACTTCTAACCTACACTTGGATCCTCTGCATGCGGCTCTCAGCTGCCTCTGCCGACTTCTCGGGTCATGAGCCCAAAGTTCACAGTTGGTCAGAGGTTCCTGACTGAGAACTGCATTCAGCCTTCCTAAGCTCTAGAATGCCTGCCTGGGCTTGCACTGTGACAGGCATTTTTACTTTGGTTTGGTTTGTTTTGGTTTGGTTTTTGGTTTTTTGAGACAGGATTTCTCTCTGTAGTTTTCTTACCTATCCTGGAGCTTGCTCTGTAGACCAGGCTGGCCTCGAACTCACAGAGATCCATTTGGCTCTGCCTACTGAGTGCTGGGATTAAAGGCGTGTGCCACCGCCAGCGTAGGTTTTTTTTCTTGTTGTTCCTACTTAATATACTTGCTGCTCAAGGGCAGAAGGCAGAAACACTTAAAGGAGCCGTGCCCCCCCCCCCCTTTTTAAGCTTTCTCAGGCAGTATGGAAATTGGAGCGACAAGTTAGTGTACCAAAATGTTGTTAGTTGTTTTTGCTCTTTGGTGGTGCATGCCACCCAGCTCCCAAATCATACACAGAGGCTTATTCTTAATTTTAAACACCCAGCCATTGCTTGTTTTTAGCCAGTTTTTTTTTTTCTTCCCCCCCCCCCCACCTCCCCAGAGCTGAGGACTGAACCCAGGGCTACCACTGAGCTAAATCCCCAACCCCCAGCTTTTCTTGACTTTAAATTATCCCATCTATCTTTTGCCTCTGGGCTTTTCTTTTCTATTCCTATATAGCTTTGTTTCTCTGTGGCTGGGTGGGCTGGACCCTGATGTCCTCCTCACCTTTTCTCACTCCTTCTTCCTCTCTTCCCAGATTTCTTCTTCTGTATATCCTCTCTGCCTGACAGCCCTACCTGTCCTTTCTCCTGCCTCACTGTTGGCCATTCATCTCTTTATAGACCATCAGGTGTTTTAGACAGGCACAGTAACACAGCTTCACAGAGTTAAACAAATGCAACATGAACAAAAGTAACACACCTTAAAGTAATATTCTACAACATCAGTGTGTTAGCTGGGCATGATGACACATGTTTTTAAGAAGAATCTCTTGAGTTTGAGGCCAGCCTGGTCCTCTGAGTTCCAGAACAGCCAGGGCTACACAGAGAAACCCTGTCTCAGTAAAATAATAATGATGATGATGATGATGATGATGTGTCATGGTTACTTTAATGGCACAAGTATTATCTCCAGAGCTTAGAAATTTGAGAAGGAAATGACTAGACAACACAGTGAATGTTGGGCTATCTCCTAGATACCAGTTATTTGTCCTCCTTCAGGTGGCACTGGTGAAGTGCTCTCTCTAACCAGAAGGTGGGGCTACTCTTCCTTGGATGCTGACTTCAGAGCCCTTCTTGGAAAGCTGATTTTCAACAGCAGGATGAACATCAGGATTTCTGGGCATTTTTAAAAAATTAATAAGGGCTAGAGAGATGGCTTGACATTTACAAGGACTTCCTGCTCTTGTGGAGGACCTGGGCTTGATTGCTAACACCTATATATTAGCTCACAAGCATCTGGAACCCGAGTTCCAGAGGACCGGACAGACGCACACATGGCACATAGACCTGATTGTAGACAAAATATTCATATACTAAAAGAAAATGGGGTTTTTGTTTGTTGTTTTTGTTTTTTGTGGGTTTTTTTGTTTTGTTTTGTTTTAGCTGAGGATCAAACCCAGGGCCTTGCGCTTGCTAGGCAAGTGCTCTACCACTGAGCTAAATCCCCAACCCCATAAATGGTTTTTAGTGTATGTGTGCGTGGGGGTGTGTGGTGGGGGTGTTCTGACCTGTCTGGTATATGCTTGAAGGGAGTGGCTCTACTCTTTGTTTGAGTTGATAGCACTTGGAGGCTGTTCATGCTCCAAGCCCGTGCTCAAGAAACTGGAATGCCTGGCATAGGAGCCAGCTGTCAGTGGCTGCAGATCAGCCAGGTGACTTCAGCATTCAGCGGGGTTTGGGGACCACTGTCCTGAGGCACTGTGTTTGAAAGTGTCACCAAGATTGCCTTCTGCTGGCTTAGCACACAGCATTTAGGTACTCCAGTAGAGTGGATGGCAGGGAGTGGGAGTCACCAGGGAGGGTCCTAGACAGACAGACTTCCCCTCTCTCCCCTTGCCCTGCTCCTTTCCTTGCTGAGAGCCGGCCCAGAGATTTTGGAGTGACTCTCAGCTTGGCAAGAGGACACAGTAGAACCGCTCAGAGCCTTTGTCAGCTGGACCCTTTCTGTCTGTCCCCAGCTTTGTGACGACAAACTGTGCTCTGCAGTTTTCATCCCGCGGAATCCGGCCCGGCCTTACCACTGTCCTAGCTCGGAACCTGGACAAGAACACCGTGGGCTACCTGCAGTGGCGGTGGGGCATCCAGTCGGCCATGAACACCAGCATCGTCCGGGACACTAAGACTTGCCACTTCACTGTGGCCCTGCAGGTGAGGAAAGGAGCTGCAGTCTCCTGAAGATGATCTCAAGGCAGCTGTCTCATAACCTCCATCCTGCGGAGCAGCTCTGGGTACACCAGCAGTGACTTTGGCTCCACTGTGGAAGGAGGGTGTTCTCAGGCACCCAGGTGGCTGTGTTCCGATCATCTGAAAGGAAAGTAGCATTTTCACATCCTTATATCAGAATGGTGCTCTTGGGTACTGTGGCTAGGCAGAGAGAGAGAAGCTGGTGGGAAGCAGGTCTTTTGAGAGTGACTGCTCCTGAGCTCCTTGTCCTAGCTCAGTGTTGCCGGAGATTTCTGTTTCTCGTGAGAGGCTAGTAAACTTCATTTTCAGAAATCTCAGGGTTTTTATAGTCATGTGCTTCATAACGTTCCTATTAATGGTGGATTTCATAGTGAGACCATGTCACCCTGTGGTTCTCTGGAATCTCTTGTACAGGATTCACACAGTTGCAAATCACTATCATCTCTCAGCATGTCATTACACAATAGAGGCTGTACTGGCTGCTGGTAAATGTTCACACACTTGCCCTGATGAAGCTTACTGCAAGCGTTCTTCCAGATGATAAGGCTGAACCTGCCTCCCTTTCCCCTCTCCTCAGCTGGGGATCCCTCACTCCTTTGCACTGATCAGCTATCAGCACAAGTTCCAGGATGATGACCAGACACGTGTGAAAGGATCCCTCAAGTAAGTCTCAGCTTGGCTCAACAGAGACGAGCCAGATCTGTGGAAGACCCTCGGGGTGGACCCTCATGCTGGGCACTCTGTCATTGTCCTCCTGGGATGCTTCCTGGCTGCCCCTTGCTTTGTAGCCAGCCTTGAGAGGCTCTGCTGCTAAAGAACCTCCACGATGTCCCAGAGCCACTGGTACCCACGGAAGCATCATGGCATCTGCTCCCATGGATAATGGGCGGGGGAAGGGGGAGGCATAGGGACTTGACTTTATTTTCAAGCAGCTCCTGTGTGTGGGCTAGTGGCCTGGAGGTTAACATGTACCAGCAGCTGTGCTCTGCCCCCACAGGGCAGGCTTCTTTGGGACAATAGTGGAGTATGGAGCTGAGAGGAAGATCTCCCGACACAGTGTCTTGGGTGCTGCTGTGAGCATTGGCGTCCCACAGGGTGTGTCTCTCAAAGTCAAGTAAGTTGAGCCTGACTCTTGCTAACTAGGGGCTGAGGTTTAATTCCTGAGTGTGCCATTGCTTCTGAGCTGCATGAGCAGAGGTCAAGGAGAGTATAAACCTAGCCGTGAGTTGGTGGAGGCCTAGGCTTTCTGCCCCACCTTCCCTGGGAATGTGCTGATCATTGGGTCCCTCACACCTCAGCAGCCCTGTCCAGTGGCCCTGTCCCTACCCAGGACCACCATAGGCATCCACAGCATCAGATTCCTTCTTGTCTAATAGCATGTCAACGTTCACGCTGTCTCTCTGCTGCCTCCTTGTTCAGAAGTGCTGTCTGAGTGCTTGGGCTATGGATGTTTCATTTCAGATACAGTCTCTCTCACATAGCCAAGGCTGTCCTGGAACTCAGACTTGGGTCCTCCTGCCTCAGTTTCCTCGGTATTGAGAGTTCAGACGTGGACACATCTGGGACTCATCTGGCATCTAGATTTGCTTGCTTCTCTGTTGTAGTGCAGTTGGCCTCTTTCTAGCCCTCTCCAGAGGCCTTTGACCACCTGGCTCTTCCTTCTCGGCAGAGGGCAGCTGTCCGTCCTCTTCTGCCTTGGAGTCGATAGCTTCTGCCTCTCCATCCCACCCTATGCTTCTCTGTGCTGGGCTTCTTGGACAGCCCACTGGAGCTGTGCTTTTCTTCCTAGCTATCTCTGTCTGCCTTGCAAACAGAAGCAGCTCTGTGGGGAGGCACAAACCTTGTCTGGGAAGGCTCTTCCACAGCAGCCCAATCTGGCCCTAGTCCCATCATCTGCAGGTTTTGGTATCTGGATGGAGTCCTAGAACCTGTGCTCCATGACTCCCAAGAAATGGCTGTACTGTATTTCCAATGCCTTGCCTTAAGGGCTCATCCTGGCCACTTCCTAAATCTCTAGTTTATATGCAGGTGTCCCCTCTCTGTCCACGGATATCACGTGTGTGGATTTAAGCCACCCTGAATCAGAAATCATGGAGGAAAAGTTGCACAGACACAGACAGTGCAGTAAGGCAGCTGTGTTATACAGCATTCATGTTAGACACGATAAAAAGCTGGTATTTAAATCTGTGGGCACGGCAATCAGGTCTGTAATCCTAGCATCAGGGAGGCCTGGGACTAGATGACTCAGGAAAGTGTTTACAAGGAAGACTTGGTTTGACTCCAGAGCCCATATGAAAAGTCCAGTGTGGCAGCAGATTCCTGGTCCCAGTGCTGAGAAGTCAGTGACAGGCGGATTCCTGGGATCTGTTGGCGGACCCACCCTAGCCTGCTAGCCAACTTCCAGGCCAATGAAAGATCTTGTCTAAGAAAACAAAAATGTGAACAACTCTGTAAACCCAGGTACAGTTTTTCTGTACTGACCGCCCAGTTCCAAATAAACACATGGAAGCTTATAGTAATTACAAAATGCTTGGCCAATAGCTCAGGCTTATTACTAACTAGCTCGTACAACTTAACCTATTTCTATTAATCCACGTACTACACTGAGGCCCTCTGTCTCATTTTGTATGTCTTACTCATTCTCCATCTGGCTCGAAACTCCTCAGACTCGGCCCTTCCATACGCCATCATTCTCGGTTTGGCTTTCCCACCCAACTTTATCCTGTTCAGCTATTGGCCAGCCAGCTTGTTTATTAAACCAATTATAGTGACTCATAGTCACACAGTGTACAGAAGGATTATTCCACAACACAAAACACTTGGTTGTTTTGACCTCCATGTGCACATGTATCCACCAAAAAGTTTGAGAACTAAATCCTCTAATGAATCAAGTGCCCCCCTCTGGCCTCTGCAGGTACTGTATGCATCTGATACAATCATACATGCACATTAATCAAATAATTTTTTTTAAATATAATACTGGTGAGATTGCATAGGATTCTGCAGACGCAATACCATTTTGCACCTCTGAGCTGGGATTCCTGGATACCGGTGATTACCTGCACTCTAATCCTCTTTTATCTGAATTGAGAGCACTGATGAGGCCGAGGCCCCCTGCTCTGCCAGATTCTGTCTGAGCACTTGTGATGACGACTGACTTCTCCGGGACGGTATGTCCCCTGTCCCCTGTGTTTTCTGTGACAGTAGTAGGCTGCCCAAACTAAACTTATTAAAGATTTGTTGTTTTTAATAGTATATGGGGGTCTGTCCACATGAGTGCTAGTGTTGTGAGGGGCCTGAGGCTCACTCACATCCCCTGGAGCAGCTGTAGGCCTCCAGATGTGGGTGCTGGGAATTGAACTCATGTCCTCCATATGGTCTTAACTACTGCGCTGCCTCTCTGGCTCCTTCAAACTAAATTTTTATACTGGTTGGATGTCCCTTACCCTTGACATAAATGTTAGAGTTCATATTTTCAAATATTTGTATATAAAGAGGAGTCTTGGGGATAGGACCCAAATCTAAATGAATTCAGTTTCTTTCACAAACATAGAGCTTTAAGAATTTTCTATTTCACCTCTGTCAACTTGGCTATTTTGTGTTTGAAGGAGTGTATCTCTTTCTCTAAGGGTGAAACTTCTTAGCATTGGTTTCTTCCTCTTACCTGCCTGTCCTCTGTGGTCACCCTATTGGCAAGGTACATCCTTCCCACCTTTATTTATTTATTTATTTTTTTAAGGACAGGGCTTTTACTAGATAGTGCCAATCTCAAACTCGAAAAGATCCGAGTGCCTCTGTATCCCCACTGCTGGGCTTAAAGGAGTGTTTCACCATGCCACACTTGAGTCCTTTCTAATAAGAACATTTTACAGTCTACTTCATCTTACAAATTTGATGTTGTATTTTCACTGTCTAGTTCAAGCTGTTTTCTAGTTTCACTAGGAGTGTGTTGCTTAATTGTGCATGGTGCTGTCGCATGCTTCTGCTTTTGCTGATGTGTGCATGTTTTTAATCCCATCCTTAGGAGGCAGAGGCAGGTACATATCAAGTTCCAGTAGGCCAGCCACGAATACACAATAAGCCCAGAAGATGGAGGGAGGGAAGAAAGGAAAGATGAATACTGCTTGAGCCAAGTGTGTCTCATGCCTATAATCCCAGCTGAGGCAGGAGTATTGCTACAAATTTAAGGCTAGCCTGGGCTGCATACTGCTAGGCCAGCATGAGCTGCACAGGGAAACCTTGTCTTAAACAAATGCATTCATGCATTCATGCATTCATGCATTCATACCTGAATGAGGTGGTAGCTGAATGGGACAGCATGTGCTTAACACACACAAGGCCCCGGGAATACAATGGGAACATGCCAGTCCCGTGTGCTCATGTTCACCTGTCCTACCGTTGGTCAATGCTTCAGTGTCTTTGTTGTGGTGAATCTTTCTCTGTACCATCAGCTCACAAAAAAAACGAGCCAAGACATTAATTATAAATGCTCAGCTGATAGCTTAGGCTTGATACTAACTAGCTCTTATAACTTAACCCACATCTTTTAATCTACATGGCTTGTTACATCGTAACCCATATCTTTTTCAAGGCTCAGTTACCTTTACTCTGTACTACCCATGTTGCTGCTTCTGCGTCTCCAGGCGTCCCTGCCTTCTTCCCAGTGCCCTCGCTGCCCGAAAATCCTGCCTAGCTATTGGCCATTCAGCTTTTTATTAAACTAATCAGAGTGACACATCTTCACAGTGTACAAAAAGATAATTCCACAACACTTTTTTTTAAAATAAAATAAACACTAATCTGAGGCCCAGCATGGTAGTACTGACTGTGGTAGCCTGAAGCAGGAAGATCACTTGAGCCTAGTAGTTCAAGGACAGTCTGAGCAACGTGGTAAGACAAACCTCCTCCCTGTCCCTCATCTCAAAACATGAATAAAGTCGTGTAACTTTATTTTTAAGATTTATATGTTTTATATGTGAATGTCTTGTATATATGTCGATATACATGCAGGTGCCCTTGGAGGTCAACGGAGGGCCTCAGGTCCCCAGGAGCTAGAGTTAAAGGCGGCTGTGAGCTGTACAGTGTGGGGTTCTGGGAAACTAAAGTGGGTCCTCTGTGGAGCCACTAATCAGGAACCCCTCGGCCTCTAAAGTCTCTGGGGTTGTTTAGAACACCTCATTTACTGAGACAGACAGGCTGTCTCCAGGGCTGCTTTCCTCTCCTGGAGCAAAGCACAGCTATAGGGACATTGACTCCAGCTGAGCATTCACTCTCCATTTGCCCTTGAGGTCAGCTTTGGAGCTGGTGTGCTGGTTTCTGGAAGTGGCTCCCAGTGGCTAAAACCCCACTACTCCTCTGTGGGAGTCTTGACACACCCTGTATGCTTTGTTCTTGCTTCCCACAGGCTGAACAGGGCCAGTCAGACCTACTTCTTCCCTATTCACTTGACGGATCAACTGCTCCCTAGTGCCGTATTCTACGCCACTGTGGGGCCACTGGTGATCTACTTGGCAATGCACCGTTTAATCATCAAACCATACCTCAGGGCTCAGAAGGAGAAGTGAGTTTTGCACTAAGAACCTCTACCTTGGTCTCCTCTAAACTGGAAAGATGACTGGGTCTACCCTGCAAAAAGAAGACAAGTTAATGCTGGGAAAGTGCTAAGCATGGCGTCCAGGTCCTGACAGGTCCTAGTCACTGTTAGCCAGCTGCAGCAGCAGGGAACTATATTCCTTCCCTTCTGGCCAGCCAGTCCCACCCCCCAAAAATGACTCCATTTGCTTTATAAAATCGGCTTCAGACAGGACCAGCACAAGTGCCGCCTCCCTCTCTTCCTTCGTAGACATCACCCTGGCACGGGACTTGAAGTGGAGTGGGTCTGTTCTGTGATGCACACCAACTGTAGTCATGGAAACCACAGAACAGACCTAGCTTTGAAGTTTCTTGTAGAGAACCCCTCAGACAAAACTGAGTCCAAGCATCCCTCACACACCCAAGTGATGGAGAGGCCCTTTGTTAGCCTGGGAGCTGCCTGTGACCTCTGTTATTACTGCAGTGTAGGGACCCAGTTTCCATGGATGTTTAAGTCCTAGAGCAAAGAATGTGCTCCATCTGACAGCTCTCTGTGGGCTGACCCTGAGTCCCTCCCTTGGCTGTAGGAGCCGGTATTTCTGCATCCTAAGTAGTCTGAGCTGTCTGCCTGCTGGAGTCTTCTCCCAAGGAGATCACAGTTCAGGAAGTTCAGGGAGGAGGTGGACAGGGAAGGGAATCCCAAACTAAAGGAAGCTGTGCAGGCTGGCCTGGGGTTGTTTTTGGAAGTTACCATCACAGACTGCACACTGGGCTCAGTCCAGCAGGGGGCGCAGTGCGTCCACCATAGAGTCACTTGTACCTGCTTCTCTCTGAAAGGGAGCTGGAGAAGCAAAGGGAGAGCACAGCCAGTGACATCCTGCAGAAGAAGCAAGAGGCGGAAGCTGCTGTGAGTGTCCCACTGACGCGGTGCAGGCCAGAGCCTAAGGGCTTCTCTTTCCAACAGCCTCATTTATTTCACAGCCTTTCTGGGACCTGTGGGGCACATTCTGGAGCCTGGTCTGTGCCTGGAGATGAACACAGCCTCCGAAGGCCTCGCGAGGTTTTGTAGTGCAGCAGGCATTGTCTTCTCCCTCCCTCCCTCCCGCGCTGTACTGCCTGTTACAGAGCTGAGGGAGCAGAGTGTCCCAGCTGAACAGCAGGGTGCCGTGGGGTTCTTGTGACCAGAGGAAAGGCTGCAAAGGCACATGGCTGACACGAGGCCATGCATGTCCCCGGGCAAACATGCTCATTTGGGGGCCAGCACATGGCCCTCCCCACAAAGAACACAGGTCCTTCTCAAAAAAAGTAGGGTCTCCAGCTGCTCACTTGAAGTGTCTGTTTTAAGGCAGGATCTTACTATGGGTTAGAGATGACCTCATACTTGTTATGTAGCCCAAGTTAGCCTTGAAATTCATCACTATGTATCTCTGTTCTTAAATACTGACCATGTGTTCTGTAATTTCTCATCTATCGCCTGCATGTGCAGAATCACTGAGAAGGGAGAAAGGTGCTGTCCCTTCCTCTGGGGTCATCATGTGGTGGTCTTTGAATCTTAGATGGTCTTCTAATAAAAATCCTAGAGCCAGATATCAGGGTGAAAGTGAAAGATCAGAGAAGCAGAGCAGCCAGCCACTAGTTCTTACCTCTACGAAATCCTCAACCTAAAGAGAGTAAATTTGCCAGGTGGTGGTGGCACACGCTGTTAATCCCAGCACTCGGGAGGCAGAACCAGGCAGATCTCTGTGAGTTCGAGGCCAGCCTGGGCTACCAAGTGAGTTTTGAGAGAGAGAGAGAGAGAGAGAGAGAGAGAGAGAGAGAGAGAGAGAGAGTTCTTGTTTCCTTATGCCTTATATACCTTTCTGTGCCTGGACATGACTTCCTGGGATTAAAGGCGTATATGCTTTCCAAGCAAAGGCATGAGATTTCAAGTGCTGGGATTAAGGGTGTGTGCCACCACTGTCTGACCTCTGTGTCTAACCTAGTGGCTGGCTCTATCCTCTGATCCTCAGGCAAGTTTATTAGGGTACACAGTGTATCACCACAGTGTGGGGGTGTGCCTTGTCAGGTGACTCCCCAACACTACCTCAAGTAGGGCTGAGGGCTTCAAACTTTGTGATGGGTGAGCTGAGCTCAAGGCATGTGCTCCTTTCCCTGCAGTCCCTGAGCAGGCATCTTGACACGGACACAAACTGGATGTTTGTCGTTCTCTGACCAAAACAAGTCCAGGGTCCCCGACATGTTCGTCTTCTCTCAAAGGTTCGACTGATGCAGGAATCTGTCCGAAGAATAATCGAAGCAGAGGAGTCCAGAATGGGTGAGAATGCGCACCCTCTCCGGGCTGGGCTGGGCACTGGGGGGTCTCAGATCTTCAAAGCGAAGTGGCCGGACGAGCTGTGGCAGCCCTTGCTGCTCTGTCTACAGGGCTTATCATTGTGAACGCCTGGTACGGGAAATTTGTCAATGACAAGAGCAGGAGGAACGAGAAGGTGAAGGTGATCGATGTGACTGTGCCGCTGCAGTGCCTGGTGAAGGACTCCAAGCTCATCCTCACTGAGGCCTCCAAGGTACACAGATGGCTCACCAAGGCTGCCTGCTCCCAGGATCCACAGCAGAAGCAGTCTGGGCTCCAGCTCCATGTGCCAAGGGCAATGAGGCCCGCAGTGGCCATTTCCTTAGAGTGTCTGGATGGCTTCTGTGCTGGGGCCACTGCTTCCATGGACCCTGAGATCCACCTGAGAAGTGTCCTCCACTGAGCTGCCAGGTGCCACCAAGCAACAGCACCTCTCTTCCTGGCACTTGCATTTCATTTGTCTGCAAGTTCCAGAAAGAGGGTGTGGACTTATCTGGACATGAGGAAAGGGCCCTGAGGGCCAGTCTGGCACTACCTGAGTAAACGAGCCTCCGTCCTTCATCCAGCTCTGCAGTGCGTCTCCTCCTCCATGCTGTGCCCAGTTGTTGGCAGAGGGGAGCAGAGCAGGCTTTGAGGGCTGACCCTCTGTTTATTGCAGGCTGGGCTGCCAGGGTTCTACGACCCATGTGTTGGGGAGGAGAAGAGCCTCCGAGTGCTCTACCAGTTCCGAGGTGTGCTGCATCAGGTGATGGTGCCCGACAGTGAGGCCCTGAGGATACCAAAGCAGTGTAAGTAGCTGCCCCTTGGTGTCGGCTTCCCTCTCCAAGTTCATCAGTGACAGCTGAGGTTGTGAAAGTCAGCCTGGGCCACATAGTGAGGCAAGTCTAGCCAGGCGGCGGTGGTGGTGGCGCACACCTTTAATCTCAGCACTCGGGAGGCAGAGGCAGGCAGATCTCTGTGAGTTCAAGGCCAGCCTGGTCTACAGAGTGAGTTCTGGAACAGCTAGGACTGTTTCACAGAGAAACCCTGTCTTGAAAAACAAAAAGTCTGGAGAGATGGCTCAGCAGTTCAGAGCACCTGTTATTCTTGCAGAGGACCCAGATTCAGTTCCCAGCATCCATATGGTGGCTCACAGCCATCTGTGACTCCAGTTATAGGGGACCTGACGCCCTCTTCTGACCATGGGCACCAGGCATGCATGTGGGGCACATCCATACATATAGGCTAAACACTAGTACACAGAAATTGTAAACAGGGTAGGAGGATCATTCTTGACACAGCTATGAAAAGCTGTGTGGGTGGCTGGAGAGATGGCTCAGGTTAAGAGCACTGACTGTTCCTCCAAAGGTTCTGAGTTCAATTCCCAGCAACCACATGGTGGCTCATGACCATCTGTAATGAGATCTGGTGCCCTCTTTGGCCTGCAAGGACACATGCAGGCAGAATACTGTATATGTAATAAATAATTAAATTTTAAAAAAAAACAAAGAAAGAAAGAAGAAAAGCTGTGTGGGAGTGGCACCTCCTGGGTACAGAAGCAGGTGCTTCAAGTTGAGTGTAGTGGGAGGTGGCAGGCAGGGATAGGCAGGCTCTGAGCTCCAGGCCAGCCAGGGCCACATAGAAAATCCCTGCCTCAAAACCTAGGAAACTCAGCCACAGGTGCTCCTAGCCCAGCCTTGGTGGAAGAGGTGTGGGGGAGGCTCACTTGGCCTTTCGCTGCCCTGACATGTGCTTTTCTTTCCAGCTCACAGGATTGATACAGATGGATAAACTACTTGAGAACCTGAGCAAAAAGGCTACAGAAATACTTTCCTGGGAGTCTACAAATTTGGAAGCAGGGAAAACCCAGACATGAGTTTTATAGTTTATTCCTCAAGAAGGTGGCACTGTATCAATTATGTGAAGGGACATGCAGGCAGCCTAGCTTCATGGGTACTGTGGGTAAGGACTGAGGAGCCCCACCCTGGCCAGACCACAGCACGGCCATATCTTTCCCCAAGGATCATGTTCCTGGAGGGCAGGGCCCAAGCTGACTCTTCAGGTCACCCAGTCCTGGTCCTCACCATGAGTGGCCATGCACAGCAACTCTCTGGAGGTGTTTGGAACATTCTACCCTCACACTTGAGACTGTCCTTCCTGAAGTCCACGCTGCACATGGGGAACATGGAAAGGAGGGAAGGTGTGTCACGTGCTGCTCAGTAGACTCCCCACAAGCCACCTATCTCTTCTGGGACATTACAGAGTGGACTGGAGAGGAGTGTGGGTTTATAAAACTTGTTTTTATCTGAGAAAAACGGCTTTGGAAACTAGTCTCTTTTTCCCACTTCAGAACTTCTCTAATCATTCCCCCAGGCCTTGGCTTGGGACAGAATGGGGAGACCCCAGGTCTCAGGGTGCACTGTCCAGGCACACTGCCCACACTGCTAAGAAAAGAGACCTTGCTGCCAGTGGCCCCTCACCCCACACCACGAGACACCTGTCTGGCCTTGCCTACAACCGCTCCTCTAGAAGACGGTGTTGGAAGGAGGGCAACTTTGCAAGTTTGCCAAATCCTGGGTGTGGACCCAGGCTGGCCCAGGTGCCTGCACCTCTAGTGAGTGCCCGGCAGGTGGCGCTGTTGCTAGCCGGGCCAGGCCCTCCCAGGGTCCCTTCTAAGGAGTCTCAGTTCCCAGCCCTTCTGTTGCACACTTGCTAGCTGTCGCTGCAAGCTCTACCCCTCTGAGCAGGTGTGACACCAGCAGTTCAGCTCTGCACCTGGCCCCACAGCAGTCACTGCTGAAGGCTCGTAACCCTTCAGTTTGTAAGCAGTTCAATTCTGTAGTGCTTATCCCCCTCCCTTTTTTTTAAGAGGATGTTTCTTTGCCCCACAGACTGATGTGCAGTTTGAACTGTTGCATGAGCCAGACTCAGTGCTGTGGCTCCCTCGGCACTGCTGCCCCTTCTGTGTGACGCTGACTGAGGCAGCCCTGCCCAACAATAAACCTGACCTGAAAGCTGAGGCGCTTTGGTGTGTGTGTGTGTTTAGGAAGGGACAGTAGATGGCCGCATTGACCCAGGCCTTTCCCATCCTGCTGCTTCAGTTAGACCACTGGCTGCAGCTTGAAGCTGTGGTTCCACTCTGTGCTAAGTATGTGCCTGAGATACAGAACCTCAAAATGAGGAAACGGTCTGGCTGTGTGGTCCAAGATGGCCTAGAAATCCTGATTCTCCTGCCTCAGCCTCCTGAGTGCTGGAGTTACAAGTATGTGCCTCTCCTCAGATATTTTTATTGTTTTCACTTTTTAACACATTCTTCATGTGTGTGGGTATTTTGCCTACATGTGTGCACCATATGTTTACATGGTGCCTTCAGAGATCAGAAGAGGGCAGGAAAATCCTCTAGAACTGGAGTTACAGATGGTGGTAAGCCATCAATACATGTGATGATATGGGTGCTGGGAACTGAACCTGGATCCTCTGAAAGAGCAGCAAGTACTCTTAACCATGAAGATGTTTTGGGTAGGGGATTTAGCTCAGTGGTAGAGCGCTTACCTAGCAAGCACAAGGCCCTGGGTTCGATCCCCAGCTGGGGGGGGGGTTCTGGGCCAGGCGGTGGTGGCTCACGCCTTTAATCCCAGCACTTGGGAGGCAGAGCCAGGCAGATCTCTGTGAATTCGAGGCCAGCCTGGTCTATAGAGTGAGATCCAGGACAGACACCAAAACTATGCAGAGAAACCCTGTCTTGAAACACCAAAAAAGAGAGAGATGTTTCTGCAGCCCATACCCCATATTTATTTATTTAAGTCAGTTCTGTAAAGCAGTGGTCGCACCCTGTCTGTCCTGAATCAGGGAAAGAGTGTAAGCAGCACTCCTAAACTGAGAGTTCAAATAATTTATTCCATGTTTACACAAACCAAGCCAAAAAGAGTCACTCAGAAATACAGGCTGAGGTGGGCTGCAAGAATGGCCACCTCTCCCTCGGAGTTATCTCTGGCAGGACCGTGACAACTCCTAACATTTGGCCCCATGGCCGCCATCTTCAGCCTAGCAGACCTGAGGTTGTGCCTCCCGTTCCCCAGCACCGGCCCCTCCCCTGATGACTGCCTGTCATGGCATCCCATCCCACCAGTCAAGGCACCTTGCAGCATCAGCAGCGAGTGGGAATGTGCACAGCAGAGCTGAAAACCGCTTCCTGCCAGGGTGTTGCCACCATCCGCACATCCCAGAGCCGGCCTGGGCTCAGTTCCGCTGTGCTGGCCGTCTGGCCCGTGGTCCCCGCTGTCCCTCTCTGTAGGCTCGCAGGCGGCTACATGTCCTCTGAAGCAGCAGCCTCTGGGCCCTCAGGCGCTTCCGGAGCCTCTTGTTTTCCTTCAGTGTGAGGAAGAGTTTTTTTTTCAGGGTATCCAAGTCCAAAAGGGCATAGCTGTGATCAGAGGGCTGTCCCAGCGGGGGCCTTCTCAACCCGGTGGGGCTGGCTGGCAGTCCAGGAACCTCCATTGCTTCTGCTCTCTCTGGTAAGACCTGAGGACAGAGGTCAGTGAGTGCCAAGGAAAAGCTGTCCAGGTGGCCCAGTGTCCCCAGCAAGAAGGCATCTGAGCTGGGGTCACAAGTAAATGCCCATTACCCTTCAGGTTGAGCCCCAGCCCGCACTCCCTTGTGAAATCCTGGTGGTGCTTGCCCACCGTCTTGGTGGTTTCAGGAGAAACTCTGAAGTCTGCCACCTATCCCTCTGCTCCTACTCTCTGGGGTCCTCTGGGGGCACTTCAGAGACCAGCTTATACCCCGGATCTTACCTGTTTCACAGGGCCTTCGGTGTCTGGAGGCTGAAACTCTTCCAGTGTGCAGTCCCCACCAGCCCCCACCTCAGGACAAACCTGGGAACAGCAGGCGGAGTCAGGATGGCTGAGCTGGCAGACACCAGATCCTCGCACAGCTGCCACTGTCCATCCCTGAGTAATCCCTGCATGGGGGCTGCAGCCAAGTCCTGTGCATCCGCAGTAAGAGCCCTGTCTCATCCTCCTACCTACTCCAGGACTCCAGCCTGTGACCCACTGAGGTCTGACGCCAGAGAACGGAAGCCTGAGGCCACGGCTTCCCTCTGAACTCAAACCTAACACTGCTTTGTCTAGATGCTCCAAGTTCACCAAACTCAAGCTTGTGAGTGTACTGCCTGACTGGAGGCTGCCCTCCACAGCAACCCTGGGATGTGTGGAGAGCTGGTGCGCCCAGCATTTCCTCCCTCACCAGCTGCAAGACAGCTCTGGTTCAGGCAGGACACAGTGGGACCTAACACTGGGCCAGACAGTGGCCTGGGACACCCAAGTCCCTTTGCTCAGCCTGAAGTGGGGCACACCTAACATTATCAACTGAATCCAGCTCTGGCCACTCTTGCTTTCACTAGATATAATCCCCATGGCTCCAAAGGACCTGAATCATTTGTTTCACCCTGGAGACTAGCAACCATCCTCAGTGAACATTGGCCCTACATCGCCGTGTAATCAGAAGGTTATGCAGATCCGAAGTCCCTGTTAGCTGCTGGCTGTGCCCACAGTGGCCATCTGCAGCTTCTTAATGCCACTTTAGCCTTGGGGGGGGGGGGGCGCTGAGGACTGAAGTGAAGCCCTGAACCTCCTAAACCTGCTCAGGCCTCTCCAGCCCCTGTCCACTGTCCCTGGTTCTCCCACCAAGGAACTGTCACTATTCGCACAGCCTAGAATGTACCAAATACACTTGAGGCTGGGATGGTAGCAATCCTGCCTCTGCCTTCTGAGTGCTGAGATTACAGGCGTGCACCACCACACCTGGCTTTTTTGGTTTGTTCTGAGACAGGCTCTCATATACCTCAAACTGGCCTCAAACCCCAAGAATGACTGACCTTTTGCTCTTCCTACCTCTACCTCTGGAATGGCAGGATTGCACACATACACAGCCCAGATCTTGTTGGGGATCCAACTCTGGGTTTCGTGCATGCCGGGCAAGCACCTCTGCCAAAGGAACAACAATCCCAGGCCCAAGCACACATGCTTTAGTGTTAATGGAGCTTTAAATCTCTTGGGAGGGGTCTCATGTACCCCATGCTGGCCTTACCCTCCTGCCTCTGGCTCCACATTACAGTACCACCATAGTTTACAAGTATGAGGGCTTGAACCCAGGGCTGCTTCCATTGTGGGCCAGTACTCTCACCAACCCCTTCAGCCCAGCTCCGACTTCTTTTCAAGCTCCTCACTCAGCATACACACACACAGTCCCACTGGCTGGAAGTCAGACCAGCACCATACCTGTGTGGGGTTCTGGAAAGCGAACACGGTGGGCACAGCGTTGTGTTTCAGGTTCTTGCGGTTCCCAAAGGCACTGAAGCACTCAGGTCTGAAGTGCTCAGAACAGATAACTGTGTGTTGCTTGGGTTTGAAGTTGGCCCGGCCGATGTTGAGTACCCACTCCTTCAGCAGCTCTGGGCGGCTGAATGGGAACCTACAGGCACAGCTTTGTAAACTCAGTAATCCACCTTGTTACTCCTACCTAACATCCAGACACTCACATGGCTGTTAGCAGCATATAGATGAAGCCCAAGATCATGAACATGGTGAAAGAGCCCAAGAAGGCTATCCTTCCAGAGCACGTGCAGGAGCAGTCACTCACCACTTCCCAAGCCACGGTTTCCTTCCAAAACATGGCAGTGGACAGCACCGAGTCCCTGCCCTTCAGGAGCCTACATCCTGAACAGCAGCAAACCAAGCGGTGATGGACTGTGAGGGCTGAAGCGGGAGGGGCCCTGTGGTAGTTAGAGCTGGCCAAGGTAACATTTGAATAGCAAGTGGAAGACAAACCCTGTGGCCTTTGCAGAGGATGGGTACGAGGGAGGGACCTAGAGGAAGAAGGACCGGCCCGGCCACATGACGCAGGGCTTTAGATAGATGGTCTCTGTAGGTTCTGGATAAGGGAAAGGGAGGGCCTGTGTCCACCCAGGCTGCAGGGAGAACCAGGATTGAGCAGGAGAACATGCTGACTCTGCAACCCTAGCACTTGGAAGGCTGAGGCAACTGAGTTCAAGGGCAATCTGGTGTACCACAATGAGACTGTGTCAAAAACAAAAAGGCCAGGTGTGATGGCAAACTCTTTAACCACAGCATTCAGGAGGCAGAGAGAGGTGGATCTCTATGAGTTCCAAACCTCATCTACACAGCAAGTTCCAGGCCAGGCAAGGACTCTTCTTCCCCCTAATTGCCCCAAAAAAGAGGAAAGAAAGGAAAAGCCAGGTGTCAAGGTTTGCTTGTGGGACAATGAAAAGGAGTTTCGTGTTTGCCATAGAGAAGGGGAGGTTTGGGTGAAGAGAAGTTTGAAATGTTAGGTGTCAAGTTCAGGGTGCTTTTCAGACTACCAAGTACAGGAGTGGCAGATGGGCACACGTGCCTGGGGACGTCCCTACAGAACCTGACAGCTTGGGAGCCTTCAGCACTCTGGATACGCTCTGGATGGCTCCATCTTGAACATGTCAGCGCATGTTTAGGAAGTAGAGAGGACTCGGCAAAGGAGAAGGACAGGGAGTCTGAGAGAGGTCAAGATGTGCCCCAGGACATGGGGAAAAGACCAGTGCGGTCAGAAGCTAGTGAGCAGTCAGGTAAGACAAAGGCAGATGACAGGGCCATACAAGCGAAAACTGGACGTGGCAGTGCATGCCTGAGATTCCAGCAGGAGGGTCCAGTTCAAAGCCAGCCTGGGCTACACAAAAAAGTAGGAGCAACGCTGCCTGGGGAAAAGGACACAGGTGAGCAGGCAAGGCACAAAGTGCACACATGAAAAATGTCCTTAGGAAGCCGAGCAATATGTGCAGTAACTACATGTCAATAAACACATTTTAGGGCCAGCAAGATGATTCAGCCGGAAAAGGCACTTGCTGCCAAGCCTTATGACCTAAGTTCGATCCCCAGAATTTATATGGTGGGAGGATAAAAACAACTCCTATAAGTTGTCCTGTGACCTCCACTCATGCACTGTGACATCTGTGCCCACACACAGATAAATAAGCAAACAGGTAAGGACAAAAAGCAAGAGTGAATAGAGGTGACTATGCCAGGGTATATGGAAACATAACCAGAAGACACAGGTCCCTTGGCTGCCCATGCAGCCACCAAGAGGCCATTAATTTGCAGGACATAAATTCTGACACGTGTTCAATGGACTACTGGGCAGAAAAGAACTCGAGTGTGTGTGTGGGGGGGGGTGGTGGCAAGGATGGGACTCTGACAACAGTGTCCCAAGGAAGGAAAGCACACGCTGTGATTCCATTACTCAAGGCAAACCTGGCCACAGCTCTCTCCCTGCGGGCAGGTGAGAAGAGGCTGTAAGTGGCTGCCAGTGGAGTCTGCTGTGGACTGCCAACTGATGTGTGGAGAACACCCGGTGCGAGCAGGCTGCCAGGCCTGAAGGCGCGCACACCGCTGAAAGCCTTGACGGGTGCTTCTTTGGAAGGGGCTACGCACGAGTTGTGCTGGGAAAGGAGGCCTGGCACTACAGGCCTGGGTATCCACCACCTTCGCACGACCAAAGTCCCCGCCACGAGGCCTGGCCATCCTGGAGGGCGCCCATTCCTCCAGACCATGTACCTCCCTGGGCCTCCCCGAAGTGACGCAGGCAGCAATGTGCCCGAGCAGGGACACGGCCAGACGCCACCCACTCTCCGCCTGTTCACACTGAGCACCTAACGCTTCCAGGAGAGATGTGCTAGCCCAAGCCTGCACCGAGAGGATCCGACTGGGCTCAGGCTTTGAGGCTGCGAGAGCACCGCTGACACCCTGGACGTCCCCTCCCTGCAGTCCCGGTCCACCTCGCCCGCACACCCTGGGCCTCCCGGAGCTCCCACCCGGTGCACTGGGGCCTGTGAGAGCGCCATAATGTCGGGTCCCGGCCTCCCATCCCTCACCGGTGGAAGGTGAGATGCTTCCTGCGACTGCTGTAGCGGTTGCAGCATTGCTTGGCCGCGCACGACTTCGGCATGTCGGAGATGGGCCCACTGCCCGTAACAAAGATGGCGGCACGCGGCCTCAGGGGCGGAGCTTGAGGGGCGGGGTCTGCAAGGTTCCCGGTGCTTGGACCTGGCTTACTCCGCTTCCTGAAGAAGTTGGAGCCTAGGGATTCTCCAAGAGTTTAAACCCAATGAACCTTGGAAAGAAACCTAAAAAAGGTGTCAACCCCCACCTCGGCAAATAGTTTATAGCTCCCCGAGGTGATAGGCAGGTAGGGGTTGGGTCAAGGACGGGAACAGAGCCTGGCTGGCCTGAACTCATGAGGTTGCTCCATCAGCCTCCCAGATAAGGTACGCACTTGACCACCAGTTGGCTTGGTGGACAGAAGATTCCTAGAACTGGGAACTTGCCTCAAACTCAGATCTGTCTGCCTCTGCCGGGATTAAAGGCCTGTCACCATGCCAAGACCAAGTAAAGTCCCAACCCCAAACTCGCGGCCTAAAAGCTGTGGCTTTGAGAGTACAGATCAGTCAGGGGTGGGCAAGACACCTGAGCAGAGCCAGTGTGACTGAGGAACACAGGAAGCCTTTCAAATAAGTGCACACGGGGGTCTAGGAGTTAACCAGACAAGTGGGCCAGGGGTCATGATCCTTTTCATTGTGCCAAATGCCAAAACTGACTCAGCTTTGTTAGAGCCACCACCTGGGCTGGTGACTGGAGAGAGCCCGTGTCCTTCAGCACAGGACACCTTAGGAGACACAAACCTCAAAGTAGCAATATCTTTATTTACAAAATATACAGTTTCACAGAAACAGCTTGCTTTATACACATAAACTTTATAATTACACAGAACCATGTAAACGATGTTTTCTGGCCTGGCCAAAGCCGATGGGAGGGGTCTACTTTGGGGGTGACACCTTTCCCTCCCCTCACATCATCAGCCATCAACCAGGAGCCCTAGAAGGGTCATACCCAGTTTGCATAAAGAAGCTGATTCCAGCTGCCCAGCTCAATCCACCCCCAAGCCAAGGTGTCTGCCTTTGCACACCACCCACAGGGAAAGAGCCCCTTAAAAACACAAAGCAAGCAAACAGACCGAGATGAGAGTCCATGTATCTCAGAGACATCAATCTCTGAGCACACATAACAACGGCCAGCTACACCGGTCCACAACAAAACCACGTACTGTTAAATGCACTTAAAAACATAAAACAACTACTGGACTTTGGTTATTGTCAAGGTGAAGACACTGGACAAGTACTGTCATGGGGCAGGTCTTTGGCAATTTCCTCTAACTTGTCCTAGGTATTTATTCCTCTCAGAGTCAGACAATAGCCTGGGGACAGGACTTTCTGAAACAGCTCCTTCTCTATGGCAAAGTTCTCCCTTGAGGTCTGTGGGACCAACAGAGCTTCAGCAATGAGTATTTCTCTGTACTTTAATATGAGCAACAGGATTTTAAAAACAAACAAAGAACTAAGACAGTTACTTAAACTGGGCAAGTGTGAAAGATACTGAGACACTCCCCCCACCCTTCCCCAGGCTCTGATTAGCAGTTAGTCTGAGCTCCTTTGGTCTTAAGAGACTGTGGGAGAGATGACCCGCACAGGTGCTACACAGGGGAAAGACACAGGACCCACTGCTTTGTCAAGCTCTCCTGAGAACTGCATTGTCCTGCTGAGGAGACCACTGCAGAGCCAGAGCACCCTCTTCCTTCAACCCTAGGAGCACCAGTGTCCCAGGAGCCTAGGCAGCCCTACACCAGGCTGGAGTTCTTGTTCACACTGTGGAGACTGCAGACATACAGTGGTATCAAACCCTTGCCTTGCCCCAGGAACCCAGCAGGCCAGCCTGTGTGGAGAGCGGTCTCTTTTGAACCACTATCTAAATGAACAGCACATAGATCCCGAGGACAGCTTCATCTGTAGGCTGCTACTGGAGCAGCTGAAGAACAGAGAACCAAGGGCTTCCAGAGGATAGCGCTGGGCACCCTAGGGCATGGAGCAACGGCAGAGAAAGGGCATCTAGGAAGACACTGGCCAATACTTTGGGCTGTATCGTGCGGAAAAAATGGTTTGCTTTTTTACATCGTGCAAAACAAGAAACTGAGTTATGAACACAGGACACCTCCACCCCCAACCCCTGCTCTGTGGAGAAGTGACTACATACTGTCCCTTCAAACAAACAGTGAAAAACCAAAAGACTCACCACTCACCCACCACCAAGGGCTCCTCTTGGGGACACCAGACCACTAAGGAAGCAGCTCCCTAGCCCAGCAAGTACGAGGCAGGGGCAGTAAGATCACAAAGGGGCAGGCAACTTGGACGGCTGCTGTATAGACACTTGTGATAAAAGACCAACACTGGAGAATAAACACAGGCCAGGGAAACAGAACCACTCCCGAGCACAGAGGAGACGCGGGACTGACAGCTAGCAGCAGCTCCCATCAGTGGGAGCTGGCTAACAATGACTATGCCCGCACTCTTAGCGGAGGCAGACCTGGTGCTCAGTCTGCCTCCAACAGAGAACACAGCCGGAGCAGCAGCTCTGACCACCATTTTATCTGCTCACTGGCTATGTACAGTTTTATCTGGACAGCTAGTCTTTTGCTTAGGCACCTGAGTGGCAGGGTCTGCCCGCACCAGAGCCAGGAGTTCTGTGCTCAACTAGGGAGGCCACAGAGCCCAGGCCCTTCCAGTCCCGCCTCTCCTTGCCAGCTCCAAATCAGTCCAGAAACAGCTTCCGGGAGCCCATTCGGGAACGATTGGAACGACGGATATCAAACTTCGAGTCCCGGCACTTTTGGCAGACAAACACTTCCGGAACATTGGACTTGCGGATCTTCGCACAGGACAGGTGAATCCAGGTGTGGCACTCATTACACTCTATCATGGGGCGACCAGCAAAGGGCTTCATGCAGAAACAGGTGACAAGATCCCAAGAATCATCATCTGGAAGGAAACAACAGTTCAGATGTAGGGACCTCCTGAGGCCTTTCTACCTGAAGCTGCACATTCAGAACACTAATGGTCTGAGTGTGGCCAAACCGTCACCCCAGCCTAACTAGGTGAGCTAGTGTTTCTCTCTGAAGGCAGTGACTGCATCCCAAATGATGCTGAGATCCCTGTGGGGGGCTACATCATATCTGCACTCAGACTTGTAGAGAAGTCTTGGGCTGTATTCAGGAGCTAAACAACTCTTTTAAAAGCAACTATCTGAGCAGAGGTGGCGCATGTCTATTACCCCAGCACTCAAGAGGCAGAGGCAGATGGATCTCTGAGTTCGAGGCCAGCCTGGTCTACAGAATGAGTTCCAGGACAGCCAGGGCTACACAAAGGAACCTGGTATTCAGGAAAAGCACCTATCTGCCCTTCCACACTTTCTCCTTTGAAAGATCCAAACCACCCTGATCCGACCCCCAGGGCCTAGCCCTCTGCTTGAACCACTCACCTGAGTCCACCATGATGTCCTCATCGTTGCCGGTGCTGTCTTCATCTCGGAAGACCACCTGCTTTCCCTGCCGGACAATAGTCCGTTTTCCTTCAGTTTTTATTTCTTTAACCTGATCAGGGGACACAGTAGCACAAGAGCCACTGGAGGGAGTGTCAGAGTCCCAGCCTGAGCAGGGGTCAGCAGAGGCCTGGGGAATACCCTGTATGGTGGGACTTGTGGGGGTCTCCACACACGGGTCTGCAGCCTCCAGCTTCAGCAAGGCCCCCCTGTACCCTTCCTTCACAGGCAGGTCGCTGTCCCTTCGCTTCCTCTTCTTCTTCTTCTTCAGCTTGTCCGTTTTCTTCCTGTCCAGCAGGAAGTCAGTGGGCTTTGCTCGCTGCAGGAGGGAAGGCTGCAGGTGGCTGAAGCAGCGGTCGGATACGGGCAGGGGCACTGAGGACGTAATGTCAGAGAAACCAGTGTCCCAGCCATCGCTGTCAACGGTGCCAGCAGTGCTGTTGGCAGGGCTAGGGCTGCTCCTCAAGGGGAGCTCCTGAAACAGAGCAACAAGGGCATGGCTGGTCACTTAACCAGTCTCCGAGGCAAGGAGCCCCCTCCCCCAGGAGATCAGTCCTTCTGCACTGATCAAGTACAACTGGACCGGGGGCTCTAACCAGCATCAAACTGGTACAACCTCAGTAACAACTCTAAAGTGCCAGCAGACCAGGAGGACACACCTTCCCTCCTGAGTGTTTCCTGCACAGAGTCAGGACAAAGTCACAGTTAAAGGCTAAGGAGCAACTGGGGGCTGGAGTGGCAGAGTGCTTTGCCTAGCATGCAAGGGGCCGTGAGTTGACTCCCACCCTCCAAGAGCCTACAAAAACTGCTACCAACACCCACTCAGTGCTAGTCTTCCCTGAAGCAAAAGTACTCCTGCATTTATCCTCCCAACAGATTCTTTTTTTTGGTTTTTCTGAGACAGGGTTTCTCTGTATAGCCCTGGCTGTCCTAGAACTCCCTCTGTAGACCAGGCTGGCCTTGAACACAAGAGATCCACCTGCCTCTGCCTCCTGAGTGCTGGGATTAAAGGTGTATGCTGCTATGTCTGGCTCCCAACAGGTACTTTTATAATTAAATGAATTTAAGTTAGTTTCAAACTTTTGACCTTCTTTAAAAGCAAAACAAAAACAGCTGGGCATGATGACACACGCCTTTAAGAGAGGCAGGCAGATCTCTAAGTTCAAGGCCAGCCTGGTCTCCAGACTGAGTTCCAGGACAGCCAGGGCTACACAGAGAAACTATCTGGAAAAACAAGGGGAAAAAAAAAAAAAAAAACCCTGGAAACATCCCAAAATATTGCAAAACCTAAGTAGATAATTAGTGCCCCCAAACAGCAAGCTAAATGCTGCAGTTCGTACCATTCAATTATTTGCCAAGACTGGCAGCATTCTATGTGGTACAAAGTATGCATTGTACAACAGTAAGAATAAATCCATGCCATGATTTTATTTCCCCAATTACCAGATTCTGTTTGTAGCTTAGTGTGATATACACAGGATCCCAGCAGTCTGAACCCCACAGAGGCTGACATACCCACTCCCCTTCTGCCTTTCCTTGGCAAGGAAAAAAAAAATCCTCCATGTACACAGAATATGGGGAATATGTACATTCTCAAGACTCAGTTGTCTGGTATTTCCAGCAACTAGGCAAGATCTGAATCCTAGGGCAAGAGATTGTCCCCTCTGTGGCCTAGGTGTCCTCATCTTCAAGGCAGAGGGGAGAAAGAATGGCACTTCATTCATTCTTCCTAAAGACATTTGGCCTGGTCACTCAAGTATTGGCCCTCCTCAAAACAAAAACAAAAAACACAGGCACACAACCAACCCTAGCTTTTACAAATACCTTTTTGTTGTTGCTTACTATTTGAAACAGAGTCTCTTAAGTCATGCTGGTCTGGAATTCACTATGTGGCCCAGGCTGGCTCCAAACTTTTAAACAAACCTCCCATGCCTCATCTTTCTGAGTGTAGGGAGTACTAGAGTGAATGTAAATGAACATTGTAAGTTTGTTAAATCACTAGACAGTGATGGCACACATCTTTAATCCCAGCACTCAAAGAGGCAGAGACAGGCGATCTTTCTCTGAGTTCTAGGCCAGCCTGGTCTACAAAGTGACTTCCAGGACAGCCAGAACTGTTACAGAGAAACCGTCTTGAAAAATAAATAAAACAAACAAACAAACAAACAAAAAACAAAACAAAAAAAAAAATCCAGGTGTGGTAGGGAACACCTTTAGTCCCAGCATTTGGGAGCCAGAGGCCAGCCTGGTCTACAGAGCAAGTTCCAGCACCCAGCCAGGATGACAAAAGCAAACCCTATCTTGAAAAACCCAGATAAATAAATAAATTAAAAAATCTATTTGTTAAATCATTTCTAGACAAGCTTCCTAAAGCTTTGGAATCACTTCCCTGAGCGCATTTAGGCCCCCAAAGAACTGATTCAAGCCAGGCTACCACCCGATTCTGGCACCAAGCACTTCCAGACCCACTACTGGTGAAGCACCTGTATCAGGAAACCAAGGTGCTGGTGTCTGATGCTCCCAAATCTAGAGTAATTACCTCCTTCGGATAGGGGATGTAGCCAGCATAGGCCAAGACGAAGGTGCAGAATTTGTTGAAGTCTTCAACAGTGCGGCGCCTCTTACAACTGGGGGAGTACTCCTGTAGAGGGGAACAAAGGGTATGTGAAGGAGCCTCCAGGGGGGGAAGCTGACCAAAACAAAGCAAGCTGCAACTTTTATTGCCAACTCACACAACACTGCAGAATTTACAGTCTAGAAACAAGATAAGGTGAGTTGGGGTCAAGAAACAACAAAGTGTTCTTAAGGAAGAAAGAGGAGTTTTAAGATTCTGTGCCAAGAACACTGGGAAACTAGCTAGAAGATAAAAAGCTTGTCTACAGTCCACCTTTTGGCACTCGCCTTATCTGTTTGTCCCTGCAGGCCTATCAGGAGCTCCAATATCTACATTTTTGCTAGATTTTCCACTTTGAAAACAAACTGCAGCTGTGGCTCAAAACAAAAATTAAGTGATTTCAAAAACCAGCTGCTTAATCTCTCCTTGGTCTCCAAACCTGGCTCCCATGAGGCCAAGGCAGCGAGGGAGGCATCCTCCTCTCCCGGTAGGGGCGGGTGCCGGACACCCAAGTGTCCCTTGCACCGAGTCAGAACGGAGAGCGTACTGCTCCGTTTAGGTGCTGCACTTAAGACAAATGCCCAATCGGCCTGCTCAGGGGCCATTCTCAACGGCCACAGAGCACCCACCACAGAAAGGGATTTCTCCCCAGAAGGCGGAGCATGGAAGGCTCCGGGAACATTCCCTGCGGTTGCTCGCGCAACTTGTCACCACCCCCACCCGTGCTCAGGTGCTCGGCCACCTACAAGAGGGGCACGGGGCCCACCCCCGAAAGCCTCCCGCAAAGGGGCGCGCAACGCCGCACTTTCAAACACGGCTCCAACTTGCTCCGGCAGGCCGCTCGCTCCCGCCCCTCGGCCAGCCCCGCAGGCGACAGAGCTGGCCGCGCGCTCCCGGCACTCGGGCAGCCACCAGGCCGCGCAGCCGGGCCCCAAACTCCGGGAGAACTTTAATTTCGCCCCGAGGGACATCGCAGCCGGGGGGTGGGGGGGGCGGCGAGGGCCGCGGACGCGAGTGCGGGCGGTGCCGCCAAGGCCACGGACCCGCCCTCCCTCCCGGAGCAGATGGCGCGCGCCGCCCGCCGCCCGCCGCCCGCGCAGGCCCCGGAAGGTGCGGGGCCCACCCGTGGGGTGCGGGACGCCCGCGGGGCCGGGTGAGTGTCCCGGCGCCGCGCAGGCCCCGCCGCCTCCCGCCCGCAGCTGCGGCCCCGCGGCCCGCCCCGCCCCGCCGCTCGCCCCGCACTCCGACCCCGGCCCCGAGGCGTGCGCGGGGGCCGCTCCCCGGAAGGGGGAGGGGCGCGCGGGAGACGGCTCCGAGTGCGGACCCCGGGGGCGGGCGCCGTGGGGGCGGGGCGCGGCCTGGCCGGCGGAGGGGCGGCGGGGCCGCGCGCAGAGCCGTTCCGAGGGGGCCGGGCCGCACCGGGGAGCCGGGGGAGACCCCGCGAGCCCGAGCCGGGGCGGCGGAGGGCCGTGTCCTCGGGGCGGAGGGTGGGCGCGGCGCCCGGGGCGCACCGGCGGGGAGCACAAGCGCGGGCCCGAGCTGGGGGCGCCGGGCGAACGCGGGGGAGGGAGGGAGGGCGGCCGGGCTCGAGACGGCGGCCCGGGGTCCCGCTCGGCCGGGGAAGGGGCGGCGAGGCGAAGCTCGCACTCACCTCGGGGTGGAAAGCGGCGGCGCAGGAGTCGGAGTCCATGTTCCGGGTGGGGGGCGGCGGCCGTGGGAGTGCCGAGGCCGGCCGGAGTGCGAGAGCGGGCCCGCAGGGCGCTCGGGGCCAGGGGGCTCCGGCACCGCGGAGGGCGAGGGCGGACCCGTCCAGGGAGGGGTCGCCCGGGCTGGAGGTGACGGGGGTGTCGGCGTGTCGCGTCGCAGGCTCGCCGATCCCGGACCGGAGTCTCCACAGCGAACTGAGTGGAGGATGCAGCTCCCACGACCGAGGCTGTGGAGAGGCGGGAGAGACACTGAGGGGGGCGGCGGCGGCGACAGCGAGCGGGAACCCGACCGGCTCCCCGACCTGACGCCCAGTTCGGCTCGTGTCTCGGGAGGGAGGGCGGGAGCGCTGCGAGGGTCGTCGGGAACTGTAGTCCGGGGTGGCTGGACTTCGTCAGTGTGGGGGTGTGGCGCGCGCGGCGCGTGGCATTGTGGGAATCGTAGTCCCTAGAGCGGCGCGACGGCGGATGGAGGCTGTCTCAGAACTCCGACTCCCAAGAGGCTCTGCGGCAGCGGACGGGTGCGGGGCGGCGCTGACAGGACTCCCGAGGCCTCAGGACGGGGGGAGGTGCGGGGGCTCCCACCTCCCGGCTGGTGGGGGAGGGGCGGCAGCCCGCGGGCTGCGCGGGGGCGGGGTCGAGCAGCGGCCTGGGTCTCGGAGGGCGGTGGCCCGAGCTCCGCTTTCTCCCGTGGGGCCTGGGCTTCGGCCTTTGTGGGGCGGGGGTGTCCGGGCGGCTAAGGCGGGATGGGGGCGGGCCGCTGACGTCGGCGGGGGCGGAGCGCACTTGTTTTCGTGGCCGCGGGCGTTTAGCGGGAGGTTCCGGGCGAGCGCGGCGTTGGGCCTGGAGGGGTCACTTGTGGGCACCCGGTGCGCGCAGCCATAGACGGACCCGAGCCCCGGGCCGGCGCAGCGCCGCCACACACGCGCCGGCTTTTTGTTGTCCTCCTCGCTGCCCTCCGGAGTTAAACGCTTTTCCTGGGGTCCGAGAGGCGGCGGGTGCGGTGCGAACGCGCGAGGTGCGTGGTGCCCACGCCGACTCCGGGGGCCGTGTTGTTGGGTGAGTGGGCAGTGCACGGAGACCAGAGCGGGTGTGGAAGATGGACCCGGAACGCCGCGTGGAGTGCCTGCGTGACACTACCGTAAGGCTGTTACTGTTATATCACGTTAATAATCCTGTAGAAGGAGAAAGGGACATGTGCAGACTGCACTTCGTTCCGTAATCTATGTGGTGCCTTTAAAAGCTGTCAAAAGAGCGACATAACATTTTAAATCCACATGAGAAAGGCGAGATGGAGAGCCTGTGGATAGCTCTATCTGCGCTCATTGCTGTTTCCGTGGCTAAGCTAACTTTGATGTAAACAGCGATTAAGAGACTAGGTTTAGCCAGGTGTGGTAACCCATTTTACCCAGCAGGCAGGAGCCCGAGGGACCTAAGGCCAGCCTGGTCTACACAGTGAACTGCTGGCTAGTCAGGGCTGCATACTGAGACTTTGTGAAAAAGGGAGGGAGGAGGGGGAAGGAAGGAAAGACACGGAGTTACTACGTAACTGGAGGCCACCCCGAGCAGTATGAGACCCTAACAAAAACGGAGTGCATCTCAGAAACCAGCCTCAATTCTCTAAACCTAAATCTGCCACAGTGACTCACTCAATAAAGGTAGTTTACTGTTGTTGTTTGTTGATTTCTGCAATATTGAAGCCCTGCTGAGGGCTCCCCAGAAGTGATGCCTTGAAGTAATGCACAGAAGAAATTACTACATTGGAAATGTGGGCTTAGCCCATAGGACCTCATTAATAACTTCCTTCAGAGTGGTCAAGTAGATAAAGAATTAGGATGTTACATAATCTGTGTCCAGAGAAATGTCTGGAGATTGACTAGTTTTGCCCATGGTCAGACTCACCTGATGTGACTTAGTTTTTCCTGTATAAAACACCTAAGAGTCAGGTGTGGTGTCTGCAGTTCCACAGTCAGGAGGCTGAGGCAGGATTGCTTAAAGTTCAAACCCCCTCCTAGGTTACAGAGAGATCCTAAGGTTGACCTGAACAGTTTAGGGAAACCCGTCAAGGGATTGGGGGTAGGGCACCTAGGGTTGTGGCTAGAAGTTTTGCACTTGCCTAGCTATAATGTGCAAGGCCCTAGGTTAGGATGTGGTATCTCTGGTAGTTCAAAGATACCAACAGCAGTTAAGAGCATTCCTTGTTCTTGCAGAAGACTGTTCAATTCCCATCACCCACATGGGCTCTCACAACCCTCCGCAGCTTGAATTCCTGGGAACCTAACACCCCTTCTGACCTCAGAGTTCACCAAGCACACACATAGTGCACAGACATGCATACTAGCAAAACACTCCTACACATAAATCTAAAAGAGAGAGCAGTACTAGCATAATGCACACCTGTAATCCCCGAGTTTGGAAGATAGAGGACAAATTGGCAGTACAACAAGGTCGATCGTGGTTATGTAATGAGTTTGAGGCCAGCATGGATGACCAAGACCCTATCTCAAAACAGATACAACTCAAAAAAAAACAAAAACAAAAAACAAACCAAGTAATTGAATATGTCTGACCTTTATTCCTGTGTTAAATATTTCATATCAAGCCATTCTCATATCCTGAAAAGGGGTGAAGAGCTGCAGTGATGGCTCATTGGTTAAGAGCAAGTACTGTTCTTCTAGAGGACTCAGTCTCTGTCCCCAGCACCCACATCAGACACTCCACAGCTGAGTGTAACTCTAGCTCTAGGGGATCCAAAACCCTCCTCTGGCCTCCACAGGTAATACTTTCAATATGCCAAACCCACACTCAGAAACACACATATGCACATATTTTAAAGTAGGAATAAGTGGAGCTTAGTGCTGCACGCCTTTAATCCCAGCACTGGGAGGCAGAGGCAGGCACTGTCTTGAAAAGAACATAAATAATAAATAAAATAATAGTAAAGTAAACCTAAATGGCAAACATCTTTAATCTTGCACTATTGGCAGAGGCAGGTGGATCTCTGTGAATGTGAGGCCAACTAGAGCTATTATGTTGTCTCTAATAGTAATCAAATTAGAGCTGGGCAATGGCGCATGCCTCCAGTCCCAGCACTCAGGAGGCAGAGGCAGATGGACCTCTGAGTTCGAGGTCAGCCTGGTCTACAGAGTGAGTTCAAGGGGTTGGGAATTTAGCTTAGCTCAGTGGTAGAGCGCTTGCCTAGCAAGCACAAGGCCCTGGGTTCGGTCCTCAGCTCCAGGGGGGAAAAAAAAAAAACAGAGTGAGTTCAAGACAGCAGGGTTACACAGAGAAACCTAAAAAAAAAAAAAAATAATAAAATCTCTTAAAAATCAAAACCAGAGGCAGGAGACACGGCTCAGTGGTTAAGAGCACTTGTTGCGGGCCGGGCAGTAGTGGCCCACGCCTGTAATTCCAGCACTCGGGAGGCAGGTGGATCTCTCTGAGTTCCAGGCCAGCCTGGTCTACAGAGTGAGATACAGGACAGTCACCAAAACCATACAGAGAAACCCTGTCTCGAAAAACAAAACAAAACAAACAAACAAAAAAAAAAAAATTAGGGGGCTGGAAAGAGAGCTCAGTGCTTAAGAGCAGTGGCTGCTCTTCCAGAGGACCTGGGTTCAATTCCTAGCACCCACATGACAGCTCACAACTGTCTGTTAACTCCCATTCCAGGACATCCTCACACACACACACACACACACTCACACACACACACACACATACATACATACATTCACATAAAAGTTACACAGAGAAACCCTGTCTCGGGGAAAAAAAAAATTAGTTGAGGCCAGTTGTGGTTGCTCATAGCTATAATCCCAGCATTAGGGAAGCTGAGCCGGGAGAATGGAAACAAGTCAGAAGTTCTGAGACAGCTTGGACTATTTACATACTGAGGCTGTCTTCATACCCTCCCTCTCAAGGAGAATAAACAGGAAGTTGTTGTCTATTAGATGGCAGTATAGCATGCAGAAAGCTCTGAGCTTATCCCTAACATTGCCTAAAAATAAGTGGATAAATGGTTCTCAGCCTGTCATAGTGGCTCACCAAAGTACTAGCACTGAGAAGTCTGAGGCAGGAGAATTTCCCTAGTTCCAGGCCAGCCTGAATTACGAAGCAAAATGCTGTCTCAAAACCCTGGTCTCTAGCTCGGGATGTAGGTCCTTGGTACTTTCCTAGTATGCGTGAAATAAAATCCTATGTTCATGTCTAAAAACTGCTTGAAGTTTTTCAAACCCATACATACATCCTAGGGACTGGAAGAACAGCTCAGTGGTCAAGAGTAAGGACCTGAGGCAGGAAGCTCACAACTCTGACGTCCACAACCATGAATATCTGCATACATGTGTGTGCGCATGCGTGTGCACACAATGTACTTAGCCACACACAGGTACATACATGTAACTGAAGATATTTTTTGGGTTTTGTTTTGTTTTTGGTTGGGTTTTTTTGTTGTTGTTGTTGTTTTGTTTGTTTGTTTGTTTTGTTTTGTTTTTTCGAGAAAGGGTTTCCATGTGTAGTTTTGCACCCTTCCTGGAACTCACTTGGTAGCCCAGGCTGGCCTCGAACTCACAGAGATCCACCTGCCTCTGCCTCCCGAGTGCTGGGATTACAGGCATGCGCCGCCACCACCCGGCCTAACTAAAGATATTTTAAACCTTTTAAAATTACTTTTATAGGTGTTTTCTGTTTACATGGACATCTGCACCATATGTGTACAGTGCCTTTAGAGGTCAGGAGAGGGTGCGGTTGCTGGAAACCTAACCCTGGTCCTCTGCCAGCCAAGCAAGAGCTCTCAACCACTGAGCTGCATCTCAGTTCCCTAAATTTATTTTAAGTGTTTTGACCCAAACTGCCATGCTGTGGTAGAGGCTCATTCTCTCTGGGAAACAGTCTGCTTTTTGCCATGCCTTTTTTTTCAGGTGTACTGTACTACTACTCTTGGCTCCCATGGACAAGAGGACCTAGAGCTCCTTGAGTAGCAATGTTAGTCATGTATTCAGATCCACGAGTCACCGTTCTTGTTTTCTACTGGTGGGGGCAGGGGCGTATGTCTGCTTGCTGAATGCCAATTCTCAGACAATTGTAAGTGCTCATGAAAGAGGGGGAAGAGACCAAACACTATCCCAGGCTGTGACAAGTTCAAATACTAGGAATACCCGGGTTTCCCAGTCATTTCAGGATGTGGTTATTTTAATTTTGTTTCCAAGTATAGCCTCACCTACCTGGATCTCACTACTCTAATACCTTCACTTGGGGGAAGACTCTCTGCTCCGTTTTACTGTGAGATTGGAGTGGGCGTAAATGTTACCAGCGGCTTATTCTGCCCATGGTGGTTCTCTGAGCTCTGTACTTGCTCCAGCTAAAGTACATTTTTAGGAATCCTCCTGCCTGTCTTGCTCAGGAGAGAGATTGTGTGTGTGTGTGTGTGTGTGTGTGTGTGTGTGTGTGTGTGTAGATGTAGATGTAGATGTAGGTATAGACTCATCCCAATCATACTTTTTTTTAGCTTTGTACCTGGGTTACAGGATGAGAGTGTCTGTGAATAATTTAAAATCAGTACTTTGCAAACTGCCTCATCAGCTTTTTCACAGGCATAGAGAAATTAAATCAGTTCTTTACGTTAGGTTCATACTAGTAGACTACAAAGATAGAAAAGTTGGAGAGGTGACTCAAAGCTGCTGCTTTTACAGAGGGCTAGAGTTCAGTTTCCAGCACCTACATCAGATGGCTCCCAACACTGTAATTCCAGCTCCAGGGACTGCCATTCTCTTCTGGCCTCCTCCAACCCACACCAATATGCACATGCACAAAAACAAAATTATTTTTTATTATATGTGTAATCATAAGTATTGTATTTGTGTATTTCTGTGCACCACATGTGCTTGGTGCTCCTGGAGGCTAGAAGAGGGTATCAGATCCCCTGAAACTAGAGTAATGAAGGTTGTGAGCTGCCATGTGGGTGCTGGGAGTCAAACTTGGTGTCTGAAAGAGAAGCCAGTGCTCTTAACCACTTAGCAGTCTCTCCAGCCCTTAAAAAAAAAAAAAAAAAAAAAAGCCGGGCAGTGGTGGCTCACACCTTTAATCCCAGCACTCAGGAGGCAGAGGCAGGCGGATATCTGAATTCAAGGTCAGCCTGGTCTACAGAGTGAGTTCCAGGACAGGCTCCAAAGCTACCCAGAGAACCCTGCCTTGAAAAACCAAAAAAAAAAAAAGAAAAAACAAAAAACAAAAAAAGCTGCTGGTGGCACACACCTTTAACCCCAGCACTCTGAAGACCTAGGCAAGGGGATCTCTGTGAGTTTGGCGACAGCCTGGTCTACCTCCAAGCCAAGCAGGACTGAATGAGGAAACCCTCTTTCTTTTCTTTCTTTTTCAAGACAGTTTCTCGGTGTAGCCTGGATTGTCCATGAACTTCCTCTGTAGACCAGGCTGGCCTGCCTTCCTCTGCCTACAGAGTTCTGGGATTAAAGGCGTGTGCCACCACCGCCCAACTGAGACCCTTTTTTAAAAAAATAAACATTTGAGACAAAAAAATGAAGATAACAGTTTTCACAATGACCCAGGTTACTTCTTGCCTATCTAAAATTAGAATTCAAGGGTGGTCGTGGCACACGCCTTTAGTCCCAGCACTCAGGAGGCAGAGCCAGGCAGATCTCTGTGAGTTCAAGGCCAGCCTGGGCTACAGAGTGAGTCCCAGGAAAGGTACAAAAGCTACCCAGAGAAACCCTGTCTCTAAAAGAAACCAAAAACCAAACAAACAAAGAATTCAAACACCGAAATGGAGTGGTTTATTGGTTTATTTTTCTTTTAACCAGGGATTGCCAGCCAAGCAGGTTGCGCTGAGCTCCAAGTTCAGAGTATGTGAATGAGTGAGTGTTTGGGGTATGGAGGATGGGGGCACCATGCCCTCAATCTCAGCATTTGAGAGGCAGAGGCAGGCAAGATCTCTATGAATTCAAAGCTAGCCTGGTCTACATAGACCCTATCTTAAAAAAAAAAAAAAGAAAGGGAGAGAGAGAGAGAGAGAGACACAGAAAGAAAGAAAGAAAGAAAGAAAGAAAGAAAGAAAGAAAGAAAGGGAAAGAAAGGGAAAGAAAAAGAAAGGAAAAGAAAGAAAGAGGAAAAGGCAGCAGCAGTCTGGACAGACTGCTCTTATAATTTCCCCCAGCACTAGGGATTGAACCCAGGGCCCATGCATGCTAAACAATCATTCTCCCCACTGAAAAATACACTCCCAGCCCTGTACTTTTTAAATTTATTATCTTTTATTATTTTTATTTTATTCTAAATGAACTAGAATTTTCATGATTTTAAAATGTCTAAACTCGGGGCTGGAGAGATGGCTCAGATGGTTAAGAGCACTGGCTGGTCTTCCAGAGGACCTGAGTTCAATTCCTAGCAACCACATGGTGGCTCACAACCATCTGTAACCAGGTCTGGTGCCCTCTTCTGGTGTAAAGGCACTGCATACATAATAAAATAAATAAATCTTTGGGTTGGGGATTTAGCTCAGTGGTAGAACGCTTGCCGAGCAAGCACAAGGCCCTGGGTGCGGTCCTCAGTTCTTGAAAAAAAAAAAATGTCTAAAGTCCTGCTTATCTGATAGTTTAACACCTTTCTCTCTAAACAGGAGCCTGCAACACATGGGGTGCTGGATAACTAGGGGTCTAAATCACCTTAGTACAACCCAGCATTGCCTCAGATTCAGTCTCACTGTGTGATGTCACTGTTACACTGCACAGAGAGACTGTCCCACCTTGCCATGTTGAGCCTTTGAGCCTCCAAGGAAGGAGGAGGAACCAGCTAGCATGCCTGGGTTAGTAAGCCATTCAAAATTCCATACACAGCTGATGGGTCTAAATTTGGGCCTTTCTGTTCTCACCGCATTCCTGCACTGACTTGGATGGTCTCAAGTGCCTGCCTGTGGAGTTGAGGGTGTCACCATTTTTTATTTTAAAAGATTCAGATTTATTTAGTATTTGGTATGTATGACTGTTTTGCTTGCATGTATGTATGTAATATATATGTACCATATGTTTGCCTGATACTCTCAAAGGTCTGAAAAGGACATCAGATCCCTAGGATTGGAGTTACAGACAGTTGTGAACCATCATGTGGGTCCTCTGAAGAACAAGTGCTCTCATCTCCAGAGCCATCTCTCCAGCCCCTAAACTGTTAATAATTTTAAAAACAGATTTAAGCCAGGCAGTGGTGGTGCACCGTGAGGTCAGCTTGGTCTACAAAGCTAGTTCCAGGACAGCCAGGCTTGTTACACAGAAAAAGCCTATCTCAAAAACAAACAAACAAAACAAAAACAAACAAACAAAAAACAAAGCCAGGCGGTGGTGATGCCTTTAATCCCAGCACTCAGGAGGCAGAGGCAGGAGGATCTCTGTGAGTTCCAGGCCAGCCTGGGGTACAGAGTGAGTTCCAGGCCAGACTCCAAAGCTATACAGAGAAAACCTGTCTCGAAAAACAAAACAAAACAAAAAAACCAGACCTAAAAATCTTGAGAATGTTAGCTTCAGCCAATAGTAATGGCTGATGTCTATAATATCAACTACTTGACCATCAGAGGTAGGAAGTACACAAGTTCTAGGCCAACCTGAGCTACTTAATGACTTTCCTTCCTAGCAGAAAAGGAAAGGGCTATGGGTGGAGCTCAGTAGGGATGCTGTCCAGCTAAATGTAAGGCCTGCAGGCCAGTGCCTAGCACTGCAGCCAAAGGAAGACAAGTCACAAGGGTTTTTGTTTATTTTTGAGACAAGGTCTCACTATATATATATCCCAGGCTGGACTCAGAACTCAGGGTGTGGGTGCAGAGTTGGCTGGGCAGTTAGGAGCACTGCCTGCTCTTTCAGAGAAGCTGGGTTCAGTTCCCAGCACCACCCACATGGTGGCTCACAGCCACCTGTAACTCTGGTTCCAGGGCGTTTCATGTTCTCTTCTGAGCACCTCAGGCACCAAGCAAGTACGTGATGCACAGACAGACATGACGGCAAAACATATAAAATGAATAAGTTTGATAAAAATGTAAACAAAAAAGAAAACGTCCTATATAGTTAACAAAACTGTACATACTTAATAACAAAATTTTAAGAAATTACTATTTTAGGGGTTGGGTATTTAGCTCAGTGGTAGAGTGCTTGCCTAGCAAGCACAAGGCCCTGGGTTCAGTCCTCAGCTCTGGCAAAAAAAAAAAACCATTTTAATTAATTTTTATATATTGGTTTTCTTTTTCGTTTTTGTTTTTGTTTTTTTGAGCTGAGGATCGAACCCAGGGTGCTCTACCACTGAGCTAAATACCCAACTATATTGGTTTTCTTTAAGATTTTTTATTTATTGTATGTATATGGCGTTCTATCTGCACATACACCTTTATGCCAGAAGAAGGCATCCGATCCCACTAGAGATGGTTGTGGGTCACCATGTGGGTGCTGGGAACTGACCTCTGGACTTTTGCAAGAACAGCCAGTGCTCTTACCCACTGTGTAAACTCTCCAGCCCCTAATTTTTCTAATTATATTCCTTTTCCCTTTCTTTTCCTCCCTCCAGATCTTCCCATGTCCCCTCTAACTTCCTGTGCCCCCCTACTCTCAAATTGATAGCCTCCTCTTTGGTTATTATTGGTGTGTGGGTTTGTGTGTGCACCTGCATGCAAAAATACATGAATGTAACAACCTGCTGAGTCTGGGGTTTTGTTTTGTTTTTTCAAGACAGGATTTCTGTGTAGCTTTGTGCCTTTCCTGGAACTTTGGAGATGAGGCTGGCCTGGAACTCACAGAGATCTGCCTGGCTCTGCCTCCCAAGTGCTAGGATTAAAGGCGTGCGCCACCACCGACTGGTTGAGTCTGTTTTTTGTTGATTGTGTGGATATGGTTTCAGGGTTGACCACTTTTGTATTGGACAACCAGTTAACAGGGCCCATCCATCCCTGGGAAGAACTAATTCCTTTTTTTTTTTTTTTTTTTTTTTAATTTTTCTGAGACAGTTTCTCTGTGGAGCCCTGGCTGTCCTGGAACTCGCTCTGCAGATCAGGCTGGTCTCAAACTCACAAAGATCTGTCTGCCTCTGCCTCCAGAATGCTGGGATTAAAGGCGTGTGTCACCATGGCACTGCTGGGGAGGACTAATTCTAAACCACCATCAGCTCCTGTAGTGTCCAAGAATCAGACCCCATGAAATTTCCCCTTTCCATATTAGCCTGTCGCACTGTTCCAGTCGCGTTGACGTAGCCACTCCTCGGAGACACTGACAGCTGACTTCCTGTGTGCTGGCTCTTAACATCCCCCTGCCTCTTCTTCTAGGATGCTCCCCAGCTGTGATTTAGCTGTACAGTCGGCTGGGCTCCCCACAACCTGCTACTGATCTCTGTGTTGTGTCTAGTTTTCTGGGATACTCTCCATTTTCTGTAAAGGGAAACTTCTTACAGGAGTGATACTACACTTCCCCAGAACAGACAGCAGCTCAGGAACTAGGAGGGTCTGTGAGCATTTGTCTGGAGCAAGGCTTGTGACAAGGTCTCATTGTAACCTTACCTGTTGTGGAACTAGCTATGTAGACTGTTGTGGAATAGAATATTTGTTTAACTAAATAAAGATGTGTTGTATTCATTTGTTGCAGAATAATTGTTTAACTATGTAAAGATGTGTTTCATTTGTTTATGCTGCATTTAACTATGTAAATACATGTTGCTGTTTCACCTTGCCTGCCTAAGGCATCAGATTGGTCTAATAAAGAGCAGTGGTGTTGTGGTACAAGCCTTACCAGCACTCGGAAGGAAGAGGCAGGCAGATCTCTGTAAGTTCAAGGCCAGCCTGGGCTACACAGCTAATTCTAGGAGGGCCAGGGCTACAACAGAGAAACTCTCTGTCTTGATAAAAGAAAAGGAAAAAAGGGTTGGGGATTTAGCCCAGTGGTAGAGCGCTTGCCTAGCAAGCACAAGGCCCTGGGTTCGATCCTCAGCTCAAAAAACTGAATGGCCAATAGCTAGGCAGAAGAGGGATAAGTGGTACTGGAGGGCAGAGAGAAAAGGGGAGCCAGCCAGGGGCCAGACAGACAGACATGGAGGAAGCAGGAAAGAGGATGGACAGTACATAGATGAGGTAAATAAGTCTCAGAGTAGCATGTAGATGAATATAAATGGGTTAATTTAAGTTAAAAAAAAAAAAGCTAGCTAGAGACAAGCCTAAGCTAAGGTGGAGCATTCATCATTGATAATGGGTCTCTGTTTTGGGGGCTGGTGGTCCAGGATGGCCTGGACCAAATTGACCTGGAACTCACAGAGATCTACCGGCTTCTGCCTCCTGGGTGTTGGGATTAAAGGCCTGGTCCAGGCTGGTTGGTGGTGGCACTCGGAAGGCAGAGCCAGGTGGATCTCTGTGAGTTCCAGGCCAGCCAGGTTACATCATGAGACCCTGACTCAAAGAAAAGCAAGGTAAAGTCAAGGGTCAGCACCTGAGGCCAGTATCCTCTGATGTACACAAGCACTGTGGCACATGAATGAACACACATCCAACACACAAAAGTTCAAAATGAAACTGAAATCTAGGGTTGCTAATATAGCTATATAATAATGAAGCACAAGCCTGAGAAACTCCAAGAACAGAGAAGGCTCAGTTTGTATAATCAGATCCCACTATGTGTGATCTGACTGGATAGATCTAGCATGCACACAAGCACGTCTTCTCATCTCAGTATACCGATCATTCTTGAAGGGTACATAAGCAGGCTGGCCCTTTGATGTTAGGAGTGTGGGGAGCAGAGGAGGAGATCTCAGAGGATAAAGTGCCTTCCTTGAGTGTTTGAGGCCCTGGATTCTATCTCGGACAGAAAATCCACACTCAGTCCTGAACTATAGCATGCCCCGACTCCGAGGGGTTGCAGTACTTCCCTCTACCAGCATTCCACTTCCTGGCTCCTCAGACTGTCGGAAGGCCTCTGTTTGTAAGCTATTGGCTAGGCTCCTGGGCCCAGGAATGCTGTACTGCCTTTAATAGCAGTGTGAACAATCCTTCTATGGGCAACAGGCGGTTGCCCGGGTACCTGCATGTTTTCGTCCTTAGAATCTGTGTTAACCATGCTGACCTTGAAATTTAGAGCAGATGCATTCTCGGAGGAAAAGGAGGTGAGGTTCCTGAGTGGAAGAGGAAGCCTGAAAGGTTTTAGAAATGGAATAAAACAAAATGTGTCCTGCCAAGGCTGTCAACCTAGCAGCTCAAGGATCACAAAGGATTGACTTTAAGGTGCTTGGCCTCCCCTAGGGGCGCAATGGGCAGGGCCTGAGGTTGGAATGCTTTCAGAAAGGAGGTATGGGACAGTTAGTTAGCAAACCCCTGATGTTTCTTTCTCCACACTTCCCTGAAACCAAGCAAAGCAAAACTCACATGTCTTCCAAGTGTAGGCTCCCTTTCCCAGAGTTGCGTTTACCTCTATCCATCCAGCTACCATTGCATCACCACTCAAAAGAACTGTGACTGCCAAATGGCTCCATCTCTAGCTTTTTAAGGCACTCCCCTCCCCTGACAGACCATGAGCCATTGGGCCACCTGGAGGGCTGGGAGCCTGGGCGCTCCCAACAGACCTGCTCCTACACCTTGTGAGTAGCCTGAAGGGGTCTGATTCGGAAAGTAAAACTATTTCTATGCTGATGCGCTTTGAACTCCGGCACGAACACAGTGGAGCGCCTTCCTGGAATTTGGCCAGGTTTCTCTTAAACGCGCCAAAAAAAAAAGAAAAAAGAAAAAAAGAAAAGGCGACCAGGAAACCCTTAGTTCGTGCTTTGGTGCTGAATTGTGCGAATACTACTTTTGAAATCTGACGAGGTTAAGCAGCTACCCCTGGGGCCAAAGGAAGTAAAACAGTGTCATGGTACCCAGATGTCCTGAGGTTCCCAGAAGCGCAATACGGAATCTGGAACCAAAGGGGTGACTGCGAATTCGGGCGCCGAGCTCGACTCTCCAGGCCTCGCTCTGCAAACCGCTGGGCTGGAGGGTGGTTAGCACACCTAGGAGCCCGCACTTGTCACCCGCCGATCCCAGCTGAGCGTCAGCAGAGGTGGTTAGAAGCCCCGGAAGGGCAGAGAGGGAGCGGGCGTAAGCGTAGGGACTCAGCCTGCAGCACTGGGGACAAATGGGTTAAGTGGGCGTGGCCTGTGCCGCTCCGCCCCGACATGCCCCGCCTACGGAGGCCGCGACTGGTGTGCGTATTTATAGAGGCGGTGCCGGGGGCGCCGGGGCGTCTCTGTGCCCGCAGTCCCGCGTCATGGAGCGGCCGGCGCCCTTGGCCGTGCTGCCCTTCTCCGATCCCGCGCACGCCCTGAGCTTGTTGCGCGGCTTGAGTCAGTTGCGCGCCGAGCGCAAGTTTCTGGACGTGACCCTGGAGGCGGCGGGTGGCCGCGACTTCCCTGCGCACCGCGCTGTGTTAGCGGCCGCTAGTCCCTACTTCCGCGCCATGTTCGCGGGCCAGCTGCGCGAGAGCCGCGCCGAGCGCGTGCGCTTGCACGGGGTGCCGCCCGACATGCTGCAGCTGCTCCTGGACTTCAGCTACACCGGCAGAGTGGCCGTGAGCGGCGACAACGCCGAGCCGCTACTGCGCGCCGCGGACCTGCTGCAGTTCCCCGCCGTGAAGGAGGCGTGCGGCGCCTTTCTGCAGCAGCAGCTCGACCTGGCCAACTGCCTGGACATGCAGGACTTTGCCGAGGCCTTCAGCTGCTCGGGGCTGGCTAGCGCGGCTCAGCGCTTCATCCTGCGCCACGTGGGCGAGCTGGGCGCCGAACAGCTGGAGAGGCTGCCGCTGGCCCGCCTGCTGCGCTACCTGCGCGACGACGGGCTGTGCGTGCCCAAGGAGGAGGCGGCCTACCAGCTGGCACTACGCTGGGTCCGCGCGGACCCGCCGCGCCGCGCTGCGCACTGGCCGCAGCTGCTGGAGGCCGTGCGCCTTCCCTTCGTGCGCCGCTTCTACCTGCTGGCACACGTGGAGGCCGAGCCGCTGGTGGCGCGCTGTCCGCCTTGTCTGCGCCTGCTGCGCGAGGCCCGCGACTTCCAAGCCGCACGCTACGACCGGCACGACCGCGGGCCCTGCCCCCGCATGCGTCCGCGCCCGTCCACCGGCCTAGCCGAGATCTTAGTGCTGGTGGGAGGTTGCGATCAGGACTGCGACGAGTTGGTCACCGTCGACTGCTACAATCCGCAGACAGGCCAGTGGCGCTACCTGGCCGAGTTCCCCGACCACTTAGGTGGGGGCTACAGTATCGTGGCTCTGGGTAACGACATCTACGTGACGGGTGAGTGTGCTGGGGGGGCTTTCCAAAAGAGACACTCAAGACCTGGAATCCTGGGGCCAGACCTAGCCCTTAGCTAGGGACTTCGTTAGTTTTTCCATTTGCTTTCAAACCAGAAGAGCCCCCTGTGCGAGCATTGACATGGCTGCTTTGTGGATCTCTGTGCCCTACGTGGTACAGCCTGCCTTGCTTAGCCAACTCCTTGCCCCGGAGGTGCCTCCCCCTTTTGGGTTGGAAGAGACAGGGTATTGACCTGGCACAATGGGTGCTTTCTTTTAATCCCCAAGGAATGCGGGGACAGGCTGCTGTCTGGCGCCTGGTGAGGCATCTTTCCCTCCCCAAAGCAGGGGCATTTCTCCCTCCCTGCTAAGCCACAGGGGCCTCCTGACTCACTGGCTTTGTTACCAGTGACAAGGTTTCTTAGAGCCTGCACCTAGGCGGTGCACTGTGGATCACATGGTGTTTAGGCTGCACTAGTCTATGACTGTAAACATGGTCACATGTTGAGAGATTTTCTTCCAGTTACTTGGCTGAAACCCCAAAACACTGCCGAGTCACTGTAGGCGGGCCTCAGCCTGCCTCAGTGCAGAGCCTCTCCCACCTTTTCCACTAAGGATGAATTCCGGTCACACTGAGGCTACCTCCTTCTTCAGGCCAACAGGAATGGCCTCTGGAACTGCTATATAAGGAAAGACCACTGGGGCCTCTGCCCCTTATCATTATCAGGCTGGCAGGCATGAGGCTGGGCTGTCTCGAGCTGTGTTCCACATTCCACACAAAGCCCACTCTGATCTTCCTGTGGGTCTCTGAGCAGATGGGACACATCCTGTCTCAGGGACAGCCTCAGCTCTGGCCTCAGCCTTCCTGACTGGCCTCTGAATTGACCCTCTGCCAGACCCTGTGGGAATCTAACCCTCTTTAACAACCTGAGGCTGACTCGTGTTGTTTGGGGCTCCGCCCTTGCCACCCTGCCCCCATATCCTCTGAAGTCTGGCTGGTGACTCTGAGCAGAGAGCGCCTTCCCCGAACTGGCCAGACTCGCCCTTGGATGTGTCACAGCTGAACAGCTAATCGGGTTTAGGCAGGTGGCTCCGCCATTCCCTTCAGCTGCTGGTGGGGATTTTCCTGAGAGTCAGGATCAGCTGCTTCAGCTGCTTTACAACGTCCCTGTGAAAGGTGTCTCAGACTCTTCCCTCAAAAAGCTCTGGGCTGAGAGACAGACAGAATGTCTCTGCCCTGTTCAGGGCACCAGCCAGGAAAGCCAAGGGCACAGCCCCCAGGATTCCTGGAGTCTTGTGATACCATGGGGGTTTCATGATCTTAGACCTACTTTACACTATTACTATTCTTTTTTTTTTTTTAAGACTTTTGTTGACACTCAAAAAATCAGTGTCTGTTACACTGTGTAGCTTGGTAAGTGTTTCGAGTCAAACATTCCCCTGTGCCGGCCACTAAGGTCAAAACTAGAATCCCAGAGGTGTATGACAGTGTGACCTGCTGTTAGGTATCTTGGGTGACAGTGTGGGTTTCTTCTCAACTTGTTCTGGCACAGTCTAGGTTTGAAAGTGTCCAGGAAGTCTAGAATTTGGTGCCCAAATCCCATGTTTAGTATCTACTCAGAAGAGCTGTCCAGACCTGAGACTGGATGGTCTGAGTTAGGTGTGATGATGTTAGGTGAGAAAAAAATCCTAAGGCTGTGTGGGGGAGGGTGGTTTGGTTTTGTTGTGGTGGTGGTTTTTTTGGAGGGAGGGGTTGAGACAGGGTTCCTCTGTGTAGCTTTGGTCCTGTCCTGGAACTTGCTCTGTAGACCAGGCTGGCCTCAAACTCACAGAGAATCTGCCTGGCTCTGCTTCCCGAGTGCTGGGGTTAAAGGCATGTGCCACCCCCATCCGGCTCACTGCCCAGTTTTGTGCTGTTTTTTAGTGTATGAGTGTTTTACCTGAATGTAGTCTGCACCATGTTTATACCTGGTGCCCACAGAAGCCAGTAAAGGCATTAGATGCCCTAGGATTGAAGTCATAGATGGCTATGAGCTGCCACGTGGATGCTGGGAATTGAACCCAGGTCCTCTGAAGAGTGCTCTCTACCCTTATTTTGTTTCTTGAGATGGGGTCTCATAGCCCAGAGCAACTCGAACCCCTGCGTGCTGGGATTACAAGTGTGTTGCTCTCTGGAGAGCAAGCCCAAGGTTCCTGCATGCTACAATAAGCACTCCACCAGCTTAGCTGTAACCCCAGTCTAGGACTGTTGGGATCAGCATCCTTTGGCCTTGATGGCATCAATTAGTGGACCTGTGCACTGCCTCAGTGACAGTGACAGCTTGGTGAGGCCAGAAGAAGACAAATGTGTTTTGGGTGAAGGGAGTGAGGCTAATTCCTCTGCAGAAAGAGGCCTATCCGGAAGCCCAAGGCACAGGTGGGTGACTCACTACACGTGGGCTGACCATCTGCCCTTTGTGTGCCCTGACAGGCGGGTCTGATGGCTCCCGGCTCTATGACTGCGTGTGGAGATACAACTCAAGTGTGAACGAGTGGACAGAGGTAGCACCCATGCTCAAGGCCCGAGAATACCACAGCTCTTCTGTCCTGGACGGGCTACTGTATGTGGTGGCAGCTGACAGCACAGAGCGCTATGACCATGCCACCGACTCCTGGGAGGCTCTGCAGCCCATGACCTACCCCATGGACAACTGCTCTACCACTGCCTGCCGAGGCCGGCTCTATGCCATTGGCTCCCTGGCAGGCAAGGAAACCATGGTGATACAGTGCTATGACCCGGACACTGACCTGTGGTCACTGGTGGACTGTGGGCAGCTCCCACCTTGGTCCTTTGCACCCAAGACCGTGACTCTGAATGGACTCATGTACTTCGTCAGGTGAGCCCCTTGGTACACTGTTTTTGGCTCAGCATCCCTGTACTGCTCGTTTCATAGATGAGGAAAGCTACCTTAATCAGACTACCACAAGGATAGTGGAGTCTTGGCAGTGCCTAGCTCGTCAGCCAGTGGGTTCCCATGCATCCACCAGCCACATGTGCAGCATGCATGTGTCTGAGTGAGACAGAGATAGATGTCTCAGCTCTACCCTAGGCCCATCCACTGGTTTTGATGACCTGTGTGGTCACAGCCAAATTTTGTGCCTTGGCTGACTAGCTACTGAACATTTGGGTGGGTAATTGGATTCCCTGTGTACTCTGTGTGCGTGTGCATGCATGTGCATGTGCGTACATATTCCCTGCACCTGCCTCCCTGGTCTGGAGTCTCCTTGAAGCTGTGGGGCTGGGAGGAAATGAATGGATAAATGACAGTCTCCTTTTGGTCCTAGACTTTGATCTGGGAGCCCAAAGGTGTGTGCCGTGGGCCTGCATTTTTCTCTGGCTGAGCAGCACTGTGACCTTTGTCTGCCCTGCCCCCAAAATAGGAGGCCGCCGCTCTTCAGGGTGAGCTCTGAGGAGTCTAAAGGTCTAAAGGGAACACAAGTGTTATTGTGTGTCATCTAAGTAGCTGAGGGGCCTGGTAATCTTTAAATGCCAGGACCTGAAGGTCTGCTTTGAGAATGCCCTGGAACCTTCCTCAGCCTGGGTCCTGTTATAAAACTGCCTGGCCCGTCCCTAGTTCTCCCTGGTGCCCTCAAGAAAGGGGAGGGGCTGGCTATAAATACAGCTTTGAAGAGTGCCAGGCCCTTGCTTCAGCCCCTCTGTAGTAGCTGCTGGCCCAGCACCTTTGAGAACTCCGTTCCTGTCCTAAGTCAGATCCTGACACCTGCTGGCTTTCCTGGACGGTAATCAGTTTTGATTGCTAGCCCTCCAGCTAGAAGTGGGAGGTTTGCCCAGCCTGTGGTTCACTTACGTGCCATCCACACAGGAGGCCACTCTAGCCCACCTAAATGCCTGGATATCAGTGACCAATAAAAGGAATTGCTGCCCTGGGCCCCCTACTGTGCAAATGCTCCTTGGTTTCTGGAAAAAGCAAAGGTATTGACTCTGGCTGGGAGGTAGCAGAAGAGAGGAGGTAGGGAGTCCTGTCCAGCCCAGCTCCTTCCAGGTGTGGTGGCTCTTTGGTCTCTGCTGGAAAGAAGGCAGACAGTGTAGGGATAACGTGGTGAGTTCAAAGCTAGTCTGGGCCACCAACCAAGACCTTGTCTCAAAAATGTACTTACAAGTCCCCGGAAGAGTCTGCCACTTTGAGGACTCGCTAGCCCTTCACACCCAAGGTTCTCCTGCTTTGGTCTGACTGGCTGTCTTTCCCTCCGTTCCTTCCACAGGGATGACTCAGCTGAGGTGGATGTATACAACCCCACAAAGAATGAATGGGACAAGATCCCGTCTATGAATCAGGTAAGTTTGCAGGCATGCCAGTGATTGTGTGCTCAGGCTGGTCCTGCTTTTGCAGTTGACCTGTCATTGAGGTAGAGTGTTTGGGAGACAGTCATGAGGGTGGGGCCTGTATTTAGTCCACTCCAGGTGTTCTCAGTTAATGGAGGCTCATTACATTTGAAACTTGCCAAGTCCAGATGGTAAAAAGGATCTCAAGATCAGGCTTGTGGTCACTGCACCCTTACCTAAGCCATTGAGCAGAAGGGGGTGAGGAATCGACAAGTTGTTCTCTACAGAGAGAGAGCAAGTGCAGAGGTCCCAGGGCTGGTGTGTTTATGTGAACACCAGCTGCCATTGTGGCTACAGGGAGTGGGTTTAGACAGGTCCCTGGGAACTACCTACCCCAGCTATTTCCTGAGGAATTGACCTTGGGAACACATTTATTGGACACGTGCTGTGTGCCATGAACAGGGGCATCGCTGTTGGTGTTGTCTGGGCAGGTTTCTCCTATCTCTCCTTGCTGATGGTGTGATGATGCTTGGAAGGCCAGGTTCAGTTCCCAGTTATCACTGATAGCTGTCCCAGCATACTTTCTGCTGTCTGTAAGATGAAAAGAACAGATGAGCCTGCCCTAACGACTGATGCAGGATGCTGGGTGTGGCCCACACCTGGAGACCATGCTGACCACATAGGAAGCCCCATTTTCCCTGTTGGGGAACAGGAAGGTTTTGGCTTAGCCTGTCTATACTCCCTCGAAAGCTGGCTGAGGGTGATTCTCAGTGCCATGGTTATGATGTGCTGGGCTGTTCCCTGGAAGTTACTAGAGCAATCAGGGAGGGAGGTCTGCCTTGCCACAGTTGCCTGCCTCTGACTCCTTGCCTTGACCTGCAGGTACATGTCGGGGGCAGCCTGGCTGTCCTGGGAGGCAAGCTCTATGTCTCTGGGGGATATGACAATACATTTGAACTCTCGGACGTGGTGGAGGCATATGACCCAGAGGCCCGAGCATGGAGTGTGGTGGGGAGGCTCCCAGAACCCACCTTCTGGCATGGCAGCGTGAGCATCTTCCGCCAGTTCATGCCACAGACACCAGCAGGGGGCCGTGGCTTTGAGCTGAACAGCGGCAGCAATGACATGGATGCTGGCCGCCACAGGCTGCCACAGAACCCTGACGAGCTGCACTAGCCCAGGCCTGGCCCAAGGGAGGGCCTTGGTGCAAGGGGCCTGGCACCTACAGAGGAATAGATCACCAAGAAGAGCAGTGGCTCATGGGTGCTGAGTGAGCCCCTAGAGTGCCATGTGAAGGTTTCTGTACATTCAGAGCCGATGTCACAGCTTCTAGGGGCGAAGCTGGTGGTGACCTGTGTGGTTAAGAACCAGTGGCTTCAACACTATCACGTATCTCTGCCTTCCAGAAAGTTACCTCCAGCTTGTAGCATCCAACTCACTATGCAGTGTGCCTCTCTTTGCAGCCTCCTCCTGGGCCTGCTTGATCTCAGAGCAGAGGGCAAGGGTCCCTGTGACAGAAAGTGGCCTGGCCTGGAACACTGGGGACCCGGGAAGACAAAGGCTCCAAAAGAGAGCTTAAACTCCATCTAGTACCAAGGACCCCTGTAGCCAGTGCAAGTCCAAGGGGTGCCGTCAGCTCACCTAGCTTCACACGTCTGTTGGGGGTCTCACCATACAGGGTAGGCTTTTAGGACATGAGTACTGACTGATTAAGCCACAGTGTGAGTGGGCTTGAAAGGGTCTGTTTCCATAGCACATGGTCTCACCTGGCTAGGGGCCCTCCCTGGGGTTCTGCCCCAAGCCTGCAGAGGCAAGGCTGGAGGAGAAGACCAAAGCTCACAAAGCTGGATTGCTGTGGCTCCTCAGGAATCTCCCTGACACTTGGCTGAGTGGACAGATGCTGGGCCTGCTTCTAAAGGAGACTGAGCAGGGCGGCCCCAAGGCTGGGTTCTAGGTCTGAAATGTTTGCAGTTTGAACTCTAAAAGACGTAGAGAGTTGGGAGAAGTAAGAGACAAGTGGCTCTGTCCGACTTGAATATGTACAGATCGTCGTTGTTAGAATTTTCCTGCCATTGTGTAGAAAAAACATCAAATTCCTAAGAGCTCAGGTCCAGGTGTATGAGTACCAGAGCACCTGAGCCATAGCTCAGTGGAGCCCAGAAGTTCTTCCTGACTTTGAGTGGTTTCATGGGTTTGGGGGCTGGGGCTGGGACTGCTCAAGGTACCCAGTGGCCTCTCTGCTGGAGTTTATCATCATGCCTCTTTCTGGGGAAGAGGGCATTAGGACCGTTTTATTGGAGACAATGCCAAGGTTCGGGGTGATTTGGTGAACTTGGGTGGGTGAGGCTCTAGGAACAGAGCCTGCCCTACCACATACCTACAGTCCTCTTCTTGGCCAGGTGGCAGAGGAGGCTGCCTTAATTTCCAGGGTACCTACCTACTTCCTGTCCGGTGCCATGCACTGCAGAAGTCATCCTGTTTAGTTTGATATCCATATTTCTAAAATGCTCTGCTGGGCACCCTGCCCTGGGAAAGACCGAGTGTATGGGGCAGTGCTGGCCCAGCACAGGCCCACTGGTGTCCTAGGGCTCCCGTGGGGTGTGCGGCCGGAATTTGTTTTGTTTCCTGGTGCTGTCAGCCCAGCCTGGTAGTACCTCTCCTCCCTCTTGGCCTAGTAAACTCTTTCACTGAGCCTTAAAGAGCTGCTACCCAGAGGGGTCGGTACTCTGGAGTGCCTTGGCATGGCAGGGTGGGGTCCTGTGTGTTTCAGGAACTAAGCTCAGTGCTGCAGAAAGTGTTTGGTCTACCTGTAGACTAGCCACCACTGTCAAGTCCTCTTAGGGACAGGCTAGGAGGCTTCCAAAGGAGAGCTGTATCACGGCACTTTCCTATGACCTGCAGTGGTTACTGCATTATAATGCACACTTGCACAGAGCCCCTCTGCCCACCTGTGCTCCAGAGCTGCTCAGGTTTCCACATCATGACCCATATTTGGGTTTCTAAGACTGAGGAGAGTGCAGAGTAGGCACTCACTGATCCCTCCCTCAGCTTCTCCTTTGCCAAGGGCTCTTAGACAGTACCCCCATCACTTGACACATGTCTACACTAACAGGGATTAAAGCTGGGTTTCTTGGGTATGGGATTGTCCCTGTCACATGTATAAAGCTTTTGTATGTCAGGATAAAATTAAGTTATGAGAAGTTCTGTGTCTGGTTTTTTATGCTGATCTGTAAGGGATTTCTTATATTTATGACTTCTGAGACTTATGTCATGAAGGTTTCCTTCCTTAGGTAACTAGCATTTAGTCACACCAGTGGCTGGGGCAGATTTGTATATTTATTTTTGTCTACTCTAGAGGCTTCTATGTCCAGCATTCTAAGGTTTTAGGATGCTCCCCTCCTTTTTGAAATAAAATGTTTCCTATATGCTGGGTGTCACGCATGGCTTTCATTTTTTGTTTGTTCAGACAGGGTCACACTGTGTAGCTCTAGCTGTCCTGGAACTCACTTTGTAGACCAGGCTGGCTTTGAACTCACAGAGATCCACCTGCCTCTGCCTCCCAAGTGCTGGGATTAAAGGCGTGCGCCACCACCGCCCGGCTGGCCTTCATCTTCTTGCTGCTCTGTCTTCTGAGAATGTTTGTGCAGAGGTCAGGACTGGTGGTGGGAGGCTGACCTGGACAGCAGAGTGAACGCTAGTCAGCAGGTAAAGGAATCCAGCATCACTGAGTCTTTCAGGTCCTTTCTCACCTCGATTTCAGTGCAATGGTAGTCTTCTACCCACAGTAAGATGGACCTTGGACCGGGGACGGGGGTTGGAGGTGTGTGCCCCAAAGGCCATCAGAAACCTCATAGCTGTATTACAATTTGTAACAGTAGCAAAATTAGTTAAGAAGTAGCAGCAAAAGTAATTAAATGGCTGGGGAACTGTATTAAAGGGTGGCAGCATTAGGAAGGCTGAGAACCACTGCTCTTGGGGTTCCATCAGGCTGAGAGACTCCCGAACCTTCCATCTGGATCACTCTCCCCCCCAGAGCCCATCCAGACCCAGGGGGGACCAATGCCTGAGCTGGAAAAGAAGCAGGCTAAGATCCTTGAGGATAGACTAAGGATCTCACCCGTGCTAAGTGCTTTACCGCTGAGCCACACCCACAGCTGTGGCCTTTAGTATCTTCAGAACAGATCTGAAGCTCAAGGCCTGTATTGGCAAACCTGGCGTGCATACCACCACACATTGCCTCTCCCTCAGCTGCTGATGGCCAGGAGATGAAAGGGAGTCAGCTGTGTTATGAGTGAAGCCCATTTTCCTAGCCTCCCAACACACCAGGGGAATTAGGGTGTGTAAAGGCAGGAATATGACATCTTATGGAGCAAGGGTATTAGGCAAAGCCTAGCTCCAGTTTCTGGGGCCATGACCATCACTGACCCAGCCTGGGTGATGGGATGTTTCAGTGTGTCCGTATTTGACTCTCTTATCAAGGTCTATGTCTCCTATAACCAGGAAGTACTGGGGACAGCCTCACCCAACAGTGTGGCAAAGATGACATCAAGTCATTTCCCCTGCTAGGTCATAGAAAGGTCTTGTACTTCTGACTGGGGGTACTTAGAGCTCAGCTTCCGTGCTGAGAAAGCTCTCTTTAGAGCAGCCCCCAGTAATTCGGCAGGTGTTTCCTGCCCAGTGAGCTTTTTGCAGACTTGTCTGAGAAGCATGAGCATATACTAGCCCATGGAAGTCTCTGGGGCTCATGGGGATACAAGGGAGTTAAATTTAAACATGGATCTACAGCACCCATGATACTCTGCTCTGTGAAAGGTGAAACCCATGCCCCTTCCTATTCAAGGTCTGGACCAAGATAGGGCCCTTCCAAAGGATGGATCCCTCCGTGGGCATGAAGCCAGTCAAGGCTGGCCTCTTAGCTGCCACTGACCATGTTCAGCTTCGTTGGACTGGTTTAACTCTGGCCAAGGAAGCCATGACCGTGGGCCCTGGCTTGCTTTGTTTTGGTTTTTCAAGACAGGGTTTCTCTGTGTAGCTTCGGTGCCTGTCCTGGTGCTCGCTCACAGAGCTCAAACTCACAGAGCTCAGCCTGCCTCTGCCTCCCGAGTGCTGGGAGCCTGGGCCCTGGCTATTTTGCCCAACTTCAGAGGTTCAACCCATGGCTGGCCGGCCTCGCCTGTACTATGCTAAACTGGGCACTACCCTTTGGCATGCGTAAAGGACAGGAGCCACCTCCAGGGGATTTCACTGATTCCCAGCCTGGCGAAGCAGCCTCACTAAGGTCCAGGATGGGATGGGCACCATGAGGGTGGCTGGAAGTCTTCAGTGTAGACCAGTCCTCTAGTTGCAGAACATCGAGCAACAGACCACTGACAAGTGACTCAAAATCATGTGTTTATGGGTAGCTGGGGCTAACTGGGCGGGGTCTGTGGGCCACAGTCCTCGGGAACAGCAGCTGTGATGATGAGTGAAGGCCCCAGGACGCTGGGGCTGGCAAAGCTCTCCTCTGCACACAGTCTCTGGCTAGGGAGCTGGGAGGCGAGGCCACCCTGGGTCAGGGACTCCACAATGACCTCGGCAGAGCCCATCTCCAGGTCTGCAGGCGGCTGGAGTGCCACCACCACCACCTTCTCATCCTCGATGACTAGGTTTCGGAGCTTGCGCTGCCGCGGGTTGTAGTTTTCCACCCTATCGTGGATCTCCATGTGCCTCCGCAGGTGAGCCTGAGGGAAGGGAAGCTCAGAGCTGCGAGCAGGGGTGGGGGGAGCCCCAGGGGGGGGAGCCCCAGGGCCTGGCCTACCTGCCGAGTGAACTTGTAGCCACATTCAGTGCACTCGAACTTCCTCACGCCCTTGTGTCGTCTGACATGCACCCGTAACTGTTCCACGGCTGCAGGAGGAACAGGGTCACTGGCATTAGCAGGGAACATGGCAGGGACGGAACTGAGATGGAAGACAAGACACCCCGGGGCCTAAGGCACAGGAGGCGGCCCTTGGCAGGGTCTCCCCCACTCCAGGCTCTACAGCACCACACGGAGGCCACCATCGCCCCGTCCAGGGCGCCCTGCCCCCACCTCCACCATCACAGCCTTCCACTCTCATCTCTTAGCACATGGAAGACAGAACTCTGCTAGCTGGAAGGTTCTAAAGAGCACTGGGAAGCCACTGTTGCCCTCCAAGTCAGGTAGGCAGGAGATGGAAGCCAGGCCCTCCGCTCTCCCACAGCTTGCCCACTGACCTTTGAAGGTTTTGCCACAGATCTGGCAGAAGTGAGGCCTGCCCTCCTGGTGACGACTGGCCACGTGCCTCAGAAGGGGCCCCTTCTCGGTGAAGCGCTGCTCACAGAATTCACAGCCAAAAGGCCTCTCACCCGTGTGGGTGCGGTTGTGCTTGTCCAGACTGGCTGTGGGGGACAAGGTGGGGCTCAGTTGCTGGCCTGAGCCCTGGGGAGGGAGGGGACAGGCCTGCCTCACCTTGGGTGCGGAAGGTCTTGCCACAGAGGTGGCACTGGAAAGGCTTCTCGCCTGTGTGTGTGCGGAGGTGCATGTTGAGGTTGGCCTTCTGGGTGAAAGCATGGCTGCAGAACTCACAAACATAAGGCCTTTCATTCCTGTTCAGATGGGGACACAAGGCGAGGCCATCACTGGGGGAAGCCATCCCCTTTCAGTCATCTGTTAGCGCTGGAACTTGCTAAGCTGTAGGGCTTGGGTGGTTCCTGGCAAAGGACACCACAACCACTCTCAGAAGCAAAGGAGAAATCTATAGCTCGGGGAGTCGGGAACCTAAGGGATAAAGGCATGCCCGGCTTGAGCCCTCCCCATTAGCCTAACAGAGCTGCCTGTCTCTCGCCCACCACAAGAGGGCTGCAGATGCTGTTCCTGGCCCCTTGCAGCGGGCCCACTCTGGAAGGAGGGAGGGCTCCTACCTGTGCTTGGCCTTGATGTGCATCTGCAGCCCATTGCGGCTCGAGGCCCGGTGCCCACACTCCTCACACACAAACAGCTTTTCTCCACGATGCTTAAAAGCCTCGTGCAGCTGCAGTTCCGTTCTAGACAGGAAGCACTTGGCACAAGTGGGGCACTACAGGCAGGTGGGACAGGCAGAGGGAGAAGTGCCAGGTGAGGACAGGGCAGGGCTCCCCAGGAGCCACAGGTGCCCCAGCCCTACCTGGCACTTACTGCATGGGGTTTGGGGGCTCCATGCAGCTTGATCATGTGGCTCTGCAAGTCCTTCTTCTGCATGAACTGCTGGGAGCAGGAGGAGCACTGGAAATACAGGCCCCGTCAGCCCAGCACAACCTGACCATCAGTGCCCTGCCACCAGTTCACGGCGAAGGAGGGCCTAACCCAGGTGTAGGACAGTCCCTGATCTGCTGAAGTTGGCCTCCAAGAGGGGGCGCTGCTCAGCCATCCACACCATTCTCACAGGATGCTGAGCAAGTAAGGCTAGGGACAGTGCCATTGGATGGGTAAGAAGGCAGGCTTCACGGGAGAGCTGCTAGAACTACCCCAGGCAAAGGGGTCCACATCCCTATCTAGCCCACGACCCTGGGGACCAGCTGGCCTGACCTTGTAGGGCATTTCCCCTGTGTGAGACACCATGTGCACCCGCAGCTCCATCCTCCGGCGGAAGGTCTCCTGGCACACGGAGCATGTGAAGACCTGGCAGTGTGAGGGGCAAGCAGGGCCAGCATCAGGAAGGGCCTCTGCCTGCGACGGCAGCCTCTGCAAGGGCTTCCACACGCTGCTGGGAAGTGTCTGCCTGGGGTAGGGGATGCTGGGGTAGGAGAGGGCAACATGTAACCTGCCTGCCTTAACCATCCCAGAACACTGAGCACTACCATATGCCAGACCCTTCTCAGCTCCAGACAGGCTAGAGACAGGGGCCCAACTGCTAATGCCCAGTCTCTGGGAAGAGGAGGATGGGGTTTAGCCAAACACTACCCACTTGGGGTAGGGGGACAGGAAAGGTGGCCCTTCCCAGCAGCCATCCCCCACAAACACTTTCCTTGCTCCAAAGCCAAAGATAGAGCTAACCCGAAACATCCCTGTAGGGCTTATCCCCTGAGCCCTCTGAAAAAGTGTCTGACTTGTACTAGATGTGGACATGATACCATCCAAGGCCCCCGCAGCTCTTATTTTATAATCCTGTAGAGTTTCCTGGGGATCCTTCCCAGATGGCATGAAGATACAGGCCACTGGGCTCCTGCCCACAAATACTTGGACCAATTCCCAAGTACCTGTTCTGAGCGGTTCATGCAATTCCGGGCTTCATGCTCCAAGAGATTCTCCTTGCGAAAGTAACACTTCCCACATTTGGGACACTCGAAGGGTTTCTCTCCAGTGTGTTTCCTGCCAAGAAGAGAGGCCGCAGAGGGGTGGGGCTCAGAGGCTTTCCCATCTCTCTGGTGCTCAGGACCCCCTCCCACTCCTGCCACGGACCTATGCTGTGGCGCATAGGAGGAGGTGTCCTGAAGCCAGCTAGGGCTCACCGGAGAGGCTCAGCGACACTCAGGTTGAACATGCAGGGGCAAGGCCAGAAATTCCTTCCAGCGTAGAGATCCTCAGGAAGGGAAGAAACAGTAGCCAGAGGTCCAAGTGGCCCCACGCTAGGAGCCAGGAGTTAGCCCTACCTCTGCCAGCCTCACTAAATGGCTGCTGTAGAACTGACTGGCACAGCCTGGTTGGCGGCCTCCTCTCTGTGGACTCCACTTTCACCCCCATGGCAGACAAGTGATATGGCTCGGTGGACAAAAGCACTTGGCTGCCGAGCCAGAGGACCCAAGTTCAATCCCTGAGACCCACGTGGTGAGAGAAAAACCACTCCCACAAGTTGTACTCTGACGTCTACACCCTTCCCCATGAGTAAATAAATAAATGTAAAACACCACGACCTGACTCCGCTCACTTCCTCTCTGATATCACAAGTATGGCTGCAGCAGCTCCTAAGGTCCCATGAGTCACCACTGGTTCCCTGGTTCTACCCATCTCACCAGCAGGTTCCATTAAGTTCAGAAGCCTTTGAAGACAAGGCAGCCCTCATTACCTCTTGGCCCACAGGCCTCCAGTGCTTCCTATCTCATACTGAGAGGGCCTAGGGGGCCTAGGAGAACGTGGTGGCCTAAGTGAACTAGCCGGTCCCTCAGTGGCCTTGCTCTAAAGTCCTTCCCTGCCCTCACCCCTCACACCAGTCAGGCTCACTCCAAGCCCAGGACATTATTGCTAGCTGTTTCGAGAAGGCTCTCCCCAGTGAGCTGCTTCCTTACCTTCTAGCCTAGGTGGGTGGCAGAAGCTGTAATGTAATCCTAGCTACTTGGTTTGGATTTTTTCCCCCAGCACTGGGGATTGAACCCAGAGCCTCATGTTAGGCAAGCACACAAAAACTGATCTATATCCTCCCAGCTCGTTCCCAGCTACTTCAAGTCAAGGCAGAGGATCACCAGCTCAAGGCCAGCTGAAAAAGGGCTAGGGACGGAGCTCATGGCAGAGGCCCTGGGGTTCAGTCCCTACCACTGAAGGCCACGGAGTAAGGGGAAAGCTCCCCACCTCCTTAATATGCCCCAGGCTGGTTATTGGAAACTGACCCTATGCAGAAGACTCCAAACCAATTCCTGGCCCTACTCTCCTTCTACCCCTCCTTCCTCTAACACGGTCTCACACTCTGGAGCCCCAACTGGGTGGAACTCACAGGAGGTGTAAGATTGCAGGCGTGAGCCAACAACTCAGACTAAATATTGTAGAATATTAAATACTATTTTAAGATGTGTTACCAGAGAAACTGTCTAGAAAAACCTAAATAAATAAATAAATAAATAAATAAATAATATAATAAAGATGTGTTACATTTGTTTATGCTGTGGAATATTTGTTTAATGATGCAAAGATGTGTTACATTCTTTTTTTTTTTTTTTTTTTTTTCCAGACAGGTTTCTCTGTGTAGCTTTGCACCTTTCCTGGAACTCATTTGGTAGCCCAGGCTGGCCTCGAACTCACAGAGATCCACCTGGCTTTGCCTCCTGAGTGCTGAGATTAAAGGCATATGCCACCACCGCTGGCATGTGTTACATTCTTTTATATTGCATTTGTTTAAGCCCGTGAAGCTGTGTTCCTTTGCCTGTGTAAAACACCTGATGGTCTAATAAAGAGTTGAACAGCCAATGGCTAGGCAGGAGACAGGACAGGCGGGGCTGGCAGGCAGGCAGGCAGAATAAGTAGGAGAAATTTGGGAGAAGAAAGAGCAAGATCAAGGAGCGGGAGAAAAGAAGGGGCCAGCCCACAAAGTAGGAAGGAAAGGTATACAGACACAGAGGGAAAAGCCCAGAGGCAAAAGGTGGACAGGATAAGTTAAGAAAGGCTGGCTAGAAACAAGCCAAGCTAAGGCCGGGCATTTATAATAAGCCTGTGTGTGATTTATCTGGTAGCTGGGTGGCGGCCCCCAAAGAGCAAAGAGTAAAAAAGAATAACAACACTAAAACTCACTACACAGACTCAAACCTGTAGCAATCCTCCTGCCTCGAACTCCCAAGTGCCAGGATTACAGACAAATGCTGCTATACGTGGATACAATCATCTCTGGAAGCCACCCCTTTCCAGTTCTCAGGGACATCAACAAACCACAGACCGAGGACAGGATGGATGGAGCATGGGTACCACTGTGCAGCCTCAGCTACCTCAAAGCCAAAGCACGGGGATGGCAAATGGGTCCCAACCCCACTCCAGGTGAGCACTAGCAGCTTCCCAGAATATCATACTGACGACACAATGTGGCTTAACACAACCTGGCTTGGTACAAAAACAAACTGTAACAGACTAGCTGAGTTGCATGGTTACCGAGCCCTTGAGATGTGACTTGTGGCTGTGGCACTGAATTTTATTTTAAGTAATTTGAACTTAAAATAAGCTAGGTATGGTGGTACATGCCTTTGATCCCTGCATTCTGGAAGCCGAAGCAAGCAGATCTCTGTGTTCTTGGCCAGCCAGGGCTACATAGAGAGACCCTATTTAAAAAGCAAAACAAAAAACAGTCCTAAGGTATGGTGGGGTATGCCTTTAATACTAGCACTCAGGAGGCAGAGACAGGGAGACCTCTGAGTTCAAGGCCAGTTTGGGCTACATAAGTTTGGGCTACATAGTAAGGTCTTTTAAAAAAAAAAATAGGAAAAAACTTCACAGTTCTATGGTGGTCCCAGTTAGACAAATGGTCTTTTATACTTCTCTGACTCCCAGAGCTAAAATCCCCAGAAACACAGGCAGCCTCAGTCCTGAGGATTAGCCTCTTGTCAAAGCCTACACTGCCAGACTCCAGAAAGCCCCACAGTCAGACCTCAGCTCTAGGTCATGAAGGAGCCAGAGGTTTGCCTCATGTCTCCTGTGGACAGAAGCCTGCCCACAGTCAAAGTCCACAGGGGGTGGAACATACTATTTAGGTGTCCACAAACCCACGATGCACAGGAAGACAGAGAGGAAGAAGATGCATGCCAACCAGGGACTATCTGGACCTAACATAGAGCCCTAAGCCCCCAAAGCCCAGAGGAGAGGTGTCCAGGACCCCTCCTTCAGCATAGAAGGGCAGAGAAAAGAAAATAGAAACAGCATTTACCTGTTGTGGACTTTTAGGTAGTATTTGCTGAGGAACTTTTTATGGCATGTGGGACATTCAACCGGCACTGCTGCACCTCTCCGGCCTTCACTGGGCTCGGCTGCTGGGGAACCTGCACCCAGGGCTGGCTCCGCAGCGCAGGGCTTTCGGGTCACTTTGGACTTCCTCCTGGTCAGCACAGTCTCAGGCTCAGAAATGGAATCACCATCCCCGTCATCCTCAACTTGAACCACCACTTCCCACTAGAGTAGAGGAGGCAGCGGAGGGGTAGGGTCACCAAAATGCCCAGTAGTAGCTTGAGGGACCCAGCTTTAGTTTCCACCCAAGTCCCGTCTCAGATGGTCCCCTTTCTTCGGGGGCCCAGGAAAGACCACATGTAAATCTTGGAGTCAGAGGAAAGGGTCTGTTCCTGGGGAGCTGGCCAGGTCTCACCACCCCAGGGAAACGCCTGTGACCCTCATGCTCACTCCACCCCTATGAAGCTGGCAACCATGGCTAGGTGTAGCTCCCAGAGAGGTCACCGGAGGCCACTGGCTTCCTATGTTGAACTCCAGAAGTGCCCGTCTTTACCCTTGAGCTTGCCTCCCCAGTCCCTACACTCTGGTAGCAGTACCTCATTGCTGTCGCCCTGCAACGGGGCACCCCCAGCCTCGAAGGGCCTCGGAGGCTCTTTGCAGTCCTCAGACTCCTTGTCCTCTGAGGGACAAGGCTTCAGGGCCTGCTTGAGTTTCCCACAGAGGAAGGAGGGGCTGCTCTGAGCAGGGGGATTGAGCTGGGACTGCTGACTGTCTCTAGACTCCTGATCCCCAGGGGCCAGGCTCAAAGTCCTGAAAACTTCCTCCTCGTCCAAGTCTGTTGGCTCCTTGAGGTGGCTTTTCACATCCTGGGAGGCAGGTTGCCCCAGTCCACTCTGGACACTTGGTGCCTGTCCCACTGAGGTTCTGGGCTGGAAGCTCTGACAGAGCTCCACAGCCTCTGGCACCCGCAACTCCTTGGCTGCCAAGAGCACCTGATCCCTGTTCCCTGAGGTAAGGGCCAGGTGACCAGTGTAGAAAAAGTCCAGCAGGAGGCCAAAAATCTCAGCAAAACCTGCAGGAAGGACCACGCTGCCTCCTGAGCCATCCCCATAGATTCTCTGGAAGAAATGGCTGCAACAGGCCAGGACACTCCAGTGTGCCTTGAACACCAGGCCCCCCACGTCCAGAGTGGCGTCGCAATATTGGCCTTTCTCCCGCTGCTTGTTGAGTTCCTGCAGAACCCTCACGCTGTGCTGTACGAAGGAACCGTCCATAATCTGGAAAGGAAGGCAAACATGATACTCTGGCCAGCCCAATAGAGAAAGCCCCTAGACTGTAGTGAGTTGGACCCGTTAACAGCCACCTATGTCGGGATGAAGGCTTGGGTCAAGGTTAGAAGGTGCACGCGGAGCACAGCCAGAGTGGAGTGACAGCCACTCAGGGGCGGGGAGTGGCAGGGGTTGGCCAGAAGGGAGAAAGCCTCCGGAGTCGGAAAGCATGATGCAGGACAGGACAGGGCAGGGTCGGAATAGGGTGCTAATGAGATAATATGAAAATGCAAATTTGGGGACAGACAAGAGTGAACGCGAACTGATCCGCCGCGCACCGGGAGGCACAGCCAGTAGGACAGGCCGGCGGCTGCGCACAGGTGACCCAAGCCCACGCCACGCTTGCAAGTCGCAAGCGGAAGGCGGCGGCCGCACTCTCGTCAGCGCCTGGGGCGGATCGCCGCTTCCCTCCCGCTCCCTCCTCACCCGGCCGGTCCTCTCGGCTCACACCGGCCTCACTGCTCCGGGATAGTCCACCTCCACCGCCCACAAGACTAACTCCTGCCCGGCCCACTGTGCAGAGACGCAGCCGTCCCCACGCCGGATGTGACGTTGGGGCGCGCAGGCCAGAACCGGACGCTTTGGAAGCTTAGAACTCTTATGTCACCGCCCCGAAGGCGGTGCCTCAGAGGAAGACCAATGGGCCGCGCAAGGGGCGGGGCCAGACCCGAATCCTACGGCGCTGGGTCTCATTACCGGAGTCGCCTAGCAACATGAAACCTTGCGCTAGGCTCCAGCTCCAGCTAATTGATGTGCGGTCCCAAGCTCCCCCACGGATCGGAAGCGCAGCCAAGAAGGCATATGCACAATTCACGTCTTTATTAGGCTGGATTCTTCTGTGCACTTATACATCGCAAGCCATGGCTGAGCTCTCCAAGACCCCTCAGACCCACCGCCCCGCTGGATCTACCACCTTCAGGACAAAAGAGGCTTCCGGTCTGCCCCGCCCCAACAGTCTCTGCGGATCAGGTAGAGCGGCTACGCATCGTGTAGTCCAGAATGGAGGCCTGGAAGTGTTCTGTATTGTTGAGGTCCGGCCGGCAGAGAATCACATAGCACTTGGGGAGGAAGTAACCGCTGAAGCCGCCACTCAGAGTGGTTAGTCCTGCCATCACATAGACCGCGGGCAAGTAGCTGCCCTGGTAAATACTGGTCATGGTGAAGAAGGCGATCCAAGATACGAAGTTGAGGAGTAGGCTGAAGGTGACACATTTGGCTTCGTTATAGTTCTCTGGCAGTTCCTTACCCAGGTAGCTGCAGGCAAAGGTGCTGATGGAGAGGAGAATATTGTGGGTGAACGCCACCAGGAAGCCCACGGAGTTGACCTCTGTGCACTCAAGAATCACCAGATGGGGAAAGAGCTGGTATTCCTTGGTGGGCAGTGGAGTCCACATTGCAAGCCACATGAGACAGATCAGCAAGTGGACCGTGGAACTCACAATGACAAACAGACTGGCACCATGGTTTTGGGCCCAAGTGTGGTAGAATGTGGGTACCTTGGTGGAAAACTTGAAAATGATGACCAGTTGGAAGGAGCGGATTGTCAGACAGGAGAGGAAGACGGCAAAACCGAGAGAAAAGAGGGGCTGGCGCAGTAAGCACGTGGGCACTGTGGGCTCCCCGAAGAAGCAGTAGAAGCTGCAACTCCCTGCAGCCAGGGAGCCCAGCATGAGGAAGCACAGCCTGCCCCCAGCTGACCTCACAACAGGCGTGTGAAGATGCCTTGCAAACAGGCCAGTGGTCCCAAACAGCAGCAGCAGCAATAGTGTGTTAGCTGTTACTAGCACCAGAGAGATGGGGTCATGCCAAGCCAAGAACACCACGGTCCGTGAGAAGCAAGCCGTGCTTCCCTCGGGTGCCCATTCCTCTTTTCCACAAGGCTGGCAGATGTGAAGATCTGAAAGTAATGATAAGGTTTCTGAGAGCCAGGTAAGCAGAAGGAAGGGAGGAGCAGGGAAGTGGGTCCAGGTCTTTCAGGCCCGGAAGGTTCTGGGAAAGTTGCATCTTGGCGGGCAGTTTATGGAGCCATAGTGAGAGGGGAGCCTAGAAGAGCCACAGGCTAAGCACATCCTCAAAAGCTCTGTGTTTTGTATGGCTCGGATCCCAAAGGTGGTTTGCAAACACAGAAAGCTTTTTGATTTTGTCAGAGCAGCCTCTCCCTTCCGCATTTCCATTAACCAGATCCACCTGCTGAGCATCTACTCCCAGATACCTGAGTCCTGACTCTCCCTTCACCACAGAGATAGTAAAAGGAAAGAATGGTGTCCACGCACTAAGCCGAGTCCAAAGCTCCCTACTGTGCTCTCTGCCCTCCACTTTGAGTCACTGAATGGAGCACACAGGCTTCCTTCTGCTGCAGACAAGCCAGTACCTACCTTTAATCCAAACCATTCAGGTGCGGAGTCCTTGGCACAAGAGAGGGGTCTCATATCAACAGAACAGCACAAAGGAGCTATATCTCTTTGGATAAAGAGGTTGTATTTAGGACCAGATTCATCTGTGGAAGCTGGGGGTGGGAGTTCTCTAACAGAGGACACACCACAGTCTGAATCCAGCCTAGTGGCAAGTGTTCTCCAACCTGTATCCAACTGGCAGGCCCATGAACTGGAGCCCTGGTTCTAGGGCCCTTGGGTGCTGGATCGATCACCCACTCACTGTTCACTCACCACTCTTGTTGAGAAAGGTCCCAGCCTCACAGGGCATGCACTCAAAGCAACAGTGGTGGGAGCCTACAACCACTCTGTGGTGCCCCTCAAGACAGTCGCTGGTACACACAGAGGTAGGTGCCTGTAAGAAGCCACAGTGGTTTGCAATCACATAGAGGAGCCCCAGTCAAGGGACAGCTCATATGTAGCATAGAAAAGAGATCTCTGCGTTTCTGCCTCTGGGTTCATGCTCAGAGCAGAGCCCTGGGAGCATCTGTTTGATAACACAGAGCTCCTGTGTTATCAGTCCTGCAGTCCCTGGCAGGCCTGAGCAGAGCTAAGGTGGCCTAACATCTGGCACCTCCTTCCTTCTCTGGGTAAGCATCATTACCCAGGCTCCTGGTAACATAAAGCAGTCCCCGTTACCTGATTGTTCTTCCCATGCCATTGGATTTTCGTCTTATTTATGTCTAGCTGAACTGGAGACAACGAAGCAGAGCCAATGACCTCGAAGGTCCATTCAGGCCCATTCCAGTCCCAGGCGATGATGTTATAGTCACCTAGAGGATCCCCGCTGTCATCAAATGCCACAGTATCCTTATGTAGAAGGAAATTCACCTTGTAGATCTGCTGCAGAAGCTGGGACAGACAGATGTCATGAAGTTGCCATAGACCACACAGACCCAAGCAGCCCAGGCAGCAAGCAGGGGCTCTCTTGTGTTTCTGTCCTGGGTGGTCCCCAACCCACCTATAAGGCCTGGTTCCTTCCTTAGCAATCTGTTCTCACTTCTTCTAGGAACCCCTTGACTCCTGACCAGCCTCCTAGATACCTCTAATATATATCAAGGACTCTTTTTGCGGACATTTTTGGCCTTTGACATCTCTGGGGCATGCTGGGTGGAAGACTCAGAGAGGAGAACGATTTATCTAAGAGAAAACCCCAATTCACTGTCTCCTCGGATCGTTCAAATACCCACACTGCAAGGTTTGGATGTTCTGGATGCATCCTGGCTGGAATTGCTTACCTGCCAGGGGTAGACTGGGCCCCTGGAACAGGTCTCAGAGGTACATCCCAGGAGCTGATGGAGGCCATGGGCCACAGCATACACAGCCCGATACACATTGTAGGCAGCACTCATGGAAAAGGCTCCAAGCATGGGCATGCTATGTGTTGTGAAAGCATGACATTCTCGGCACAGCTGGTTAGTGCTGCACCAGGAGCCCTCTGGGCAAGACCTGGGGGCACCCTTTAGTGCCCTGACATAAGACTCTTCAAACTCCTTCAAGCCAGGAACAAGCCTCTGCCGGATGGCCACACCCAGCACTGTCCCAATGCCCTGGATCCCAGGCACATTGGTGATGTATGTGGAGATGGCCCAGTCTTCTGAGGCGATCCACACCTTGCCAGTCAGGTTGGCCAGCACCACAGACCTGAAGAACACTCCAGCCAGGTGCCGGTTAGAGAAAACCACAATCACAGTGGTCCTGGCTTGAGCCAAACGGCGCATCATCTGCTGCATTCTCAGGTCATCCGCTTGGGCAGAAAAAGGCACGATATCCTTGAAGGCAATGCAAATGCCCTGTGGGGTAGCCAGTTCCTCCAGCGTCTGCACGCCCAGCTGCCCGTAATCACCATAGCTGCCAATGAGTGAAATCCAGACCCACCCAAAACTCCGCAGCAGCAGCACTATGACCTCCACCTGGTACTTATCGCTAGGGATGGTACGAAGAAAAGATGGGTACTGGCGTTTTTCACTGAGCATCACACTGCTGGCCTCGTAGCTGATCTGTGGGGAAGGATTCCATTCACTGCAGTCAGCAACATCAACCTTGACTAAAGCCTGCCCCTCCCCCACAGTCCCCACCCACAGTAGAGAGTATGCAAATCAAGAGGGCTGGCACCTCTGGGGAGTTCCAGGAGTTGTGGGGATCAAGACCAAGTGAAAGGGACCATGTCATTTTAACAGGGAACAAGCCGTGCTTTCTTGGCCTCAGGTCCTTGGCATGAGTAGGACAGGGCAGGAGACCTGAACACTCCAGTTGAGGGTCTCACTTCTGTCCTGCACACTGTGGGGACCTCCTAAGGTTCCCCCTGAGAAATGATGTGCAGACAGACTCAAGTATGCTGAGTATACTTCTATTCAAGTGACAGTGTAAGACAGCCTGGGGCAGGGCTGATGGAATCATCTATGTGAGGGATGGTGGTGCTCCTAAAAGATGCAAATGTAACCGGGTGTGGCCAGTAATCCCAGCGGTTAGGTGGGAGGATCAGGAGTTCAGAGCTACCCTAGACAGTAACACAAGTGTAGGGCCAACCTGGGCTACAAGAGACCCTGTCTCAAAAAGTCGAAAAAAGATGAAAGATAGATTCTGAAGAAAAAAAATATATATATATTTTGGTTTCTCTGTGTAGTTTTGCGCTTTTCCTGGAACTCGCTTTGTAGACCAGGCTGGCCTCACAGAGATCTGCCTGGCTCTGCCTCCCAAGTGCTGGGATTAAAGGCGTGCGCCACCACCGCCAGGCGGAAAACTACATTTTAATGGTGATGGTCTGAAAACTGTCAGTAAAAGGCTAGGTGGGTCGTGTGGGCCATGGTGAGGCCACTGCTGGGGACACCGGGTGAGGAACACGCGCTCAGAAGTCAGAATGCATGGTCTCTGTGGCCTGGAAACGGAGGGAAGAGGAGACCAGGGAAGTAGCAGCTGCCCCAGAGGCAGAAGACAAAAGGACCCTCTCCAGAATCCGAGAGAGGAGCTGAGAGCAAAGGAGGGGTAAATGTGAGGGATGGTGCCGTACAGGGAATGATCAGACATGTCACAAGGAAGCCATGTGGGGTAAGGACTGCAAAGCACTCTCTGGACTTGGAGCTCTGGAAGGTACTCTTGCTACGGCTGGACTGATTGAGGACAGACTCCCAGACTGAGGCACAAGCGGAAGGGGTGAAACAAGCTGGAGTAGAGAGCTCCAGGAAGTCGATGACCAGGGGCAGGAAGAGCCAGGCACAGGAGGACAGGGGACCTGCTCAGACAGACTGCTGAGCACAGCAGAGGCGCAGGTACGGCAGTACCAGACCACCACAGAACAAGGAGAAAGGCATGCCAGCGGGGACACAGTGTCTGGGGTAGGAAGTGAAGGCTTTGCGGGTAGCAAAGGCAAGGGAGCCTTTGGATGGAGAGAAGGCACAGAGAGTGAGCAGCTGGGTTGTTATGCTTTCCAAAGGAGGACAGGGAGCTGGGTGTGGTGGTGCACACCCCTCACTCATTCCAGCAGTCCGAGGCAGAGGTGAGCTGATCTCTGAGTTCAAGGCCAGCCTGGTCTACAGAGTGAGTTCCAGGACAGCCAGTGTTACATAACGAAACCTGAAGGCTGAGGCAGGAAGGCTGGAAGCAGCTCCCATTGCCCTCCACCCTAGACTTACAGATGGGGATCCCCAAGGCTTGGCTTACCAGTGGCATCAGAAAGGGGCCCAGCAGGGCAGCAGTAGTAACAGCGTGGTCAGTGTTGTCTGGACCAATAAGTGCCACCACCTTGGAGGAATAGTTGTGAAGATCTCTCTGCATCTCTATGTGGTCAGTCCCCTGCTGGGCAAGCACCCTCAGTGTGGCGTACACGTTGGCAGACTCTGAGCACACATCATACAGTTCATATCCCAGGGAGATGTTGGGAAGCAATGCTGTGGAATTATTTATCTCCTCAATGCTGAAACGCATGGCCTGGAAGAGGTGGTAGCCATGGCCATTGAAGCTGCCAGCTCTGTAGGGAAAAGAGCCCAGGGAGAACTGGAAAGGTTGAACCCATGTCACTTCCTGCACCCTAGGCTTTGGGGGCAGAAAGGAACACTGAGGTTGCCTGTCCAAGCCAACGCCAGCCTGAAACACCTCGGCTCAGGTTCTCAAAATTGAGGCTATCACACATTGCAAAGCACAGTGTCTTTCTTGTATGTACAAAGTTTTCTGCTCTCACAGGAGCATGATGGTTTAATAAAGGAAAACAAAGACCTTTCCTTCTCGTCTGCTGCCGTCCTATAGCACATAAGCATCAGATCAGCATCTTTTAGATTGGACTCTATAGGAATGCTTGATTACCTAAATACCTGTTTGAGTTGCTGACTTTAGTTTTCTAATAAATTGTTCAATGATTTTTGGCTAAGCATTAGGATAGAATTTTCAATAACCTCAGAAATGGCCCTAAGCATACTTTTGCTATTTATACTATATATTTGAACAATCAACATATCAATTCTAAAAAAAAAAAAAAAAAAAAAAAAAAATTCTGTGTCCAGAAGTGCCAAATACTCAGCTGAGAAATTTTTTTTTATTATTTCTATCTTCATTTATTTATTTATTTATTTTTTACTGGAGCTGAAGACCGAACCCAGGGCCTTAAATTAAAGGAATGGACCCCCATGTATAAATGTATACTTATTTTGTATACCTAAAGTTATATTAAAAATTCTCAGGAGGGGGCCAGGTGCTGGTGGCACACGTCTTTAATCCCAGCACTTGGGAGGCAGAGCCAGGCGGATCTCTGTGAGTTCGAGGCCAGCCTAGGGTACAGAGTGAGTTCCAGGAAAGGCGCAAAGCTACACAGAGAAACCCTGTCTCGACAAAAACAAAACAAAACAAAAAATTCTCAGGAGGAGCTGGAGAGATGGCTCCCAGTTAAAATCATTGGCTGCTCTTCTAAAGGTCCAGCATTCACATGGCAGCTCACAACTATCTGTAACGCCAGTTCCAGAGGATCTGATGCCCTCTTTTGGCCTCTGTGGACACCAGGCATGTACATGGTACCCAGATATATTTGTAGGCAAACTACCCACAAATATAAAAAAATAGTTGGATGGGTGGGAGGCAGAAGCAGATGGTTCTCTGAGTTCAAGGCCAGCCTGGTCTACTGAGCGAGTTCCAGGACAGCCAAGGTTACACAGAGAGACCTTGTCTCAAAAAAAACAAAACAAATGAATAAATAAATAAATGATAAAATAAATCTTTAAAAACATTTCCCAGGTTTAAAAATGGCATAAATGCAAAAAAAAAATAAGACACCCTGCCCTAAAGAAACAGTTAACATACATGCACATACATCTACTCAAGTACACACCTAAGCACACATAAGCATGCACACAGGGAGATTTACATTAAGGAACTGGCTCACATGACTGTGGGAGTTATTCAGTTCAAAACTTGTAGAGCTAGTCAGTAGACTAGACAGCTGAATCTGAGGGCAGATGAGGACTATAGTCCTGGATCTGAGGGCAGTGTCTCTTTGCTCTCCAGGACCTCAGTCTTCTCTCTGAGGCCTTAAATGGATTGTATGAGGCCCACTTACTGTTGATGGACAACCTGCTTTACAGTCTATTGATTTAAATGTTAATCACATCAAAAACATACTTTTACAGTAACATCTAGACTGATGTTTGAGCCAACAATTCTAGGCACTGTCCCTTGGACAAACTGAATGTACTATTACACCTGCCTCACAGGGCTCAACCTCAGCTGAGAATTCTCTGCTTTAGCAGCTACTCTCAACAGGGACATGACGCTGAGGTCAACCCTGCTGCATGTCCCACTCTCCAGCTTTCTGCCTTCTAGAAGATTTCCCCCATTCCTTCCATTGCTCTTGTCCCCAGTGTACTGAGAGGTTCAGTACCTCTTGAACACAGAGTCCTTCAGTTTTTCAAAGCCAGTTTTCTTATGTCCTTCTCAAAACAAGCCAAGTTTCCTCTCCCCAGCCTCCTATTTGCAGCTCTTTGGCCTGGTCCTCACAGGCCAGGGCTTCCAGAACCTTATTTCCTGGCCAACAGTCAGGTTGTCTTCATATGCAGAATATCTCACTGCCTGTTGTAAGAACACTCTGGACCTCCCTCCCAACACAATACTTGAGCATAAACTGTGAGCAGCCATCTTTAAAAGGAAACCCATTGGGAACCCTACATGCCCGCTGCAGGAAAGCCAGAAGACTTGAATGGAATTACAACCCACTCTTAACAGCAAAAACAAAAGAACATATTGCAGTATAAATAATAATATACAGAACAAAATTAAACATTGCAATATAAATAAATAGTAGCATCCTAAAGTAGAAACTGATGGACTTGTCCAGCTACCAACTTGACTTTAGTCCTTACAGATCAGTGAGGAAGGACTGGGGACAGAGGTAAGCAGAGGAGCCCTTGTGTCCCTCTGTGTGAGAATCAGTTAGTCTCTCTCTCTCTCACCCCCATCTCCCTCCCTCCCCCACTCCCCCCACCTCTCTCTCTTACAGGGTTTCTAGCCTAGGCTGGCCTCGAACTCATTATATAGCTGAGGATGACCTTAAACTTCTGATCCTTTGGCCTCCACCTCCCCCAGTACAAGGATTATAGGTAATACATGCACCAGCCACCAAATCTAGCTGGTGTGGTGCTGGAGATTAAACCCAGGGCCTCGTGTACTCTAGGCAAGCTCCAAACTGATCAAACTACATCCTCAACCCACTAAGTGACAACCCTGTTGGCTCTTACCTGTCACAACGTGTCACCTGGGGTTTGTGTCTCACCTGCAGGCAGTCTGCATGGAGAGCGAACAGGCCTGCAAGGAGGTAATCCCCTGATAGGCTGAAGCCAGGAGAGGACTCTGTCTTGTAGCAGCTGAAGGCCCAGCAATAAATAATGGGGATCTGCAGACTGACCAGGGAAGCTGCCCAGGAAAACATGCTGGCCAGATGCCACTTTGCCAAGCATGGCTGAGCACACTTCTGACAATGCTGACTGCTTAAATACAGTGAGTAACAACTGCTCAGTGCTTCCTCACTTCAGGGCCCGGGGAGGGGCAGGACTGGAGTCCCAAATGCAGTTGGCCTTCCGGCTGTGGTCTCTCTCAGGAACTGGGCAGGGCCAGGTCATGGATGCAAACCAGGTGGCCCCCTGAGACCCCTCCCCTGGATGGTTGTGGTTTCTGTCCTCGTCCTGGTGTTCTTGGCTGCACCTGGCTGGGGAAGGGAGCCCTGACATTTTTCAGGGAGGAGAGGGAAGACCCGGACACTGAAGATCAGGGGTTCTATCAGGGAGCTGATGGATTTCTTGTTTTTTTGTTTTGTTTTGTTTTGGTTTTTTTTTTTTTTTTTTTTGTCTTTGAGGTGGCCTCTTGTTCTGTTGTCCAGGCTGGCTTTGAACTCCTGGGCTGAAGCCACTCCCCTACCGATGTACTTATACCGCTGGTTGTGCCAGTACCTCTAGAGTTACAAAACTTAGTAAGCCCCACTAAGTAAGCCTGAGACTCGGCTTTGAGTTGACACCTGCCGGCCCTAGTATTCAGACATTCAAAATGTTTAACCTTCTTATCCAGGATTGCTCCCATCAGCCACAAGTCAAATGTATGCAAACTTAGCCTATACAAATGGGCCGAATTTGTTTTAAATGCCAATCCTGGATTTTTTTTTTTCCTCCCGCAGGAAGAAAAAGAAATCCCAGGTGGATTTCCTGAGACGTGGCCTTGTGGTTGAATACAGGGGCTTTGGCTCCCTCTCTTCAGCCGGCGAGGGTGGGGTTTTGCATAATGTAAATGGGGCCCTGGGTGGGATTGCAAAGCTCCTCTGGCAGCCTGAGTTCTTAATGTGCTGCAGAGGCCGGCCTGGAGAGGGCGCCAGCAACTCTTCGCGTCATACTCTGGGGGCGGGACGACGTAACCTCGCGAGATTGGTACGTCGGAGGCGTTCCGGGCCAAGCATGGCGGACTCAGAGGTGCTGCTCAGGCGGGTTCCGAGCCGCTCCTCCTGGCAGCGGGTTCGCAAGGCCCGGCCCCACCTCCTCCTCAGTCGTCGGGGCCGTCGCCGGTTTGGGGTCCTGACCCGGGGCGAGCTACGGCGCCTGCGACGGCGGCTGCTGCGGGCCCACGCCTTGGGCGGGGACTGGAAGCTGGGTGTCACCGCGGGCTCGCACGTGGCAGGAAAGTGCAAGGTCCGGAGCCGCAGCCGGCCCACGCCGGGCAGTCAGTCCGCGCCGGGCAGTCAGTCCGCGCCGGGCAGTCAGTCCGCGCCCCGCAGCCAGCCCGCGCCACGCAGTCAGCCCGCGCCACGCTGCCAGCCCGCGCCACGCAGCCAGCCCGCGCCACGCAGCCAGCCCGCGCCACGCAGCCATTTCCAAACCCTGCCGGCGAACGTCACCCAACCCGTGCGGGACTTAGGCTCGGGCCGTGTGTTAGTGCTGCTGCCAGCCGGGGAGGTGAGTCGCCCGCTGGGAGCTTCAGGTGCCCGCCCCTTGGCCTCCGGATGCAGATCGCATGCAAGTCCACCCTCCTCAGGAATCTGTAGGCCTGTTGGCTATGCTGTCCTAGCAAACTAATGGGTCGTATTTATTGGCACGTAGCTGCCAGCGTTTGAGGTGTTTAGCACTCCCAGCTCTCACGGGAGCGACGGTTGCCATCTCTTTCTTATGTTTATGGGCTGAAAAACAAGGTAGGTAACTTACTTGAACGAAGTTAGTCAGTAGCAAGACAAATCCAAGAGTTAAGCTCGGGCGGTCTGACGTGGACCCTCGTTAGGGAGATCGCCCCTCTTATGCCGGGAAGGAATAAAGCCTCAAAACTCGGAGACGGACGGACATGCTGTCTGTGCGCCTAGGAAGCACAGGGTGGTAGAGTTTGTGAATGTGTTGGGAGCTGCAATGGGGATATGATGTTTAGGGTTAAGTTAAAAGCCTGACGGTCACTTAGTACAATGTAGCTTTGGCTTTTTTGTTTTGTTTTGTGTTTTGTGTTTTGTTTTTTTAAATGTGTCTGAGTGTTTTGCCTGCATTTCGGTGCTCCATGTGCGTGCAGTGCCTGCAGAAGGCATAAGAGGGCGTCGGACCCTCTGAAACGAGTTAAAGGATGTTGTGAGCCACCATATATATGGGTGTTGGGAAGCAAACATGGGTTCCCTGGTAGAGCCGCCTGTCCTCTTAATCAGTTAGTCACCTTTGCAGCCCCAGTGCTCTGTAGTTTGATACATGCACATGGATCTTTCTCCCCACTCTGAATGTAGGGGTGATTGGCTCTCCATGAGAAGATCAGCCTGGTCTACCTAGTCAGTTCTAGGACATCCTTGGCTACATCATGAGGCCCTGTCTCAAGCAAAAGAGTCATTTTGATAAGTGAATAGCAAATTAAGATTTTCCAGTTTTTCTGTCTTTGGTAACAGTATCCATAATTTTTTTTCCGTTTTGTTTTTTTCTCGGTCCTTGCTAGGGCTTTACTTTTAGTGGGATCTGCCGCGTGACTTGCATCTATGGCCAGGTGGAAATATTCGGCCATATCATCAAGCAAGGCCAGCCTGCTCAAGATGTCTTTTCTGCCTATACCCACTCTTACCTGACCATCAGCGGGGTTCAGTACTCCGAACCTGAGAAAAGTGAAAAGGAGATGAGAAGAGAGATGCGGGCTCTGCTCAAGCCTCACATGAAACTGGGTAATTGGCTTCAGCCTCCCACTCAAGGCTGGTAATTTCAAGTGTTTGTTATGCTCTGGTCTCTGTACTCTGTTGAATCCTCACAGAGGTCTTGAGTATTAAAATGCTATTATTTCCACCGTTTTGCAACAGAAGTTTTCCAAGACCATAAAGCTAGTAGGCAGCAGTCTTGGGTTGTGGTGTCCCCACCCAGATGTGGAAAAATGAGCTCTACTGTGTGCTGCTCTTTACAAGTCTGTAGTTGAGATGACAGCCCTCGGTATCTAAATGGTTACTTTTTCTGAGGTGGTGGTTCTTCTCTTTGCAGATGACAGGAACTGGGTAGTTCAGTTCCTCCCTCCTCTGGGCTCCATTCTGCTGCTGGAGCAGCTGAGGACCCCCGCTGTGGACTTCATGAGCTCCTATGAGTGTGCATCTTATGTCTTCCTGCAGGAGGTAAAGCCAGCACTCATTTAGATGTGCCGATCCTTTGCACCAGCACAGTCAGCTGAATGACTATGTAGGGAGCGCTTTCAGAATGACCGTCCTCTCTGTCTTGGGAGTAGGGTAGGTGTTACGGGGTATCACCTCGGGCTTTCATCAGTTAGGAGAGTCTCTATAGAAAGGTGTGTGTGTCATGGGTAAAGGCACCTGCTGAACAAGCCTAATGGTTTGGGTTCCATCCCAGGTACTCACGGTAGAAGGAGAGAACTCTCCTGGGTTTTGTCCTCTGGCCCCTACTTACGTGGTGTGCTGTGTGTTCACACAGGCACCTACAGAAAGGTTGTCATGAGCATTTTTCCGCTTCTTCCTCAGTTTCATTGTCCAGCAGAAGCCACCTCTTTGTCAGCTATGGTAGGACAAGCCTGTAATCCCAGCACTCAGGAGGTGTAGTCAGGAGATAAGGAGTTCAACTTCCTCTCCAGCTAAATAGTGATATGGAGGCCACCCTGAGCTACATGGCACCCTAGCACAAAAGGAAAAAGAAAAAAGACATCCAGTTGGAGATGTCAGGTAGGCAGTAGTCTGTGAGTCTGCAGTTTGGAGAAGATGGTAGGGCTGTTAATTTGGGAGCCTGCAACAGAGAGGGAATCTGAGAACAAACATTAGGTAGAGAGAGAGAGGGCATGAGGTCTGGGCCATGTCACTCTGGAGGAGGTTAAAACCGGATTCCCAGAGGTGCCAAGGAATGACCAGGGTTGGAGGCATTGCTGGTCTAACTGAGATGGTCTGAGAAAGACACCGTGCAGGCGAGGGTCTGAACCACCAGAATGCTTTCAGCCCTCTGCTGAGGGATAGCCTCATGTTGAGGTCAGGAGGTGGGAAGAAGGAAACTGCAGGATTAAGTAGGAAAGAAAGAGAGAAAGTTACAGGGCGCTGTAGTGAGAGTTTATTGTTGTTCTTAAGGGAGTTATGAAACTGCTTTAACGTGAGGTGGGGATGAAGGAGGGTCTGGAGTGATAGTACTGTCCAGGGGCTCAGCTTAACTGACCCTTGTCCATGGTGATTGAGACAGTCTCTGGTTGGCCTGAAGCTTGCCAAAGAGGCTGGATGGCTGTCACAGCCTCCATGTGCACATTCCAGGTGATAGGATCACAAACACAAAGCTCCACGCCTGAGTTTGTGCCCAGGGCCTTGAGTTTATTGGCTAAACTGTTTCCCCAGTACTGTGCAGGCATTTGTTTTGTTTTGTTTAAATTTTTTTCATTTTATTTTGTGTGTAAGTGTTTGCCTGAATGTATGCTTTTACCGAGTGTATGCCTGGTACCTGAGGAGGTGGTGAATGAACCTCCATGTGGGTGCTGAGAATCAAACCCCAGTCCTTTGTAAGAACAGCAAGTACTCTTTTTAGGTTTTCTGAGACAGGGTTTCTCTGTATATATAGCCCTGACTGTCCTGGAACTCACTCTGTAGACCAGACTGACCTCAAACTCAGAGATCCACTTATCTCTGCCTCCCAAGTGCTGAGATTAAAGGCATGTGCCATCATGAGGTGGTGGCTCCCTCACCTTTGAGGCTCCCTCTTCTAAATGACTAGCTTTTACCAAGTTGACATAAAAACTAACTAGCACAATTGGCCCCTTGTCAACTTGACACAGACACACATAGACTATTAAACCATAACCTTCCCTGTTTATACCAAGATCTCATATTAATACCAACAACACAATGTGTACCATTCCAAGTTGGTCTGTTTTGTTTGTTTGGTTTTTAAAGACAAGGTTTCTCTGTGTAACATCCTTGGCTGGAATTCGCTTTGTGAACCAGGCTGGCCTCGAACTCTGTCTATGTTGGATAGCTTGGACTATAGAGGGACCCTGTCTCAAAACAAACAAAATAAATAAATACTAAGGCACCACCCCACTTAGCCTGGCAGTTCGTTTGCATAATTGCTGGAAGACAGGAACCAGCAAAGAATTCTTCTCAGAGTTCCATAATGCTGGGAGAGGGACCCAAGAGACCTCTGATGTGGAGCTGCTGTGAAAAGGGAGGTTGACATAAAGGTGGTTGGGGCATGAATGTGCTTTTGTGATTATTATTTCAGTATTTAATTGTGAGTCTATGCAATGGTGCCAAATTTCTATAGAGACCAGAGGTGTGAGTTTACAGTCCGGGACCTGAAGTTAGAGGGGGTTGTGAAGCCACGTACGTGGGTGCTAGGAACAGAACGTCAGCCTTCTGAAAGATCCCATCTCTGGGCCATTTCTGCAGACAACCCCCCAAGTGTCGTTCCCCCCCCCTTTTTGAGACACAGTATTACTGTATAGCCCAGGCAGGCCTCAGCCTTGTATTCCTCTTGCCTCTGGAGTCCTGGGATTACCAACAAATGCTACTGTGGTGTCTCATGTAGTTACTTTGTTTATTTTATTGATTATTTGTTTGGTTTGGTCTTTTTTCTCCTGAGACAGTTTCTCTGTGTAACAGTCCTGAGTATCTTGAAACTTGCTCTATAGATCAGGTTAGCCTTAAACTCAGAAATCCACCTGCCTCTGCCTCCAGAGTACTGTGAATAAAGCCGTATGCCAATGTGATTACATTTTTATTTATTTGTGTGTGTGGAGGGGTGGCTAATGTGCATGTGGAGGTCAGAACTTGATAAGGAATGTCTGCATCAATCCATCTCCACTTATTTATTGTCCAAGGTCTATTGCTGAACCTGGAGCCCACCAGTTGCAGCTAGTCTACCAGCTTATCCCAGGGTTCCCCTGTCTCTGCCTCCTAAGTACTGGAATTTCAGGCAGCCCTCATACCTCCCTAGTTTTTACATGGGTGCTGGGGATTTGAACTCTGGTCCTGAAAACTGGACTTATATCCACTAAGCCACCTCCCTAGCCCTTCATGTGATTGCATTCTGAAGAGTTTTTTATTTTCATTTATATGTCTGTGTATACCACATATTTTTAGGAGGCCAGAAGACGGCATCAAATTTCCTGGAGCTAGAGTGATTGTGATTGTGAGCTGTCTGACTTAGGTGCTAGGGACCGAACTCTGGTCTTCTGCAAGAGCAATAATGGTGCTAAGTCATGGAGCCATCTCTTCAACTCTGGGATTACATTTTAATCCTCTACAGAGGCAGGAATGCCCTCTGTGATCACTGGTTGCATGAGGATGTGTTTGTGGTGGTTCCTCCTTCCATCCTCTCTTGTATGGTGATGCTTACATCTGAGCCTGCCCACGGCAGGTAGCACATCCCTTTGTAGCTTCTTTGTGCTTCTTTTAGGACCCCAGTGAAAGGTGAACATAGCTGCCCTTTCACTCTTCAGCTCCATTTGCATCTGTCCTGGGTTTTGTTTTGTGTTTAGAGATGGCCTTGCCTTCAGATCACCAACATTCAGATCACTCTCCCTACACTTTAATTAATGCCTTTCTTTTCTCCAGTCATGTGGCAGCCTGAGAGTGGGTGTATGCTGTGAAAACAGACATATACTTCAGAAAGAATAGACAGGACATGCTGATGGGCTGAGTTTTGGGGTACTGAGAGAAAGGAATCAATTTTTGTCTTGTTTTGTTTTACAGTTCACAGCTATATGTTGCTTATTAATTTAGAAACGTGTGTGTGTGTGTGTGTGTGTGTGTGTGTGTGTGTGTGTGTGTGTGTGTTACTTATTTTTGGGTTTTTCGAGACAGGGTTTCTTTGTGTAGTCCTGGCTGCCCTGGAATTAGCTCTGTAGACCAGGCTGGCCTTGAACTCATAAGAGACTACCTGCCTCTGCCTCACAGGTGCTGGGATGAAAGGCCTGTGCTACCGCTGCCTAGCTGCAAATACATATATTTAAGAAAACTTTCCTTAGAGTTTGAATTGTTACATTTCAGAATACTCCTGTGCGGATTAATTCTGAGTATATAACTTTGAAGACGATTGGTATCAGAAGACAGAGGAAGAGGAAAGGCATCTGCCTGAATGACAGCGGCCTTTGTGCCCTGGAAGAGCTAGTCAGCGCATCCTGTGGTGAGCGTCACCTTTTCTCAATTCCCTATTCTCCAGAGCCACAGGCACTATGTAACTTCAGTCCTGAGGACTGGCTGACACTGGGGCTCACTGTTTGTTTTACCTGCAAAAGTAGATGGCTGCCCTGTCATCCTGTTGTGTGGCGCTTGTGACACTGGAAAGTCAACGTTCAGTAGAATACTGATTAACCAGTTGTTGAATAGGTAAGCATGCTTGTGTTTTCATCTGGTCACATCTGGGCGTGAAGTGAGATTCCAGGGGAGAAACTGGGTTTTTGTTGGATCTCCTGAGGCATGGTGCCACTCTCTAGACTAAATCTGGCCTTGAACTTCTGGTGATTCTCCTGCCTCAGCCTCCCCGGTGCTATGATTACAGATAAAAGCCACAATGCCCAGCCTGATGGAGAGACTAGAGGCAGAATTGTGTTCAGTGCTGTGTGCTGTTGGCTGGACAGTGGCACTCCTCATTGACCTGGAGAAGGGGGGTGCTTGGTCCTGGTCTGTACTGGTTCAGTCATCCCCAAATCCAGGACTGAGCCGTTAGTTTTGGCGGTAACCTTGCCTGTTGTGAATGGGATGGGGCCTTGCTTTTGGATTGTGACAGCTACCAGGCTACACAGGGTGATGATGTCCACATGTCACACAAAGTCACAGCTACAGAGGACAGCTGCCTGAGATTTATCTTTCTCTTTAATAATGTCTAGCCTTCCTGGAGTTGACTATCTGGAATGTGACCTGGGGCAGACGGAGTTCACTCCTCCTGGCTGCATTGCTTTACTTAACATTACAGAACCACTGCTGGGTATGTATTACATGTTTCAAGTAATCATTGTCACAAAATTCTGGATTGAATGTAAAATATGCAAAGCTCTGCCTCTAGCTTCCACAACAAGCTTGATTGAATGTGTTTTTATTTTAGGGAATGGAACTATTTGTTTTATGTAAATTTATCTTTATTTTTTGTGCATTGGTGTTTTGCCTGTTGCTGGAGTTTTCTCCAGTCCTGCCTGGCCCACGATGAGGACAAATCTCTCTCACCCGCCAGTCACACAGCTGCCTAGACCCAACCAAGTAAACACACAAAGAGACTTATATTGCTTACAAACTGTATGGCTGCAGCAGGCTTCTTGTTATCTAGTTCTTATATCTTAAATTAACCCATATCTGGGCTGGAGAGATGGCTCAGAGGTTAAGAGCACTGGCTGTTCTTCCAGAGGTCCTGAGTTCAATTCCCAGCAACCACATGGTGGCTCCCAACCATTTGTAATGAGATCTGGTGCCCTCTTCTGGCATGCAGGCAGAATACTGTATACATAATAAATAAATTTTAAAAAAATTAACTCATATCTTATTAGTCTGTAAGTTGCCATGCGTCTCGTGGCTTACCTGTACCTTACATCTCACTTGTCATGGTGGCGGCTGGCAGCAGCCTCTCCCTGCCTCAGCCTTCCACTTCCCAGAATTCTCCTCTCCTTGTCCTGCCTATACTTCCTGCCTGGCTACTGGTCAATCAGTGTTTTATTTATTAACCAATCAGAGCAACACATTTAACATACAGAACATCCCACAGCATTTGCCTGGGTGTATGTCTGTGTGAGGGTGTCAGATCCCCTAGAACTGGAGTTACAGATAGTTGTGTGCTGCCCTGTGGGTGCTGGGAGTTGAACCCGGGCCCTCTGGAGGAACAGCCAGTGCTCTTAACCTGTGAGCCATCTTCAGCTCCTGTTTTGTATAAATTTACCAATACATCTGTTGAACAGTCCACAGATGATTTTTTTCCTGCATTCACCTGTAAATCCTTTTCCTGTTTCAGAATGCAAATAGAACTCTACGTTTTTTTTTTAGAATTATAAAATGTAAAAAATAAATGTGGTCATCTTAGCCACTTCTGGGTGTATAATTCAGGGATGTTAAATCCGATTATAGTGTTGTAGTTCTCGATGCTACATCCAGATGTTTTTATTATTGCCCAGTGAAGTGTTTCTCTTTACAGATCAACTCCACTGCTCAGCTCTTAGTTACTGTCTGGGCTAGTTCTTCCCCTGGGAATGTCTCTAGTTAGTCTTTTTTTTTCCTAATTAGTCTTGTAAGCCAGTCACTCATTACTGCATCTGGTTTGATTATTAGAATCTAGGTTATAGAATGTGTCAACTTAATCTCAGACCAAGGCTTGATGGGTAAAGGCCCTGCCACACCAGCCTGAAGGTGGGTATGGTCATGAGCGGCTGCCTGTGACCCCAGCACTCCCATGGCAAGCTGGAAGGCAGAGGGAGGATAATCAGCTTGAACACATTCATACACATACAGAGAGAAAAATAACCTTAATTTTCTTTGTATAGCTGAGATGACTCCATTATGTATTTGCATCGCATGTTTTTAATGCGCCTTATTGAGGTAGGGTCCCTTATTTTTCTGCTGTGTCACTGCATATATCAAACTTCCTTCTCCTTGGGAGTGCTGGGATGCCAGATGTGTGTCCCCACATTCTGGGTTCTGGGGACCGAGGTTTGATTTCAGGCTTGCATGATCAGCACATTTATCCACTGAGCTCTTCATCCCACTGTGGGAATTCTGTATTTCGGCTGCTGTGAGCAGCGCTGCTATGACAACAGTGGACAAGTACACAGTCGGCCCTGCTCTCCTCTCCATTCAGTTGTGTGCCTAGATGTGCAGTTGCTAGGTACTATGATAGTCTTCTCTTGACCTTTCTGAGAAACCACCAGACGTTTTCACGGTGGCTGTGCCATCTTTTGCCGCCAGCAGTGTGCAGGGTGTTGATTCTCTTCTTGTCAGTGGTGGTTGTTTTGATTACAGACCTCCAGGCAGGTGTGAAGCAGTGTTTTGTGCTTCTGTGACTATTAATACTGGGTGTCCTCCTCTTCAATGTTTATATTTTCTTCCTTTTTTTTTTTTTTTTTTTTTTTTTAAAGATTTATTTATTTTTGTGTATAGCATGTATGTCTGCAAGCCAGAAGAGGGCACCAGATCTCATTACAGATGGTTGTCAGCCATCATGTGGTTGCTGGGAATTGAACTCAGGACCTCAGGAAGAGCAGCCAGTGCTCTTACCCTCTGAGCCAGCTCTCCAGCCCCAGTATTTATATTTCCAGTGCTTATTGGCCGTTTATACATCTGGAAAGAATGCCTGTTTAAGTCCCTGGAGTTTTTAGTCTTTTGTTGTTGTTGGTTTTGTTTTGATATTTTAAGGTATTTCTCTGTGTAGCTTTGGCTGTCCTAAAATTCACAGAAATCCACCTATCTCTGTCTCCCAAGTGCTGGAATTACAGAAGTGTGCTACTATGCCCAGCCCACTGTTTTGTTTTTAAATTTATTTTACACTCACTTATTTTTAGTAGGAGTTGAGTGTACACATACACACATGTGCAAATCCAGTGACAACTTGTAGGAGTCAGTTCTTTGTAATGAGTCTTTTTCTGTCCTGCCAGTCCTCCCAAATAGTGACGTGGACTTTTCTTTTTTTCTTTTTTAGTCAAGACAGGGTTTCTCTGTGTGGTTTTGGTCCCTGTCCAGGAACTCTACTCGCTCTGTAGACCAGGCTGGCCTTGAACTCACAGAGGTCCGCCCGCCTCTGCCTCCTAGTGCTGGGATTAAAGGTGTGCGCCACCAACACTCATCTTAAGATTTATGTTTATGTGTATTCAGGGGAGGGTGGTATGTGCACATGAGTGCAGGTGTCCTTGGAGCCAAAAGAGGGCATCTGATTCTCCTGAAGCTGGAGTGAGAGGTGATTGTCAACTTCCTGACACCAAACCCAGGTCCTCTGCCAGAGTAGTGCATGCTCTTGCCCCTGGGCCATCTCACCAACAACTCTTGCTCTGGTTTCTTTGTTCTTTTTGCCTTGTCTTTCCTTTGGGAGGCATTAGGTCTCTTACTGTGTAGCTCTGGCTAGCCTGGAACTCAGAGGTCCAGCTGCTTTGCCTCCCAAATACTGGGATTAAAAGTATAAACTACCACTTAGCCAGGGATTATTAAAGGTCATTAATTGAGTTTTTGACAGACTGTAAGCCCTTGAAGGTGAGGAGGTTCATGGTTGTATCCCAGATACCTGGAACAAATGCAGCCATGTCAGAACATGATTGGAGCTGACTTACATATATGAAAGTGGGATTGTCCTTGTATTAAATGGACTTCCAAAACCAAATTTGGGTTGTTCTTGGTGGTTTGAGATCTCCTAAGATCTTTGTCAGGGTTGGCAATAACACAAAATCTTGGCCACTGTTTTGTGGCCATGGCATGGTTACTTTTGCTTGGCAGTGATGTAGATGGAACTCCCTGTAGCAGCGGGTCTCAAACTGTAGGTCATGACTCCCACAGGGGTCACATACTAGATATTGACATTACGATTCATAACAATAGCAAAATTACAGTTATGAAGTAGCAACAAAATTAATGTTATAGTTGGGGCTTACCACACACACAACATGAACTGTTTTACAGGGTCGCAGCATTAGGGAGGTTGAGAACCACTGGTCTAGAGCCTTCTGGGTTGGGCTGGTGCTTGGTTCCTGACCCTGTCTGTTATCTCCCTAGGACCACCTTACACCCACCCGAGGAGGCCACAGAGGATGGTGTACTACGGGAAGATGAATTGTCATAATGACTATGAGAATTACATCGAAATAATAAAATACGTGTTCAGAGATTACAAGAGAGAATCCCCACTGATCATCAACACAATGGGCTGGGTGAAAGGTAAAGCCCGTATACATGTGTTGCAGTGTAAGCAGCTACCATGAGGGCTGTACAGGTGCACATTTTCGGGGTACCCTATGATGTTTCTGTACATGTGGCTGAGGACGGCCTTGAACTTGTAGCCCTCCTCCCACATCCTCCCCAGTATAAAGGTTATAGGTATTTGTCCTTACTGTATCTTTTCTGTGGTGCTGGGCTTAAACCCAGGGCTTCCTGCATACTGAGGGAACACTCCACCAAGTGAGCCACAGCTCCGGTTTCTGGGCTTTTGGGTTGTTGGTTATTTTTTAATCGATTGATTTTTGTGTGACTGTTTTGTCCAAACACTGTGTGCTGTGGGATGTTCTGCTACAACTGTGTGCTGTGCCCTTGGAAGCCAGAAAAGGGCGTCAGATCTTGTCAGGTGTGAACACATTGCCTGGCCATGTCTTTCTATCTTGATTTTTATTTTATTTTATTTTGTTTTTTGATTTTTGAGACAGGGTTTCTTTGTGTAGCTTTGCGCCTTTCCTGGAACTCACTTGGTAGCGCAGGCTGGCCTTGAACTCACAGAGTGCTGGGATTTAAGGCATGTTCCTCCACCACCCGGCCTATCTTGATTTTTATTGTTGTTGTTTTGTTTTCTGAGACAAGGTTTCTATCTGTAACAGTCCTGGCTGTCCTGGAACTCACTCTATCTGCCTGCCTCTGCCTCTCAGGCGCTGGGGTTAAAGGTGGGGTTAAAGGTGTGCGCCACGCAGGCCCATGTCTCTAGCACTTGCTGCACTGTGCTTACGGCCCCTCTTCCACCGCAGATGACGGACTGTTGCTGCTGGTTGACCTGATCCGATTGCTGTCTCCCAACTACGTTGTTCAGTTGTCTACTGGCCGGGGAAGCTTGATGCCCTCTCTGACCTCAGACTATGTGGAGCTCACAGATGGCCTGTATACAAAAAGCAAGATCAAAAGGAGATATCGAGGTTTTGAAATTGAAGAATTGGAAGACAGTTTGGAATTTACTGATGAAGAGAAAGACTCTAGTCCAGTTCCGGTCTTCACAGGACATAAGCTGATATGTGTTCACTCAGAATTTTTATGTGGTAAAAATGAAAAAAATAGGTAAGTAAAGTATCACTTGAGTAAAGAATGAAGCTTCATGCAGTGACAGGCATTGTGTGCTCACTTGTTGAGAAAGCTGGTCACGGTGGCTCTTGCCCCTCATTCCTGAACCTCGGAGGCAGGGCCGGGAATCATGAGTTCAAGGCCAGCTTGTTGTGAAGCCCTGTTGCTGTTCGAATCTTAGATGGTCTTTTAATAAAAAACTCAGAGCCAGCTGGCAGTGGTGGCGCACGCATTTAATCCCAGCACTTGAGGCAGAGGCAGGAGGATCTCTGTGAGTTCAAGGCCAGCCTGGTCTACAGAGTGAGATCCAGGACAGGCACCAAAACTACACAGAGAAATCCTGTCTCGAAAAAACAAAACAAAAAACCCAGAGCCAGATATCAGGGTGAAAGCTGAAAGATCAGAGAAGCAGAACAGCCAGCCACTAGTTCTTACCTCTATGAAACCCTCAACCTAAACAGAGTGAGTTCCTCTTTCCTCAAGCCTTATATACCTTTCTCTGCCCAGACATCACTTTCTGGCATTAAAAGGCGTGTATGCTTCCCAGTACTGGGATTGAAGGTGTGTGCCACCACTGCCTGGCTCTGTTTCCAGTGTGGCCTTGAACTCACAGAGATCCAGAAGGCTCTCTGCCTCCTGAGTGATAGGATTAAGGGTGTGTGCCACCACTGCCTGACCTCTGTCTAATCTAGTGGCTGGCTCTGTCCTCTGATCCTCAGGCAAGTTTATTAGGGCTCACAATATATCACCACACCCTGTAAACAAAAAGGAGAAATAGTACTCTTCAGATTTTTTTCCAGTTACCACTGCTATATGTTTAAAGGAGAATGATTCCTGGTGGGGGCATGGAGATGGGGCTTCCCATGCTAGTGACCAAGGGCTCAATGCTGAGGAGTTGTCGGGCTTTCTGTTGTTTGGAGGACTGTGTCAAGGAAGGGTTTTAGGCGGGGGGGGAGGAGTGGGGGGTTGGCCATCGGACCAGGGTGTTGAATGTGCTGGCAGCTCTGACACTGAACCACATCTCCAGCCCAAGGGTTTGAGGGTATCTTGAAAGAACAGGGTCTAGTGTGCTACCTAATGTCAGTTGACGATGCTGTTTACTTCTGCCCCCAAGTGGGCATGGTGTGTTCTCCACTCAACTTGTTCTGCTCTACCTTTCAGGGCCAAATACAACAGAATTTTTCGAGATCTGGCAGTGTTGGGTTACCTTAGCCAGCTGATGCCTCCTGTGCCAGGGCCACAGAGCCCTCTACACAGCCTCACACCCTATCAGGTAATCAGCTGGTGGGAGAATTGTCTGTTGACTGATGCCTGAAGCCTCCTGTGTCCTGGGCGCTCTGCCTCCTCCTGTATATTGCTTCCCTAGTTCTCAAAACGGCCCTGTGGTTTGGGTTCTGATATTATCCCCATTTTTCAGATGGGAAAACTAAGGTTACCTGGCAGAAGATGGAGAGCTGGCATTTGGTCCTTGGCTGGCAAGCTTAGTGTCTGGTATGGATTGTAGTTTCATGTCAGCTAGAAGTTGCCTGATCTGGTGGCTGTCTCTCGTTTGCACTGTTACCTGCATGAGGGTAGTGCCTGGTGTCTCAGGATGCTGTAGGGCTCTGTGAGCCTTTCTGGCATTGCCTGGTGTGTAGAGTAGCCTCCAGGGGACCTTGTTACTCCTGTCAGGTTCCAATACCAAGTGTTTAGAACTTTGAGTCCAGGTTGCTGGGGATTGCTTTGAGGAATGCTGTGATTAGGATCTAGGGTGGAGAGGGTGGACGTCGAGAGCAGCGGGGCTTGTTTGGTGAGGGTGTTTGAGCCCAGAGCCTCCCGTGCTGTGTGCTGTCTCGAGACTTCTCGCCAGTCAATTCCCAGAGAATCACACAGAGACTTTTTCACTATAAATGCTTGGGCCGATTGCTTAGATGGTCTCCAGCTCTGGCAGCTTAATTAACCCACTTCTATTCATCTGTGTGCTGCCCAAGGCTCATTTACCTCATCTATGAACTAACCATGTTGCTTCTGCTTCTGGCTCAGAAATCCTCAGACTCCACCTTCCTATCATTCTCTCTGCCCCCAAAATTCTGCCTAGTCAGCTTTTTTATTTCTGTAGTTACTTACTATGTACAGTGTTCTGCCCACACCAGAAGAAGGCACTAGAACAAGTAGCAGATGGCTGGGAGCCCCCATGTGGGTGCTGAGAAATGAACTCAGGAGCTCTGGAAGAGCAGCCAGTGCTCTTCACCTCCGATCCTTCTCTCCAGCCCCTCACCTTTTTATTAACAATGAGAGCGACACATCTTCCCAGTGTCCTGAAGGATCACTCCACAGGAGTGGGTGGACAGCGGTCAGCCTCGCCTTCACCTGCGTGTGCACACATGCTGTCTCCGTTACTTTCTGTTGCTGTGACAAGACAGCATGGCAAAGGCAGCTCAGAGAAGGAAGGTTAATGGAGCTGACTCCTGGGAGGTTAGAGTCCAGGATGGCAGATCCCGGGCACTGGTGGGAGGAACGTGAGACCTCACATATGGATTCTCAGTAAGAGGCAAAGGCAAGCTGGGAACTGCAAGTCTTTTGATACCTCAAAGCCCACCCACCTGTGTGTGACACTCCTTCTCCAAGGCCAAACCTCCTAATCCTTCCCAAACAGTTATACTAACTGGGGACCAAGCATTCAAACTTATGACCTATGGGGGCTATTCTCGTTCACACACACACACACACACACACACACACACACACACACACACACACGGCAGCATTTTGTTTTTTAAACCAAGAAGTATTTGCTTTGAAGGCAGCGCATACATCTCCAGAGAGTCAGCATACCTCTGCACAGCAGAGCAGGAGCTCCCTGGGCTTTGACAGGAAGGAACTGCACTGGTGAACACAACTGCTCCTGGTGGTGACAGAAGAAGTCCCCTGGTGTGTGTGAAATGGCCTGAGCTCTGTCCTCTGCCCTCCTCTCTGCTCTTGTACTTTGGAGAGTTGGTATGGCCATGGCACACTGTCTAGAAGGCACCTTAGGAAACACTCAGGAGCTAAACATGAGGGTGATGGGCAGTTGGCAGTGAGTTTGGGTGGGGTTTTGGTTTTTGGGTTTTTGTTTTGTTTAGTTTTGTTTTGTTTTCCGAGACAGGGTTTCTCTGTGTAGTTCTAGTGCTTGTCCTGGATCTTGCTCTGTAGACCAGGCTGGCCTCAAACTCAGAGATCAGCCTGGCTCTGCCTCCCCAATGCTGGAATTAAAAGTGTGAGCCACCACTGCCTGGTACAGTGGGTTTGTTTTAAAAAAGAAAGCAAATTTCTAGTCAGCAAAACCCAGCTGGTAAATACTCCAAACAGCCAGAGGCAAACTGTGCTGCAACTGGGATGGTGGCTCTGCCAGCCCCTGGGCACGTCCCTTCAGCTGCACCTAGTGTACTATAGTCTGCTGGTTTTTGTGACCTCCACTTTACATACCCATGTCTCCAGGATTTCCTTGGCTGATGCCTGAACAGCTTTCCCTAGTCAGTCAGTCTACCAAGAAATGTCCTAGAATCCCACAGATTAACACTATTGCAAGGGCTTTTACTCCCCTGCTTTGGTGGTGTTTGGAGTTGAGGAGGAAAGAGGATGAAGATCATGTGGATAGAAGCCCAGAAAGGAGGGAACTCTGTAACCCAGGCTGCCTTGAACTCCTGCCTCTGCCTCCCATATGCTGTGAGCATAGGCATGTGCCACCACACCCAGTGTTCTGTGGTGCTAGGGATTGAACCCAGGGCTTCTGCATTTTTGGTCAGGATTCCATCAACCAAGCCATCCCCTGGTTTGTGCTTTCACAATCCAGATTTTGGCTAGTTGTGACAGCACATGCCTGTAATCCCAGCACTGGGCAAAGCAAAGACCCTGGGGCTTGCTGGCCAATCTAACCAGATCAGCGAGCTTTAGGTTTGCTGAGAAACCCGTTTTCTCAAAAAAATACATAAAAGGGTAAACTCTGGTGTGGTGGTATATTGAGTCTCTGCTTTGAGGCAGCCTAGGAACAAAACACCTGGGAAACAATGTGGAGAGTGGTGGATGGGAAGATGCCACACCTTACCACCCGGTCTCCATATGAGAGTGCTCAAAAATACACTCAAGTGAGCACACATGAACACCACACACACACACACACACACACACACACACACACACACACACAGAGAGAGAGAGAGAGAGAGAACACAGTTAAAGCGTCTCTAAGTCAGCCCTGTGGTCTGTGCCATTGGCTCAGCGCTTAGGAGACTGAGGCAGTGGAGTGCACGTTTGAGGTTCACCTGGACTCCACAGAGGCCATGTCTCGGGAAGAAGCCTCTCAGTAGAAGTGCATCAGGGAGATGAGCAGTTACGCTTTATTCTCCAGGTCCCCTTCAATGCAGTTGCTGTCCGGGTCACTCATGCTGATGTGGCCCCTGCCCACATACTGTACGCCGTGAATGCCAGCTGGGTTGGCCTTTGCAAGATCCTGGACGATATGAAAGGATACACTCGGGGGCCCATCCTGCTTGCCCAGAACCCCATATGTGACTGTTTGGGCTTCGGTGAGTTGAGAGTAAATGATGCCTCTTATTCTGTCCACTTCACTGTAGACAGCTGGTCTTGACCATGTACCTGTACCTTTTCTTTGGGGGAATTGATGTCTTTCTCTGTGCTTCTACGTCTTACATTCCTTACCTTCATCACAGCTATCCAAGGTCTTCTGTTGGCCTGTTTGGTCCCTCACAGTTGAACAGGGGGATGTCCAAAGAATTAAAGAATCAGACTTTCTTTGTTTTGTTTTGTTTTTCGAGACAGGGTTTCTCCGCGTAGTTTTGGTGCCTGTCCTGGAACTCACTCTGTAAACCAGGCTGGCCTTGAACTCACAGATCCGCCTGCCTCTGCCTCCTAAGTGCTGGGATTAAAGGCGTATGCCACCATTGCCCGGCAGAATTACACTTTCTTAAGATTTACTTTATTTTTAGCTGGGCATAGTGCTTACTCCAGGAGAAACAGGCACATGGTTCTCTGTGACTTTCATTTTTAGTTATGTGGGCATGTGCACGAGGTCAGACGCTTCTGGAGACCAGAGGTGTTGGGGGTTGGATTCCTGGAGTTAGAGTTACAGCTGCCTGAAGTTGGTGCTAGGAACTGAACTTGGGTCCTGTGGAAGAGCAACAAGCACTCTTAACCCTGCTGAGCCATCTCAGTACCCCTCAGTTACTGCTCTTTGTATTCTGAGCGCAAAGCACTAGAAATTAAAACTCCTTGCCAGGCGGTGGTGGCGCACGCCTGTAATCCCAGCACTTGGGAGGCAGAGTCAGGCAGATCTCTGTGAGTTCAAGGCCAACCTGGTCTACAGAGTGAGTTCCAGGAAAGGCACAAAGCTACACAGAGCAACCCTGTCTCGAAAAACAAAAAACAAGGGGCTGGAGAGATGGCTCAGTGGTTAAGAGCATCGCCTGCTTTTCCAGAGGTCCTGAGTTCAATTCCCAGCAACCACATGGTGGCTCACAACCACTTGTAATAAGGTCTGGTGCCCTCTTCTGGCCTGCAGAAGACACATGCAGGCAGAATAATGTATACATAATAAATAAATAAATTTAAAAAAAAAATTGCTATTCCATCTGGCTTCCTCCTGATCCTTGCATAGCCAACTCCATTAGCACCTCCAGGAGATTCAAACACCCCTTCCTGGAATTCCCACATTCTCCTCCATTATAAAAACAAAAAACAAAAACAAAAAAATACAAAAAACAAAAAAACTCATTATTTTATGTATGTGTTTGCCTGCATTTCTGTCTGCATCATGTGCCTAGTGCTCTCAGAGGCCAGAATAGGGCTTCAGATCCCATGGGAGCCGAGTTGTGAGCTACCATATGGGTTCTGGAAATGGCACCCAGGTCCTTTGCAAGAGCAGCAAATATTCTTAACTGTTGAGCTGTCTCTTCAGCCCCAAAGTAAAACTCTTAATGTCAAGTCGAACCTCACTTTCTGTGGGTTGAAATGTGCACTGTCTGCAGAATGGCTGATGTTGCTCTGTATCTTCAAGGTATCTGCAGAGGCATTGATATGGAGAAGCGGCTATACCACATCCTCACCCCTTTGCCTCCAGAAGAGTTGAAAACTGTGAACTGTCTGCTGATTGGTGCCATTACTGTTCCACATTGTATTTTCAAGAACCAGGTGAGTCCACATGGGACAGTCCTGCGGGGAACCTGGGTAGGTGGTAATGAGCTGGTTGGCTGCGTGAAGGCAACAGGTCCTTTATCTGGGAGACATACACTTTATTATGTGGTTTGAATGACATAAGATGGGATATTGGATGCCTCAAAAGCTTCAAGTCAGGATCCCAGTGTAGAGCCAGGGGAAGGATAGGGGAGGGATGTGGAGGGCGGAGGTAGCCTCCATAGGACGGCCTCCTTTGGACAGCCTTGTTTGTGTGTGTTTGTTTTTGAGACAGGATCTCACTGTGGAGGTCTATAATATACCTCATTATAGACCAAATTGGCCTGCCAAGTGCTGAAATTAAAGTGCACAACAGTGTTCAACACTAGCAGTCTTCTGAGGCACACTAGAAAGCACACTGGTGTTTATGGACAGGGCTGAGTTAGGGGGAAGCCCTGGTTGTGTTTATCTCTTATCTGATCTGAAAGCAGCATGCAGCATCTCATGATGGTTGGGGTTTGGGGGGTCAGGGTAGACAGATGGCACAAAGCTTGTTTGCTCAAGAGGCCCTTTGAGGATATATCTGGTCAGATACACAGACAGATAAAACCAGGTAAGTGAATATAGGTTGTTCAAGACAGGGTTTCTCTGTGTAGCTCTGGCTGTCCTGGAATTCACTCTGTAGACCAGACTGGCCTCAAACACAGAATTCCATCTTCCTCTGCCTTCTGGCTGCTGGGATTAAAAGGCATATGCCACCGCTGCCTGGCGAATATATATATATATATATATATATATATATATATATATATATATATATATATATATATATTTAAAATTAAAAAGGGCAGGAGGACTTTTGCAAGTTTGAGGCTGGCCTAGGATGGGTACATAGCAAGACCATTTTGGTTTTTTTGAGACAGGGTTTCTCTGTGTAACTTTGGAGTCTGTCCTGGGCTAGCTCTGTAGACCAGGCTGGCCTCGAACTCACAGAGATCCACCTGCCTCTGCCTCCCGAGTGCTGGCATTACAGGTGTGCGCCACCACCGCCCGGCAACCTTTTATTTATTTTTTTAAAAAAAGGAAAAGAAAAAGGCCTGGAGAGATGGCTCATCAGTTCAGAGCACTGACTGCTCTTCCAGAGGTCTGGAGTTCAATTCCCAGCACCCATATGGTGGCCCACAACCATCTCTAGTGGGATCTAATGCCTTCTTCTGGTATAATGTACATACAGATAGAGCACTCATATACATAAATAATTTTTTTTTTTTTTTTTTAATGCATCAGATGGTGGTGACACACACTTTTTTTAATGCCACCACTCTGGAGGCAGAGGCAGGCAGATCTCTGTGAGTTCAAGGCTAGCCTTGTCTGCAGAGTTCCAGGACAGGCTCCAAAGCTACACAGGGAAACCTTGTCTTGGGAGGGGAGAAAAGGCCTTTGAGGAACATCCTAAGTGTCTCAGGCTCCAGAGCTGTGTTCATACTGGCTTCCAGTTGGGATAACCCTTCTGCTCCTTGAGGCTGTCTGGACAGGACCTATCTGTTTGTTTGTGTTTCCATTTCAGCCTGGGCCCGAAGGGACAATTCCTTATATCACCACGGATTATAACTTTAAACTTCCTGGAGCCTCAGAAAAAATTGGAGAAAGAGTGTATGGAAATGCATTTCTTGGGTACAGAGCCTATAAAAAAGGAAAATAAAGCCTTGCTATGGACAGAGACTTTTCTACCTGGGACCCTTGTCCTGAAGCCCTGAGGCAGCAGATTTGGTGGGGCTTTATGGCTGTGAGCAGCAAACTCATGTCCAGTGTTGATGTGACTGGAAAATGTGCTGCGTAGGAAATAGCTTTTCTCTTTCCTCTAAGACAAGGTCTCCTATCTCTGTCATCCAAGTGTGGCATTACAGGCCTATGTCACCACACCTGGCTTTCAGGCTTTTCTCCTCGGTTGTTTGATCTCAAACTTGGCCTGGACTTCTCCACGACTGCCATCCAGGGTGAGTGGAGCATTTCCTTCAGAGCCATCAAGCAGCAAGGAAGGCTGTGCTCGCCGTCAGACAGGAAGTGCGTGTCCCTCTTGTGGCGCTAAGGACCTGACTGTCGGACTCGGGATAAAATTTGGAAAACCAGGGCCACAAAAATGTTCCACATCCGGGTGGTGGTGGTGGCGCACACTTTTAGTCCCAGCATTCGGGAGGCAGAACCAGGCTGATCTCTGAGTTTGAGGCCAGCCTGGGCTACAGAGCTAGCGAGATCCAGGACAGGCACCAAAACTACACAGAGAAACCCTGTCTGAAACACCCCCCACCCCACCCCGCAAAGTGCCACTAACCAGGGCAGCATGCTGACCCAGCAGTTCTCAGGCGCAATGCATAGCTGCCGAGGTCCTGGGCAGGCTGTGTGGATGTGAGAGACTTTGAGCCACATAGACCTTACCAGTTAGGTGAGATGACTCAAATGCCTGATCCTTTGATGCCATTGAATCTCCCAATCATGTTGTCAGGTGTTAGAGGATTGTATTTGGTCTGTTAGTTTCTGGGTCATTTTAATCATGAGACTTTATGTTGAAGAAGTTGCTCTGACATCCAGAAAGCCTCCAGAAGGTTCCTTAAGTCTGGATATGCTCTGACTGACTCCTCTGTTGAGGCTGGACACACTGCCACAGGGCCACCAGCCTATGAACAGACACACTTGTGCCTGGCTTGGACAAACCTTTGCAACCAGCGCTTCTAGGGACCAGGAAGCCACTGCAGGTACCATTTTTTCCTAGTGAATTTTGTAATTAGAAGTGACTACGTTAGGTCATTTTTGTGGTTGAAAAAAACAAGCCACTGAGCAACTTCTCAAGTTGGCATGACTGACATGTCAGGACTCCACCTTCCAGCAGGATCATGTTCAAAGACCATTTGGGCTGTGGAAGATTTAATGTTTATGCTCATGTACACCATTGATTATCTCCATCTTGTCTGTAACCATATCACCCTGAGTGTTCCTGGCCTTGTCTGCTTGGCCCCATCTTTGTGATACTTCTCGGTGGCCTCAGCAGTTGAAAAACCCATTAGGAGACAGAACTGCAGTGGCCGGCCACTTAACTAGCTATCTCTTATTTATATCTAACTTTAGCTTGTGTTTTTCTGTGTGATGGGGAGGGGCCTCTTATCATGTTGCCCAAGCAGGTCTCTGGCTCCGTTGCTCTCCCTCTTCCAAGTGCTGAGATCACAGGTGCCGTGAATCTGCACCACCCTCTTCCTGTGTCCCCAGGTCTTCCTCTCTTCAGAAGAATAAAGATACTGAAATGATGCAGGTCTCCCTTTTGCATTTTTCATAAAGGTGTGCTTTTAGGTGACCTTCACTTATGGGTCTACCTGTTGAGACCCGGTGTCATCAGTAGAGGGAGCTGTGGGCATTGGACAGTTGGCTGTGAGGAGCAGACATTTGGAATAGGATTACTGGAGAGGTCTTGCTGTGAAACCCTGGCTTAGGTAAGACCTGCAACAGTGTCTTGTCATGTATTATGGTGTCGGGGCATTTGGGGCAAGGAAGAGATTGGACTTGATGCCATCATTTTGGGGGTTTTTGTTTTGAGACAGGATCTTGCAATGAACCTCAGGTTCATGCATGATCCTCCTCCCTTAGTTCCCCAAAGGCTGGGATTGCAGGTGTTTTTGGTGTAGCATACACTTGTCTTAAGCAACTCTTGTGTAGCCTGTCTGGAAGGTGAGCATCAAGGTTTTGTCCCTCTGAAAGCTGAGAATGGTGTGGACATAAGTGTCAGGACACAGCTATCTGTCAGGCTCTCTCTTCAGTTCAGTCCTGTTGTCACGTCTTTGTGAAAGTACACCGATAAGCTACATCGTCAAAAGCCACTTCATACTGCTTTTAAAATTGTCTATGCCCGTGTAGAAAACAGCCCGTAAGTGCCCACTGTGTAGGTGGCACTGTGAATCCTGTGAACATCACATCTGACTCTGTGAGTTTAAAAATAATTCCCCACTGTGCGTGATTTCTGCCATCTCCCATTTGCTATGAACTTGGTCATTAAAATTTTTGAGAACATCATTTTGTGTACTTGCAATGTGTAAGAAATTTTATTCCAGGTGATTATGTATTTATTTAACTGTGTGTGTGTGTGTGTGTGTGTGTGTGTGTGTGTGTGTGTGTGTGTGTGTTTTTGTTTTTTTTTGAGACAGGAGTTCTCTGTGGCTCTGGTAATTATTTATTTGTCTTTTTTTTTTTTTTTTTTTTTTTTTTTTTTTTTGAGACAGGGTTTCTCAGTGTAGCCCTGGTAATTATTTAATTTTATTTATTTGTTTCTTTATTTTTTGGTATTTTCAAGACAGGATTTCTTTGTGTCGCTCTGGCTGGCCTCAGACTTAGAGATCCTCAGCCTTTGTCTCTGCCTCCCGAGCACTGGAATTAAAGCGTGCTCTACCACCGCATGGCTCCAGGTAATTATTTAAATGGTTAAGAAAAACCATCGGAGCTGGGTTGTGCATGCCTTTAATCCCAGCACTTGGGAGGCAGAGCCAGGTGGATCTCTGTGAGTTCGAGGCCAGCCTGGTCTACAGAGTGAGATCCAGGACAGGCACCAAAACTACACAGAGAAACCCTGTCTCGGAAAAACCATGGGAATGAAAATAGCTTTGGAAAGGAGGCTTAATGAATTCAAGGGTCACAGGAACCCTATCGGACACCAAATTGCTTTTCCGTCTGAGGCTGTATAAAGTAGAAAGGGTGCTGTGTCCCCTTTGGGGGTCACCCAGAAGGGGTTATGCACCAAGAAGATTCAGGGATTTGGCTGGATTATTTGGTCTCATTGAGTAGCCTTGGCTAGCCTGAGATTGGCTGTGTAGCCCAGGCTGTCCTTGACCCCTTCCTGCCTCTGCCTCTCCAGTGCTGGAATGAAAGGTGTGCACCCAGATACTAGAGACGTGGCTCAGTAGTTAAGAGCATTGCTAGTCTTGCAGAGGATCAGGTTTGACTCCTAGCACCCATGTGGTGGCTCACGACCGTCCATAGTTCTGATGCCCTCTTCTGACCTCCGCAGGCACATGCATAGTGTACATGCATACAAACACACATGCAAGCACAACACTTTAAATCTTAAGAAAGAAATTAAAAACCATATGCATCCCCACATCTGGCTAGCATTCACAATTTTTTAAATGCAAACAGTGAACCCTAAACTTGTGTCTGTGCAAGAGATGCCTCAGTGAGATCACAGCCCAGCTCAGGGCAACTCTGGTTTTCCCTGTCCTGGCATGGCCTAGCAAAGAGAACCAGATTTGCTGACGAGTCCAGCTTCAACAGTGGCTAAAATAAATAAGGGGGCCATCTATACTGAGGGGGGAAACGCATGTGACCTGCAGGGCCTCTTTTGAAAAGCCTTGTGTAGTTAAATACCCCGAGACTTTGCCAGGAAAGAGCAGCTGGAGGGTGGGCAAGGTTGCAAGCACAAAGGAGATGCACCCAGGCATGGGGTGAGCTTGCACTGCACATGCCAGAGCTGAGTAAGCAAAGCCTTAGGAATCAGCAGATAGAGCTGAAATGGACAGAGCAGGGCCTAATCTGGGGAGCCTGGGGTTACCATGGTTTCTGGCCGGATGTCCTTAGGACAGCCAACAGTCACTGGCTAGAGTATTTTTCTAATACTTTTGAACTTGATTAGCTTCTGAGGTGTGACCAGCTCTGTCAAGTATTAAAAAGACAGCTGACTCCCAGGCCTTTCTCACGAAGCAGCCCTGCAAGGTATCTGCTGCTGCTGGCCATGGGATCCTAGAGGAGCTTCTTCCTGCTATTGATTTCTAGGAAAAGGGGGGCGGGTACCATGCAGACTCTGGAGTCCACATATTAAAATACGCTGTGCCCAGGAGAGCAGGGTTGGAAGGAAGCAGATTGGCAAGGCCAAGAGCTCTGAGGTTTTTCTGTGCAGACAGATTCATCTGGAGAAGTTAAGATTGGTGTTCAGGGAAGGAGAAGTTCTTGAGTGTTGCAATTGCAGCTAAGCAGTGAGCATGTGTGGCTGGACAGTCCTGAAAACAGGAACTCAGCCCCAGCAAAGCCTAGACTGCCACCTAGCCACCAACTCTGTCTTCATTCAAAAACAGGTGAAAAGAGCTTGGAAATCAAAGACCTCTGAACCTAGAATTTTAGCCATGGACTCTGATTTGGAAGGTTGAATAAGAAAAATGTCTAGGGGGCTGGAGAGATGGCTCAGCAGTTAAGAGCACTGGCTGTTCTTCCAGAAGTCCTGAATTCAAGTCCCAGCCCCCACATGGTGGCTCACAACCATCCGTAATGAGATCTGGTGCCCTCTTCTGGCCTGCAAGCATGCATGTAGGCAGAAAACTGTATACATAATAAATAAATAAATAAATCTTTAAATTAAAAAAAAAGAAAAGAGAAAAATTGTCTAATGGGCTGGCTGGAGGGCGTAGTTTGTAAGTAGGCTTGCCATGTAAGCCTGGTGACTTGAGTTAAATCCCCAGCAGCCACATAAAAGTGGAAGGAGAGAACGGACGCCAGAATTGTCCTGTGATCTCCATACATGTCATGTTGCACACACACAAACACAATAACATTTTTAAAAATGTTAAGTGTGCCTAACACCTCCCTACAGACAGTCAAATTGTGTACATTAGAGTTAGATTTCCGTTGCTGTGACAGTCTGGACTGTCAAACTCCTATACTGTTCAATTGTTTTCTCCTTTTTTGGTGGTGCTGACTATACCTCGCACACACCCACAGGCAAGTGTTTTATCACAGAGATATGCCGCTGTGCTAACTGCTACTTTTTCCTTGCTTCATGATGTTTACACGCTCACTTTGATTTTTATTTCATTTATGGTGTGAGTATAGATGCACTTGTACCATGGCTTGCAGGTCAGAAGACAATCTTGGGAGTCCATTCCCCTGCTCCACCAGGGGTTTCGGGTGAAACCAGCTCATCTCTCCTGCACAGCAAATGCTGACCCACCTCTGTAGCCCCTTCACCTTGAAACCTGTCTTCCATGATGGACATCTGGGTCTCTCTTATGAATGATGCCTTTGCGGATGCCCCAGTCTATGTCTGCACCTGTGAAAGAGTAACCACAGAGCATGTGACTAGAAAAGGGGACTTGCTGGGTGGATGAGTGCAAGATCCTGGATGCTACTCGCTCTGTATTCAGTATTTGGGCCTTTGTCCACTTTCTAGGTCTGGTCACATGAGCGTGTTCCCAACATACGAGCATATGTGGTGGGAGGCTGGGCAGGCATTCCCTTAGATGATCCCTGGGCCTCTCTCTTCATCCACTCTTGTTACTGACATGCTGTGGCTCTTGGCAGAGGGGCGTGTGGAGCTGCCACAGAATCTGACCTTGTGCTTCTAAAACTGAGGGTAGAGGGGCACACCATGCCCAACTAACCTAGTTTTTTCATGTCCAAAGACCTTTATACTGGAAGCTTTCAGACAGCCTTGCTAGGTAGCCCATGCTAGACTCAGAACGTGCTGTGATTAACAGGTGTGACCTGGCTTCCTCAGTTACAGAGGCAGCTTTAACAGCCTGGACAGTGTAGGCAAAGATCCTGTGTAAAGGAACAGCCCCTATAAGCTGTGATATCAGCAAGTGACTCTGGCTTTCTGAGCAACATTTTTCTTGTCCAGGAGAGTAACAGTGACTGTCAGCCAGTGTCTGTGGTAAAGGTTTAGTCCCTGTCTGAGGATTTTAGTAACTCCAGGGTTTCATTTGTTTGTTTGTTTTTATTGTTACTGTTTTTGAAACAGGGTCTCATGTAGCCTAGACTGGCCTTGCATTGAACTCTGATCTTCCAGTCACATCTCCCAAGTTGTGAGCTATCTGATGTGGGTGCTGAGAACAGAACTTAGGTCCTCTGGTGCTCAGCAGGTGCTCTTAACTGCTAAGACATCTCTTCAATCTCCTCTCCCCCACCGCCCCCTTTTTTTGAGACAGTGTGTAGACCAGGCTGCCCTCAAACTCATGGAGATCCACCCGCCTCTGCCTCCTGTGTGCTGGCATTAAAGGCTTTGGCCACCACACTCAGAAAAATATTACTGTATTTTAAATCTGCAGGGGCTGGCTAGATGGCTCAGCAGGCAGGGGGGGTTGCCACCAGACATGATGGCCTGAGTTCCATCTCTGACCTTTGTGATAGAAGATAACTGGTTCTTGGAAGTTATCTCCTGGCCTGGTACACAGGTGACTGGAACAGATGTACGTGTACACGCATACATATGCACGATAAACAAATAAATAAATGTAAAGAGGAATTGTTTTCAGGCATGGTAGCACACACCTTTAATCCTAGCCCATGAAGACAGAGGCAGGTGGCCTCTTGAGTTCGAGGTCAACCTGATCTACGTAGAGTTCTAGGCCAGCCAGGGCTATTACATAGTGAGACCCTAGGGGTTGGGGATTTAGCTCAGTGGTAGAGCACTTGCCTAGCAAGCGCAAGGCCCGGGGTTCGGTCCTCAGCTCCACATACAAAAAAAAAAAAAAAGAAAGAAAAAATAAACTTCTGTTTTAATTATTTGCAAGATGACCTTCATCTCTTTGTAAGGCTTGTGGTTCCCAGAGCTTTGTCCGTTAGCCCCATGAGCACACTACAAGGAAAGCTTTGTAGGCCACAGTCATTCACGTCTGTAGTCCCAGCACTTGGAGTCGGAGGCACAAGGACCACAAGCTTAGAAGAGCCTACTTAGGCTATGGAGTGAGACCCCACCTAAATAAATACAATAGCTGGACAGTGGGACCAGACTTGGGTGGGGGTGCCAGAGTGAGTGAGCTCAAGTTCGAGGCCAGCCAGAGCAATAGAGAGATCCTGTCTTGAAAGGAAAAAACAACAAAAAAATGAAATCAAAGTCCCACACACCCTCTTCTGGTAGCCTACATTGCCACATGACCACTCAGGATAAGAAGGAGTAAAGGCCCTTAGGGGATCAAGGGGCCCTTTCCTGGCCTCCCTCTTCCCCCTCCATGATCTCCTTGATTTTCCTAGTACAGTGACCAACCTGCCTGCACTTGGAAACTGAAAGTCCTGTGTGTGAGACTCCGTTCAGGGAGGACTGGAAGAGCCAATCATCTTAGCTCAGCTGCAAGGTATTTTGCTGTCTCAAGGCCTCTGGCCATTCTGCTCTCAGCCTGCATGGCCAGAGAGGCCCTGCAGCATTCCAGTCTCCTAGAGAGGATGAAACAACATGCATGTATGCCCTCACCACCACCATCACCACCACCACCACCTTTTTTTTTTTTTTTTTGAGACAGGGTTTTTCTGTGTAGATTTGGAACCTGTCCTGGATCTCACTCTGTAGACCAGGCTGGCCTCAAACTCACAGAGAACTGCCTAGCTCTGCCTCCGGAGTGCTGGGATTAAGAGTGTGCCTGCCACCACCACCCTGCCTGGCTCTGCCTCCCAAGTGCTAGGATTAAAGGCATGCGCCACCTCCACCCGGCTTATCCCCTTTCTCAAAGCTAAACAAGCATGGGAGAGCATCCTACCTGGGAAGCTTTCCTGGACAGACACCTGCTGCAGTGTCAAGGCAGACCAAACTACAAGCCACCTCCGCGGCCATCAGGAAGACATGACATGGTAAGATACAGCCTGATTTGTGCTGGGCACGTCCACCAGACAGAGACGTTATTTCCAACCAACAGGGCCAGTGTTCCAACAGTGGGTTAGATGTTTTGAAATTCCAGCTGGCCTGAGAATCCGACCTCTCTTTGTGGTCAGAGACTGGCCTAGAAGCCTTTGTTCCCTGGACAGACAGAGCCTCCAGAGGGCTCAGCCTTTTCAGTCTGTCTGGCCAGGTTTGAAAGTCTATGTGGCCAGCAGCCGGAATTCACTGGAATGTGGCCATTCTGTAGCTGCCATAGGCTTCTGGAAACCTAGGCTTCTCCCCACCCAGCTGAGAAGCTTCAGGCAGTCAGCAGGCTGGACAACTGGGACAGAGGGCAGCTGCTGGGCTCAGCTCCCCTAAGAGGAGCTGTCAGCTCTATCCTACCTAGTATCCAGGGTCCCCTTGGGAAGTTAGGGAGTCTGCTACCTCACCCTCACAGGTGAGGCAGAGCCCACTGGACCAGGCCTAGAGTCAGTGAGGACGTCCCTGTTACTTATTCTGTGCCCAGCTGGGCATGGGCTCTGCATCCAGAGGAGAAAGAAACCAGGAGCTGACTTGGGTGGGAGTGGGCTTCCAAGTCCAGAATGACCATATCCCCTAAAGCAGGAAAGACCCTCCCACAGGTCAACAGTAGCTGGTGGGAGGAGCCTGAAGGTCAGATCCTGAGATCTGAGTGGCCACCTCTGGACATGTGACCACGCCCCCAGGTAGGAAAGAACTAGATTTTAGTCAGAAGTGACAAGTTCAGGTTTGCATTCTGTCTGTGCTGTGTTTGTTGGCTTGTGTGTATAAACCCTCCATGTCATCCAGACACTTGAATATGAAAGTCAGTCTTGTGAATTAGCTTGATCACCAGAACTACACCGAGAGGCAACACTGTAAATCCCCTATACAGGTGAGAAAGCTAAGGCCCAGAGAGGTTGAGCCACTAGCCTAAGATGACACAGCCAACAGCAATTTCAGTCCAGATACCCTGGCTGGTTCTGGAAGAGGAAGGCAAGGGTGCGGCTGGGGTCTGTAGCCCCGCAGTGGTGGCTTGAGCCTGGGCCAGGGCAGGGACTGAACACTGAGACATTCTGGAAGCAACGTGTACAATGGTGTAGGCAGCTGGTGTATGGCCAGCCAGCCCCAGGCTGCACTTGTCCCAAGGCTGGGGTGCATGACAGTGGTCAAGCCAGATATGGGACAATTACTGGGCCTCCCACTCCTGTGGGAAGCTCTGGGACCTCCTGGCGCTGAGAGGCCTGTTATCTGCACTGTCCCCATACTATGAAGGGTCCAGGGAAGGCTCCACTCTGAGACCCATAGTTAAGTGGTTGTAAAGTCACAGAGGATTTCTGAAGTGTTCTCAGAGTCGCATATCCAGGAAATAGTCTGACTGGGGTCAGAGCACTGAGAGGTGAGGGGCTGATTCCAGGATAGATGCCTGAAAGCACATGGAGGAAGAAGATTGTATTATCCACTACATGATCCCAGCCTCCTACCTGGCCTGGGCAAGTCTTTGCACCCTCTGAGCCTCAGTTTTCCTTTCCATAAAAAGGGAGCAACAGTGATAACAATTACACAACCTTAGAGCAAAGTGAATGAAATTCCCAGGCTCTCCGTCAGGGGCCTGACCCAAAGAGGGGCCTAGCAAATGTTAGTGTCCGGCATGTGCCAGTCAGGGAGCCAGAGAAGAGGACATACAGAGTCCCCGGTATAAGCAGGGACAAAAGAGGGAGCAAGTGAGGGGGATCCTGTAGGAATGCATGGAAAAGCAGTCATGAGGGCTGTGGTCAGGCATCCTGCAGTGCCTTCTCCCAGGTCAGGAGCAGCCATCTTACCGTAGTCCCAGGACTAGGGTAAGAGCTGTGTGGACAGCACAGGATGGAGGTGGAGGGTGCTCTCTCATCCCTCTTGGAGTCTACCAGTGTCAGCAGGCATATTTGTCCTCAGGCCAAGTCCTTCAGCACAGACAAATCTCATTGCCCTGATCTAGACTTCTCAGGATCAGAGAGAGGGAAACTGAGGCTTGAAGAACTGGTGACCATTCGGCACTTGCTTCCCCTGGTCCAACTAACAGGGCCTGGTGCCTGTCAGAGGCTGAAGGGGTTGGGGAGGGACTGGGGCCTGACTGAGGCTGTAGAGATGGGCTAGCTTGAGACCTAGTGGTTACTCACAAGGCCTCAGCCATGCATCTGACCTTCAGAATTAATACTGAGGGGAGGGATACATGCCGTCCACACTGGCTCTGCCATTTACCCCTCCTGCAGGAACCAATGCAGAGCACGCTGCCTACTGCCAGGGGATTGGCCTCTGTCCCACCCAGGCCCTTGCCAGGGGTCATCAGAGTACACTGGTCCCTTGACATGTGCTTCCAGAAGGCGGGGCAGTTCTCCTGTTTACCTGGAGCAGAAGTCTGGTTGGAGGTTATGGGGACCAAGCCCAAGCAGGAGCACCAGAGGGCTGGGAAGCAGCCAGCAGCCATCCTTGCCAGGTTATATAACAGCACCCTGATGCAACTGAATTGTGAGCAGGCTCTGTGGCAGACCAAGAGGGCCCACCTTGCACGCGAGCTGGGCAGCTAGCATACAGCTGGCTCCACTCAGCTGTCCTGGCATGTAGATGGGCCTCAGACGCTGGGAGGTGAGGAAAGAAACGTTGGTCACCTAACCCTGGGCATCCCAGGGGACCACAGAGGGTCATAGTGAGCCTTACCCAGTGAGAGAGGAAAAACCACACTCCTGGGGCTGGAAAGATGGCTTGCAGAGGACCTGGGTTCAACCAGCACTCACATGGTTAGTCACAACCATCTGCAACTCCAGTTCCAGGTGGATCTGACGCCTTCTTCTGTCTTCCATTGATATCAGTCACTCATACGGTGCCCAGACATTCATGCAGGCAAAGTACTCAGAATATACATTAATCTTTTTTTTTTTTAAATTCCCCATGTTGTCATCTCCTCGGGGTCATCACTGTCCCTCTGCCAAAGGCCACTTGTGGCCTTCTGAGTGAGGTATCTCTTCTGCCACCAACACAGTGGCAAAGGCAGGTAAGAGCTCTCTCAAACCATTTTTAAAAGTGTGTGTGCGTGTGCGCGCGCGCATGCATGCCTGAGGAGGCCAAAAGAGGGTATTGGATCCTCTGGAGCTGGAGTTACAAGCAGTTGTAAAACATAGGACATGGGTGCCGGGAAATGAACTCCAGTCCTCTGCAAGAACAATAATCACTCTTAACCCCTCGCTCCTTTGAACCCATTCTGTAGATGTACAACCTGAGACTCTGAGACCCACCAGCTACATGGGGCAGGACTCAGAGCCAAGTCCCACCCAGAGAGATCTGCCGTCAGTGGCTCAGCACTTAGGGGCAGGGTTCATCCAGAATGACAGAAAGAAAGAGGTATGCCATCTGCTGCCAAGGCCCCCTGTGGTCTTATTCACAAAAGGCAGTCCAGAGCCAAGGGGACAGCTGTGCCACTTCCATGGGGGCATTGGCCAGCTCTGGCCACCTGCACCTCTTCCTCTTTTGACCCTTACTCAGCAAGACCTTGCAGTGCTCCGCTGTCCAGGCCCTCAGAAGGCCCTTCTGCCTGTAAGGAAGCAGCTGTGCTTGGAAGAGGACTCGATCTGTCTCCCAGTCTGAGGCCATTGCCCGGCACCGGAGTCTCCAAACTCCCTGAACTTTTGTCTGTCCTGTCTCTGGCTCTTGGGCCAGCAGTTTCTCACTGGAACCCAGAAAGATCCAGAAATCTGGACAGAGGGCAAGCCTCTGGGGTCCAAGGCTTCCAGCCCCAGGAGGCTCAAGAAGACAGTACTAGTTGCTTGGTCTACACCCCACATGGCAACCAAGGTACCTAGAGCCCTGAATTTGAGGTAAGCCTGGGGCTGAAAGAATGAGTTTCCATTTCAGGGCCACCTGACTTGCTCCGCACCCGGTGATGACCAAGAGAGCTCTGTGGGTGGGTGAGGTTGGATGGTGAGAGCCACCCCTAGCTCAGAATAGTGTGGCCCAACTGAGAATATGGTCCTGGGGCTCTGCCAGGGCTCTCCCTCTCCTTAGCACCAGAGACATCAGCGCCTCCTTCTCTGTCCTGGCAGTGAGGTGGGATTAAAGGAGAAATGATGAATGGCGCTCCGCATGGCACCAGGCCTTGGGAGTGTCTGTCATTACCTTTGCCCTGGAAAAGGCCCAGGTGTCAGCAGCTTCTGAACATAGCTGTTTTGCGGTCAGATTGGCTAAGGCTGTGTACTGGGGGCTGTTTCTTTAGGTGTGGGGAGCCAGTCCTGATCCACTGCGGGTGCCTCCTGCTCTCCTGCGTGGAGAAGTGAGGCAGGAAGTGGAATGGGTGTGAACGCAGAAAAGGTCATCCAGAGGTACAAGTACAGAAACTCAGGAGAGCCACTGGCCTTGAGGGCAGTGAGGTTGCATGCATAGGGAGTTAGAACCCATGGAGCCTGCAGCATGGAAGGCTGTCCCAAGCTTGTGTGCCAGCAGCAGTCCAGGAGACCATGACCTCTCAGGTGGGTACACACTAGCTGCATCAGGGCCCTGTGTTTAGTCTGTAGAGGGGTAGGGAGAAAGCTTCTCCCTATTTGCTGGGCCTGCTCTAGGGCTGGCTACTCTGAAATCAGAGGCAGGTGTGGCTCCTCCCCAGGCCAGCTCTGTTCTGCAGCTCTGGTCTCTACTGGAGTGAGCACTGGACAGTCTCGTTCCTGAATGCTTAGACGCTTAGACCCACATTGTACTGAACACAAGCCAAGACATACCCAGCATCCCATAGCTTCATGTCCAGTCCATGTCAATGCCTGCAATCAAGGCTCAGGGGCCTGTGCTTGTCCACTACAGCCCTGTGAAGCTAGAAGTCGGGAAGGCAGGCAGGCATGTACTTCAAATTATTCCTGTTGGCACCTTAGCCTCAGTTGTGGGTGTGTAGTCTGCCTGGATGGCCATTTCTACCATTCCCCAGCCCCTACAACCTGGGGTGACCCTTCTACCACCCTTAGGGAAGCAGCTAGTCCCCTCTGCCTGTGCCCCTCTGTTGCAGGCATCTGATCTGGTTGGGCTGGCTCTGCCACACCCAGGCCAGAGCTCCCACAGACCTGGCAGGCTGTGGAGGTACAGCAGGGTCAGACAGAGAATGGCTGGGAGCCCAGTACAGGGTGCCTTTACCACACTGGAGTCTGAATTTCTTTCTTCCCTTCCCTTCCTCCTTTCGTAGTGCTCAGGATTAAACCCAAAGCCTCATGCAGGCTAGCACACTGACCACTGAGCACTAACCTCAGCCTTTTTTGTTTGTTTTTTAGTTTTGCATGAGTGTGTGGGTGTCTCACATAGCCTTGAACTTGCTGTGTAGCTGACAATGACCTGATCATCCTGATCCTACCAAGGCCTGAGCCACCGCACCCGACAAAAAAAAGAAAGAAAGAAAGAAAGAAAGATGACTTAATACAACTTAATGAAGCCTATGTCCTTGTCTGCTGATGGACAAATACTTCAGGGAATTTTCTTTCCTTTTTTTTTTTCCAGAGCTGAGGACCGAACCCAGGGCCTTGCGCTTGTTAGGCAAGAGCTCTACCACTGAGCTAAATCCCCAACCCCAACTTTGGGGAATTTTCAGCCTATATTTTTAGATAAGGCCTTAGCAGTTTCAGAAGACATGGTGAGGGAGAGATCCCAGGTCTGAATTTTTGGGGGTGACTCCAGCAGACCTCAAATGAGGGAAAGAGCTAGTTAGGCTTTTGCTGTTGTTTTAAGATTATTTTTATGTTGGGCATGGTCATACACACCTTTAATCCTAGTACTTGGGAGGCAGAGGTAGGTGAATCTCTGTAAGTTCCAGGCTAGCCTGGTCTACAAAGCAAGTTCCAGGACAGTCAGGGTGGTAACACAGAGAAATCCTGTCTCAAAAAACAAACAAAAAAAAAAAAAAAAAAGAAAGAAAGAAAAAGAAAAAGAAAATATTTATTTCTATCAGTTTTAATCATGTGCATGTCTGCATGCTCATGCGTGCATTTCAGTGCAGGTGCCTACAAAGAGCAGAGGTGTGAGATCCCCTGGAGCTGGAATTACAGACAGTTGTGAACTACCTGACATGGGTGCTGGGATTCAAACTCAGGTCCTCTGGAAGAGCAGCAAGAGCTCTTAACTGCTGAGCCATCTGTCCAGCTTCAGATTTTTGTTGTTGGTATTCAAAAGGGTCTTGCCCACAGCTCCAGCTGGCCTGGGGCTCCGGGTTCTCCTGCCCCAGCCTCCTGACTTCTGTGATTTCAGACTTGAGTCTCCATGCCCAGCTTTGTTGTTGCTGAGACAAGGCCTGGCCTGGAACTCCCTGTCTTCTAACCTATGCTGTTGGTTCTTCATTCCTCCAATGGTTCTTGTCACCCCTACCCCCGTGTGAGATGGAAGCCAGGCCACACACATGCCACCTCCTCCCTCTGTCCTCCTAAACCCCCTCCCCTTGTCCCTTTCAGGTCTCGTCCTGTGGCCTATGCTACAGGGACAGTGAGCCTCCCTGATGATGCTTGGGGGTCCTTGGTCCAGGCTCATCCACTGCTGTGAGTCGCAGGCTGAGGAAGGAGATGATGACTGGGCAGCCTGGTGAAGAGTGGAGAGAAACTCAGAGCCCAGCCAGCATAGCTGGCCTAGATGAGGGCTTGTGCCCTCTGACTCCCTGGAAACCTTTAGCTCAACAGAGGTGGAAGATTCATCTGAGCGTCCAGCGGAAGCTTCTCAGGGTACCACCGACATTCGCACGGGTGCCTTCATCCGGCATTGAGAATCTGTGAGCTAGCTGGGGCTGTTCCGGGTCATAGGTCATGGTGGAGACCTGGAATTGCTCCTGGGGCAGCACATTTTTCTCCTCTGAAAACTTATCTTAGCAAAGAGACAGGAAACAATTGCACTTCTTTCCAGGCCTCTGCATCCCCAGACGGACAGCCCATCTCCTTGGCTGGGGCTCTGAGGGGGCTGGGAAGGCAAAATGTGTAAAATGTCTGTAGGAGGGGAAGAAAGGCGCTTTGTGTGGGGCAGGGGCCCTGGCCATTGGTCAGATGTAAGGTCCCCAGCCATTCCCAGAATGCTCCTTTCCCTCCCTGGGGAGGGCCATGATTGCCAGCCCAAAGCCTGCCCCACTGGTCTCTGTAGCCCCTCTGCACCCCGGCACCACTGTGTCCTGGCCTCAGGGACTGAGGTCCTTGGAGCCACCCAGCCTCGGAAGGTGTGGGCCAGGCAGGGGGCACTCCAGGTCTCAACATGTTTCTCTACTGGAGGAAGCGGGGTACCTATGAGTTGGAGACCCTGCCTGGTGACCTGACCCAGCTGGAGCTGGGGGCTGTGGAGCGCTTCTCCTGGAGCTCGGCTCTGGACATCATCGAGGACTTGGGGGGTAGGTGCAGCCATTTCCCCAGAGGATTTGGAGGCGGTGTGGGCACCTGGTCTGTCTGGCCACTCTTGCTGGCCAAAGCCTGCAGCCTATTTGCTATGCATATGTTGCTGAAGACCACTTGCTTGTGGTGGTGTGGGGTCCCTAGCCCCTCTGGAGAGGTACTGCAGGGGGCTGGGCTGGGCTGGGCTCAGACATGGTAGTCAAAGGGTGATGAGCCTGTCAAGGTGCTCCCATCCTTCAGGTGGCAGCTGGGCATGCTTGCCCCTCACTAATTTTAGAGCTGAGCTCAAGGCCAGTGGCGGCAGCCCTTACCTGTCCTATTCAGGCCGAGTTTCTGGCTCTGCCCTCTGCCCTCTTCCAAGATGAGACATGGGGCTGAGCTTGGGGTGTGGTTATTTCCCATATTATCCTTCACTTTATAAATGTGCTGACAGAACCATGGTGAGAATATGGCCCTCAAGAGGCATGACAAAGTGTCAGAGTGTGATGCTCTGAGGCCTTGGCATAGTTGGGGACAGTGGTCTCTCTGGTGTTATCATGAGAGGCCTGGAGTGACTCAGTGGAACACCTCCCACAGTGACAAGCAGATAGGGCCCAATTTGGGAAGGCTGTGATTGTTGTAATTGCTGGTCTTAGTTCAGCAGTGTTGATCTGCTCTGCACTGGTTCTGTGGGTCTGACCCATGAGCTGCTCTGGCACATTACTGGAAAACAGTCCTGGTCCACAGTGGCTGAGCCAAAAGCTGAGGACCAGCTCACAGAATGGCTGGGTCCCTGCTTTGGTTTGCTTATTTCCAGCCTCATGCTCTGGCCTCTCCAGGCCTCACACAGAGAGATGGGGAGTCTCACCAGGGACAGAAATTCCCCAGCTTGGCTAGAGTCCTTTTCTGAGCCTGTCCTATGGCTAGAGGGCTGGAGAGTGCTGTTTAGGCCTTGGGTCTGCTATGAGAAGCTGGGGGAGCCCTTGGAGCACATGGGGAGATGAGAAGAAGCAGCTTGAGAAGTGTGATGGACAGTCCCCCAGCTCTGGTACTCTTGAGACTTGGGTAGCTGCTGGGGGAGATGGACTTCTTGCCCACTTTGGCCCCAGAGTTTTGGGCTCCATTAGAAGTGTGTACAAGTGTGTGGAGGAGGAGGAGTTGGAGGAGGAGGCCTTGAACAGGGATCCGTGAGGAGTGTGGAAAAGTGGCAGAGGAGAAAGGGAGCTGGTGGAGAGAGGGGAGAGACGTGTGGCCCCTTCCCTCAGCCAGAGAAATCTGCGGGCAGAGGGTGGGATGGACCCAGCTGCAGGAGGCCCATCTACCTCACTCCACTTCCTGTCAGGTTCCTGCTGTTCAAGGTTCTACATGTTCCCCAGCCTCAGCTACAAGCCAGGGAGACTCAGCAGGACTGAGCTCCGAGGGCACAAAGATGACAATTGCAATGTGCAGAGCCTTGTTCTCTCCAGGGTTCTCCTGTCTGTTCTTCACCTAAGGTGTTGCATTGCCTCTGTGGTTCCATAATGACCAGCTGCCTGCAGCTTTGGGGTCCCTTGGTTACACAGACCCTCAGTTTAACATTCACTGGGGGCGCTTTAAGCCCTAGTCCTGAATCTTCATGCCTACTCTCTGGGGCAGGGCTATTCTTTTGTGGCTTTTATTCTGGTGAGGCTCTGTGAGGTCATGCGCGGCAGCACTCAGACATACCCTGAGCCCAAGCCTGGAGCTAAGGCCCTCCCACCCACTAGCTCCCAGGTCCAGCTCTCTGCAGGGTGGGCAGAAAGAAGTCCTGGTGAGGCACTGCTAGCACGTGAGCAGATCCCAGGAGGAGCTGAGGCAGCTGGGTGGGGGAGCCAGGGCACACAGCTGGCTGTGTGGGCTCAGCCCTTTGCCACCAGCCAGCCCCTGGCCTGGACCCATATGGGTGGGCGTTGGGCCCCAGAACCAGCCCAGCCTGGTGGAGGGTGGGGCCCCTGCATGGAGCATGACTGCCCAGAATCAGAACCCTTTCTGCAGTCTGTCTTTCTGTTCCTCTCTCGGTTGCTCCATGGAACCTTAGGGAAGTCCGCAGCCAGCAGATGCGCAGAGAGCCATGGCAGCCTTCCGGCAGAGGAAGTGGCCCACTGCCACGAGCTTATGTGCTGGAATGCTGTGGACAGTTTCTCTGGCCACAGGAAGAATTCAGATGTGTCTTCCCACCTTTGACTAAGTCTGAGGAGTGTGTTGGGGGGCAGGGTGACTTTATAGCACCATAGATAATGCCGGCTATGATTCTAGGCTGTAGGCAGGAGCTGCATTAGGACCCATGGCCTGTGCTCATTCCTCCACGGGATCCCTATTTAACTAACACACATCCCAGGTTCCCATAGCACAGTGGTTTTCAACCTATGGGTTGTGACCCTTTCATCAGGGTCATAGATCAGATATCCTGCATATTAGATATTTACATTATGATAACAGTAGCAAAGTTATAGTTATGAAATAGCAACAAAATAACTTTATGGTTGGGGGGTCACCTCAACATGAGGAACTATATTAAAGGGTCAGCATTAGGAAGGTCAAGAACCACTGTCATAGCACTTTGGGAAGGGGGCTCAAACCTTTTCTTTCTTTTTCTGACAGGGTTTCATGTCGGGCGATGGGTTTAGGGTTTCTGTTGCTGTGATAAAACAGCATGGTCAAGAGCAACTTGAGGAAGAAAGGGTTTATTTGACTTACACTGCATCATCAGGGGAAGCCAAGGCAAGAACCTGGAGGAGGAACTGAAGTGGAGGCCATGGAGCAATGCTTCTGGCTTGCTCTCCATAGCTCCCTAACTTTCTTACATACCCCAGGACCACCTGTCCAGGGGTGGCACCGCCCACAGTGGGCTGGGCCCTCCCATATCAATCACTAAGTAAGGCAACAGCCTACAGATTTGACTACAGATCAATCTGATGGAAGCAGTTCCTCAACTAAGATTCTCTCTTTCCATCTAAGTCAACTTGATAAAAAAACCAACAGCAGCCAGGCGGTGGTGGCACATGCCTTTAATCCCATTAATCCCGTTAGGAGGCGGATCTCTGTGAGTTCGAGGCCAGCCTGGTCTACAGAGTGAGACCCAGGAAAGGCACAAAGCTACACAGAGAAACCCTGTCTCGAAATACCGAAAAAAAAAAAAAAAAAAGTGTAGGGGAGGGGCTGGAGAGACTCAGGTTAAGAGGAGCACTGACTGCTTTTCCAGAGGTCCTGAGTTCAATTCCCAGCACCCACATGGTGGCTCACAACCATCTGTAATGAGATCTGGCACCTTGTCCTGTATACATAATAAATAAATAAATCTCTAAAAACAAAACAAACCAACCAACCAGCACAGCCCAAACTCCTTATGTAGCTGAGGATGACATTGACGTCCTCGTCCTTCCTCTGCCTTTAGACTTCTGGGAGAGGCATGCACTATCATACCTCTCATGTGATGCTGGGGATCAAACCCAGGACTTCTTGCATGCTGGGTAAGTACCCTGTCAACTGAGCTGCATCCCAGCCCTGCTCCATTTCTTCCTTGGCTTTATGGGGTGTTCTGACTGGGGTCTCCAAGAGGGAGTGGCAGATATCAGGACCAGTAGTCACTGGCCCAGGGCATAGCCCTCTGGCTTCCAGCTTTTTTTTTTTTTTTTTTTTTTTTTAGCTGTGGACCGACCCCAGGGCTTTGTGCTTGCTAGGCAAGCATTCTACCACTGAGCTAAATCCCCAACCCTTTCAGCCTATTGTGAGACAAATTTTGCTTCTCCAGCCACCTCAGTGTGTATGTGTGTGGGTTGGGAGTACTGTATCCCATCAAAGACTGCTCAAGCATAGACAGGCTGGGCTAGCATGGGAGGGGCATTCAAGGTCACAGCTGTTTCCTGGGAGGGGTAACCTTTTGGTGGTCCAGCCTGGGGCTGAGGTAGTGGGCAGGGAGGCTCATCTGTGTGCTTGGATGAGGGTCCTACTGGAGAATTTGAGAACAGGTGCATTGTGTCGGCCCGAGGTGCATTGTGTCAGCCTGAGGTGCATTTGTGTTAGTCTGTCTCTGCCTCCTGAGTGCCATGATTAAAGGCATGTGCTACTACTGCCCAGCTAACTTTTTTTTTTCTAGAAAGATATTGTTTTAGCTAGGCATAGTGGACTTTCAGAATAGCTGGAGCTAGACAGAAAGAGACCCGTCTCAAAAAACCCAAGCCAAACCTAAGCATCATTGAAATATTTTACCTTCTTCCTCCAACCCCACACTAAGTCTTCAAGATCTGGGTTATGGGACTGGAAAGGTGTATCATGGTAAAGAGCACTTGCTGCTCTTGCAGAGAATCTGAGTTCAGTTCCCAGTACCCAAGCTGGCAGGCTCACACCCTCTTCTGGCCTCTTCAGGTACCTGTACATGTGTGCATAAACATACACGAACATAAGCATACATACAAAATAAACTATTTCTGAAGAGATCTGTTTGGTTTCATATACACAGCACACCTGAGTGTTGAACTACCTCCCTTTGAGGTCTCCCTCACTGCAGGGGCCGGTGGCTGCTATCTGGGGCTAGCAGATGCCACATAGGTTTGACTGGTGAAATGAAGTCTTCAAGGGAGCAGACGACTTCCCTACAGGTGCTCCACATGTGAAGGCTGTCTGGAAGCTCTCTGGAGAGGATAGGGAGGAAATAATAGGTTGCTTCAAAGGCGCAGCCCAGGACAGGGGGGTGTCAAGCAGGGAGATGCACCTGGATCTAGATGTGTTGCAACAGGGCAGAAAACAGCATTCCTGAGCCAAGAAGAAACGCAGGACGTTGGTGGCCAGTGCAGGAGAGGGAACCCTGGAAAGGGCCCAAAGAGCCCAGGCAGGGGCTGGAGTGAAGGAACCATAGGGTAGAGCGAGGACACCGGATGGCGGCAGTTTGAGCCGATCTGAGACAGACACAACTTGAGAACTGGAACCTTCTGGAATATGGATCTAGAGCTGCCAGGCTCCTCTGGTTTGTCAAGAGGAGCCAACAATTTGGATTTTTATGTAAAATCTACTGACTTTTCAAAGTTGGCAACCAACTCAGATTCTTTTGAAACACCATGCTCAGCCAAACAAAACACGTCTGCCGGCCGGCCGGCTTCTGCCTGGTTCTGGTAGAGAACATGCTGGGGGTGGGGTGGGGGAGCCAAAGCTGGGCGTCCTGTGACTAACGCAGGGGGTGAGGTGCAAGTGGGCTTATTTCCTGGCTGAGGGACCCTGGCTTTCCTGAGGCTAGGAGGAGGCTAGCAGGAGCCCGAGGAGCAGAAGGCAAACTGGGGAGACAGACAATCTCTAGCATGGGGGAAGGGGTGAGGGGGAGAGGAAGGGCAAACTCAGAGCTCCAGGTCTGCCTGGGGCCAGTCTGGGTACAGGAGCAGACAAGGAGGAGAGGGAAGGGACCCAGGGTAAGCCAAGGGCGGTAGTAGAGGCAGGCCCAAGCCACTCCTTCTGGTCTTCACTGCCCCAGGGTCTTTCCACTGACTAGTTTCTTCTGAAAGTCCCCTTCTTGCTTCCCAACAATCTTGAGGCTTCTGGTCTCTCAGACTGACTCTCCATGCCCTCAGGGCCCAATTCCGACACTCAGGAGAGCAAATCTAGCTGAGCTAGGCTAGGTAGCATCTCTGTCCAATCAGCATGTCCAGGAGATAGCGGCCCAGAAGGCTGTGCCCCTTTCTGCCTGGGTTGCAGGGTTAAGAGATCTCCTGGAAGGGAGGTCATACTTGCCCTGGGGCAAGGTTGGGGGGGATTGTCTGCTCTGCCTGCTCCCTCAGCCAAGCACCATTTTGGGCCCTGAGACATGCCAAAGTTCTCTCAGGAGACTTCATGCTTTGAACTGGAGCCCAGGGGGCAAAGGTCAGGTGATCATAGCACCCAGAAGTTTAGGGGGAAAAGCACTCCAGAGATGCATCTACAAGTAATTCCTCAGGCTGTGGCCACTGTAGGCCATCTGGGCTCATGGTGGCTTGTACTGGAACCGGTATAGCAGAACCTCAAGGGCTCTAAGGCATATGGTTTCTGGTGGCAGAGGAATAACCTCAAATATGCCGAGTAAGGAGCCAGATAAATAGGATATGGGGAGGCAGTAAGGAGCCAGATGGGGAGGCAGGATAACTAGAAATTCAAGGTTATCTTCAGCCATTTCATGAGTTCAAGGCTGGGCTATACAAAATACCAGGGAGAGAGGAAGGGGAGAGAATGAATAGAATCAGAACTCTGAGGTCTTGGGACCAAAGGCTGCTAGAACCTGATTGATATTCCCAGAGACTGAGATCTTCCAGGATCAAACTCTTTGGGTGGGGTGCATGGGAAACCTCCACAAGGCTGCTGTAGTTGTGGTGGGCCAGAGTCCTGACATCCATTCACTTGAGTCAGCTACCTCCTGGAAGGCAGGGCTGGTGACCCAGGTAGCCTAGTCAAGGTTGGCCTGCCTGACCACTACAGAGATTCTGAGGTCAGTGCTGCGGTGAGTGTGGCTGGACCAGAGAATGTGAGACAGGAGGCCTCCCTCATGTGCAGGAATGGTCTCAATGTCTCACTGGAGACCAGCTGCCCAACAGAGAAGACTGAGGGATGCTGTAAGTTTTCCTTGCAGCCCAGACGCCTCAGGACACCAGCTCAGATATCCTTCACTACAGCTCTTTGCCCTGGAGCCCTCTCCTTACTACACTGGAGTTTGGTTGCTCTCCAGAAGTCCCCCGCCTGCCAGGCCCACTGTGAGCTCCCCAAGGCTTATCAAGGTCATCACTGGGTCCTGATACCCAGCCCAGGGCCTATTTGTGGAATGGACAGTGCAGGAAACTCAAGACCCTTCTATTCAGCTAATAGAGACTGGATTCTCGGAGACAGGGTGCATATCAACCATCCTGCTCTCCATCTTTTTTTTTAAGATTTATTTATTCTTGGGCTGGAGAGATGGCTCAGAGGTTAAGAGCACTGACTGCTCTTCCAGAGGTCCTGAGTTCAATTCCCAGCAACCACATGGTGGCTCACAACCATCTGTAATGAGATCTGGCGCCTTCTTCTGTATACAAAATAAATAAATAAATCTTTAAAAAAAAAAGATTTATTTATTCTCTATACAGTGTTCTGTCTGCATGTATCTCTGCACACCAGAGGAGGGCACTAGGTCTCATTACAGATGGTTGTGAGCCACCATGTGGCTGCTGGGAATTGAACTCAGTACCTCTGGAAGAGCAGCCAGTGTCTCTGAGCCATCTCTCCAGCCTCCCACCAAGCTCATTCTTTTATTCCTAGGTCTTGGCACACAGCCTGCAGGCATCAGTGGATGAGGTCTGCAGGCAGATGCCAGAACACTGAGTCCTTAGTGGAGTCTGAGGCTTTTTTAAAAAATATTTTTATTTTGTGTCTGTCTGTATGTACATGCAGCATGTGTATGACTTGTGCCCTAAGAGGTCAAAAGAGGCCACCACATTCCTTGGAACTGGAGTTCTAGATGGTTGAGATCCCTGCCACTTGGGTGCTAGGAACTGAACCTGGGTCTTCTGCAAGGGCAGTCAGTGATCTTAACCACTGAGCCACCACACCAGCCCCCAAAACTAATTTTATTTACTGTATGTGTGTGCAGCATGGGCTCTTAGACATACCAAAACATGCATGCAGAGAAGCCAGAGGACAGTTGGAGTTGGATTTCTCCTTCCACCTTGGGTTTGGGGTCAGGGTGTCCGACTTGGGCAGCCAAAGCCTTTGTCCTGAGCCATCTTATGGGCCTCTTACACAAGGGTTTAAACCGCTGTCTGGTGTGGGAGTGTGGGGGCACTCCTGACACTTAAATCCCAGCACTCCCGAGGTAGAGGCAGGTGGATCTCTGTGAGTTTGAGCTTAGCAAGGTCTACACAGTGAGTCCCTGACCCAAAAACAACAAAACAAACCAACAACAATAAAAAGCTGTCCACCTAGTAATAATCGCACTTCCATAAACGATTAGGGGAAACTTTCCAACGCGTATTAGCCAGGGCAGTGGTACTCCTGAGGAAACCCAGCGCGTGGGGCCTGCCGGCTGGAGGTCTCCCAGTGCTGGGCTGCCTGGCCTGGATGCTGGCAATTTTGCGAAAGTTAAATTTTGTGCATTTGCTAAGATAAAACCACAGCAGCAACCATTCAAGAGGTCACCCGCCTCTGGTCCGCCCACCTCCACCGCGTCCTTAAACCCTGGAACCGCCGCGGGTGGCAGGCATTCCGAACGAGTAGGGGCGCGGCATGGAGCAGAGGGGGTGCGTGTGGGTCGCCGGCCCGGTGTCTGGGTGCAGGAGGCGCCTTCTCCTTGGAGGCACTTCCGGCCTGAGCAGCAGCCGCCGCGGTGCGGGCCACGGTGCAGGAGGCCGAGAGCAATCGAGGCACGTTACCCGCGCGTGGCTATCCCTGGAGGGGCCGGAGGGGCGGGGAGCTGGGCAGGGTGGGACCCCACCTGGGACACACCCCGTCTCACGGGGAGGCGCTGTCGGGGGCCGCCGGCTCCCCGCCCCCCGCGGGCCGCCCCGCGCTCCGCCCACCGCCCACCTGCCCCGCCCCGCCTCGCGCGCCTGGCGGCCGCGGCGCCCGATTCTCCGCTCCCGCGCTCGGTTCTCCGCTCCCGCGCTCCTCTCCTGGCGGCTCGGCGCCATGGGTGAGTGCGATCCGGCGGACGGCTGCTCCCGCCCTGCAGGCCGGCTGGCCGTCGGGGTGACTCGGGGGGCGCCGCACGGGGTGGGGGCCGGGCCTGCCCCGGGGAGGGCCTTGCTGGAGCCGGGTGGACGCCGGCCTCTGCGCCCGGGGTTGGCTGCAGCTGCCCTGCCCTCGCCCCTGCCCCCTCGCTGCGGCGCCCAAGCCTCCGGGAAGAAAGGGCATCAGCTTGGAGGGGGCCAAACTCACGGTCAGAGATGGACAGCAGGGAACAGAGGTCGCCCCAGGCCCGGGAAGGGAATGTCTAGCTTTGAAGGGTCTGAGTTGGAGAACAGGGCTAGGAAGGGCATCCAGGAGCCTTGGGGTCCCCCTCCTCCCAGGCGTCCTTGCCTCGGATTGCTTAGAAAGTCTGGGGCCCCAGGAGGTTACTAAGCTACCCCCTCCCAGTAGTGGGACTGAGGAGGGAGTAGCTGATTTCCAAAGACTACCCCCTGGAATCTGGACAATTTCCCCGGGGAACTGCTCAGAGAAGGGCTCTGCAAACAGATTCCCTTGCAGATAAGTTGGCATTTAAAAGAGAAAAGGACACTGACTTCCTTTGAAGGCAGGATTGAACAGTCCGACCAGTCTCCTGGCCTGGAGGCCACAAGGGCCCAGGGGAGTGTGGGTGCCCCCTCCCCCCCATGAACTGATGCCCTCTGCTTCTCCACAGAAGACCAGAGCCCAGCAGAGGAGAAGGGACTTCGCTGCCAGAACCCAGCCTGCATGGACAAGGGCCGCGCTGCCAAGGTAGGGACTGGGCAGCATAGAGGACAAGTTCTCAGCACTCGGGACATTATGGAGTCCTTGGCCAGGGCATAGCGATTTAGGGTGGCTGGTTTATGAGGCAAGAGAGTGTTCATGCCTTAGGAACAGTGGAGTGTGGGGGGGACTTCTATCAAAACGAGGAACAGCCCTGTGGGGTCCTTGCCACTGCTTGAGAATATGGGAGCCACAGCTCCATGTCACGGATGAGGAAGCAATGGCTTCGGAAGGGAAGTGGTCCCCGTGGTTTGGTGGGCACCTGGCCACTCCAGACCTGGGCATCGTTGGGGAATACTGTGGGGGCTTGAGCACAGCTTGGAAGGAGAAAGGGACAGCTGGCCTGAGATTTGAGAGGAATTGGGATAAATTGAAGTGAAGGGAGACGGGGAGAGAGCTAACAGCAAGAATATCTCTTGGGCACTTCTGCCTGTGACGCACTGGGCTCTCTGCCACACGTTTTCTGTGCCTTACCCATGGCTGTGGCAGCTCAGCAGGGAAGGTATTGTCACCCGGCTTCCCAGATGAAGATACTGAGGTTCAGAGAGGTCGTGTGACTTGGACAAGGCCCCACAGTTCATAAGAGGCAGCTCCCTCCCCGCACGCACGCACGCACGCACGCACGCACGCACGCAAGCACGCACACACACATTTGTGTGACAATAGCCGTGGAGTGCTGTATCAGCTTGCTCCACCCTTCTGGGTTAGGTCCTGGCCTCATTCCCACCTAGAGGTTAGGGAGGGAACTAGGAAGGGGTTGACCTGTGGACACTTGGCCGGCAAGTGGTAGACTGGGGATCTGAACCTAGGAGTCAGGTGTGTAAAGCCAGAGTCCACATTCCTAACTGCCTCGAGGCTTGGCCCTGCCAGCTGTGGGAGATTTAAAATGCCGCCCCCTACCACCACCATTCATCCGGCACAGGAGGCCCATGGTCAGAAGGAACAGGAGGACTGTTCTGGGGGTGGGAAGAGGAGGGGGCGGCCTCCAGTTGCCGTGGTCACCAGGCAAGGGGGCGGCAGTGATGTCAGATACAATCTGCTGGCACATGTGGTGCCTGGCATTGGGCTTTGGTGTTGGCTGGCTGCCGCTCCCCCAGATTGGCGATCAAGCTGGCCTCTGCTCCCTCCATACATCTGCTGGGAGCCTGAAGCATTTGTCTAACCTGAAGGGATGACAAAGAACAAGACACGCTGTCCCACTCCTCCCAGGGCCCCAAGTGGCACGAGAAGAGGGCTGGTCTCGGCAGCTGGCCCTCTGTAGCCTTCAGACCTACCCTGGTCTGCTGGGAACTCAGCTCAGCTCCTCTGTAGCCGTGGGATCATCTCCGGCAAGGGGGAGGATATCCTGAGGGAGGTGGAGATATGGGTGGTAACAGGAAGAAAGCAGGAGCAGACCAGAGATGAGCTGGGCAGGAATGCGGAGGCAGAGAGGAGAGGGTGGTGAGTTTGGTGAGAGAGTAACAAGGATACCTTGACTTACCACTGTGGTGCTGTGCCAGGTGCCATAGGGGAACGCAGGCTCAGAGAGGCAAAGGAACCTGCCTACATCACAGTGTGCCTGGTGGAGCTTGCCCCGGCGTGAGACTCTCTGAGGACAAGTTGTCTCCTAATCTTCTGCTGCCTCAGGAGCTGCTAGCAGGATAGGCCATCTGCAGACAGGGCCACACCTGATTCTGCCAGGGGCTCCCTTGGGTGCTGGGACTTCTGAGATCTGCCTCCCCACTACCTTCTATCTCTTTGCAGTTGTGTGACCCCGAGCAGGTCACTGCGCCTTGCTCAGTTGCCCTGAGGATTAAAAGAAGCCCCTTGTGTAGACTGCTTAGCACAGTGCCCAGCATGCCACGGTGTTTGGGAATGCTGGATGTAATCATGGACTTCATCTATAGTGTGTGGGGGATAATCAAGCCTCTTTCCCAGGTTTTGGGTGTGCCTTCTGTCTCTCCCTAAGAGTGAGACTTCACAGGGCTCCATACCAGACTCTGCCGCCCAACAAATACATATTGCAACACTGGGAGGGAGAGGATGGGAGTGACCAAGGCAGGTGAGTGTCATCGGTGTCCTTAGCCCTCCCACAAAATAGCCATGGGGCAGTGACTGACCCCTGCTCTTTGCTGGGTGTCCTTGTGGCAAGCATTCTGGTCCATGCTCCACACCTTGGGTCATTAGGGGACATGGCAGAGGGCTGATGCTGGACCACAGGCCACCATACCAGAGGATTTGGGAATACTCACCTCAAACCAGGCAGCCAATCCTAGCAGCTGTGTTTGCCCAGAATATTGTGCTATCCCCAGTCCATGCCTCTTGCCAGCAACCCACCCTGGGTGGTAGAGGCAACTCCATTTCCATGGAGTGACCGACACATTGTGCCGATGACGTGCCAAGGCAGGGCCTGAGCCTCGGTTGGGACTTCCTGTTCTCGGGGTCCCATTCCCAAGCAGCTCCCAGGGAGAGAGGTAATGCTCTCTGCTTTGCCTTGGATAGGGAGGCAAAATTTGCTTCCATATAGAGAAGTTCTCAACATCTGGAGCTGTTCCTCCACTGTCCAGTCACGAGCCCCCATTGTTGAGCGTATTTGAACAGATGGGGATCCGTAGGTGTGGTGGAGTGGGTATGGATGTGGTAACCCCAGAGTTCTCTCGGTGTTGTGGAGTGGGAGAGGAGGAGTCTAGGGTCGGGTCCAGATGAAGGCCAGTGTGCTGGGGGTCAAGGGGGCGCTGCACCTTCTGATGACTCTGAGCCAGGAGACTGAACTGGCCTGTTTTCTGGGCAGTGCTTTGGGAGTAAGAGGCAGGACTCTGGGTGCCCTTGGGAGTGGCCAGGTTTGGGGGTCTCTGGAGGCGATGGTCCTGTTAGAGGCTGGTCGGCTATGAGCAGGCCGTGGTCCTGCTGAAGAGGGGCAGGATCAGAGAAGCAGTGTGGATCGCCTAGGCTGTGGCTAAATAATTTTTGGGGAGCAATTGAAAACTTGGGGCACCTGCCCAGCAAGTAAGGTAAGAAGAGAGGAGCTGCCTGGTGGGGCCCAGCTCCTCAGAGCCAGTGCTGGGAGTCAGAACCCCAGCTCTACCCTTCTGGGGTAAGGGAAGAAAGGTCAGATTGTTTGATGCGCTGTGGCTCCCTACCCCCGAGTCCTGAGTGCAGTGCTGGCTGGGCTACTGAGAGAGAAGAGTTACAAACCACCCATGGGTGACAGGCACAGGCCAATTGAAAAGGGGCCCAGCCAGGCATGATAATATGTATATGCCTGTAATTATAATACTCAAGAGGTTGAGGCAGGAGGATTATTGAGTTTGAGGCTGGCCTAGGATGAATACATAGTAAGACCTTTTATTTTATTTTATTTTTTAAAAGCAGGGCTGGAGAGATGGCTAAGCAGTTAAAAGCACTGGCTGCTCTTTCAGAGGTCCTGGGTTCAGTTCCCAGTACTCACATGGTAGCTCACAACTGTCTGTAACTCCTGTTCCAAGGGATCTGACACCCTCTGCCCTCTGCAGGCACCAAGCACACCGGTGGTGCACATATACACACATGCAGGCAAAACACTCACACATGTCAAATAAAAGTAGATACATCCTTTTTTTTTTTTTCCAGACAGGGTTTCACTGTGTAGCTCTGGCTGTCCTGGATCTCGTTCTGTAGACCAGGCTGGCCTCGAACTCACAGAGATCAGACTGCCTCTGCCTCCTGAGTGCTGGGATTAAAGGTATGCGCCACCCCTGCTCAGCCATCTTATTATTATTATTTTTTTTAAAGGGACCCAGAAAAAGGGACACCCTGTTCAGAAGAGCAGAAGCCAGCCTGGTTTGAGGCGATTTCCCCACAGGCTCAGGCTGCGGGGGCTTCAGCCCAGTCCCCCTGCTTGCTCCTCCAGCAGGATGGTCCTGTCACAGCACCTGTGCTCCCTTGGGCCTGTCCTGAAGCCGAGGTGAATGGCCAGGGACTTTGTTCTATAGACTGGTGGAGTGCCAGCCCATCACATACAGTGAGACCCACTATTCACTCCCTGTAGCCAAGATCCTATCTTATCCCCCAGAGCCACCACTTGGCCTCCTGCTACCTTCTGATTCATGAGCAGGACTTTCCCTAGACACCTTATGCCTCAGCCCAATGGTTGGATAGTAGATGGTGGCACCCTACCCCGGAGTCCCTGCCTGTGTCTGCTGTTCCCCTTGCTCTGTGCACCTCTGGGTTTGACATGTGTAGCTCAAGCTTGGGCTGTAAGGAGGCGATAGTGCCCCTATGTGAGACTCATCAGAGTTAGGACTGCCAAGTGGTCCCAAGTTAGGGGGCCTGCAGTTCCTGGGTCCCCATTGGTGCCACCTCGACTTACTTAGGGATGGAATGTGCTCAAACTACTCCTGTGGCCGTGAGGAGTCTGTGGTCGTGGTATGGAGGTGGTTGGCTAGTGAGCCTAGAGATTCAGGGGAGGACTCTGCAGGGGCCTAGGCCTGTGGGGCACTTAGGAGGCTCTTCCAACCCTGTCCAATCTGGGAGTCCCGATTGGTCTCAAATGGAGAGGTCCCTGGTGGCCAGCAGGGGGCGCAAGAGGCTGTGCCTCAGGCTGCCTGGGGAAGGGGAGAGCCTGATGACCCAGTGAGAGGCCCTGGACAATCTTGGCAGGAGACAGGGAGATAGAAGCCAAAGGGTCCCTGGGCCCTACCCATGCCTCAGTGACCTTCTTGGGTGACCTTTTCTCTTGGGCGGGTATTTGCTGTTCCTGGGCCCCACATCAAGGTTCAGTGCCCATTAGGATACACCAGCTCTCCTGAGATGGCACATTCTAGTGATGGCCAGTGCTGCCTCCACACAGGTGAGGAGATTGCTGCCAGTGGGGGAGAGCAGGGGTAGGTGAGGCACAAAAGCTCTTCAGATTCCTTCCCCATGATCCTTCTGAGTGCCACTGGTGAAGCCTGGAATCCAGGTGCTGCATTTGGGGGTAAGATTCACAGGCTGCAGCCCAGCTGGGACCCTCAAGAGGAAGGGGCCTGTGCTAAGGGTCCCGTAGACAGGCGCCTGCTTCAGTGTCATCTGTCTTAGGTCAGGCTCTGCCTCCTAGTGGGCCTGGAGACCCACAGGACAAAAGGGTGAGGCCCAGGCTCCGGGAAAGGAGGAACCCGTGAACTGCCTGCAGTATCAGCTGCCTGGCAGACACCCACCCCCACCCCGGCTGGCCTGCCCACGCATGCAGGCTCCACCCTTGGATATCTGAGGTGGCGGGTAGAGCCCTGGGGAGCCTAGCCCTGCTAGAGAAGCCTAGGGAAAGTGTGCCTTTCAGACAAGAAGCTCCAGCTGCTATCTCAGGGCCGTCTGCTGGGTGCCGAGCCCTGAGCTGGCTCTGGATCCTGCCCCAGATCTGTAGCTCCTACTGGACCCAGAACTCCTCTTACTCCAGGCCAACCCTGTGTGGACCGTGGATGGGCACAGAATCCTCTGACTTTCTGGGATTGGGGAAAATGTCCTAGGGAAGAAAGAGCCTGATTGGGGGTGCCTCAGAGACTCCGTCATTCATCAGCCTCTGCATCTGGTTTCTGGGTATCAGTTTCAACAAAGCAGCCCACACCCTGGAGCCAGGCTAGGTTAGAAAGGGGCCCCCCTCCCCAGGGGGTCAAGGACCTCAGGTCTGCCCCTTAGCTCCTTGTTAGGTGGGAGCGCCTTGGACTCCTTCCCTCATCCCCACTGTCGCTAACTTGACCCTACATTCTGGCCCCAGGGCAGCAGGTCCTGGTCCCCAAGCAGCAGCCTTCACCCCTGCTTGAGTAGCCAAGACATAGCATGACCAGAGCCCTTTTAGGTGAAGAAATGTCCTGGCTCTAGTGATCTGTACTTGCTGGGACTTCGTTACCCCAGACCAGTGGGATTCCCTTCAAGCTGTCTTTGTTTTTATTTTATTTTATTTTTTTCTATTATCAGCTTGATACAGTACAAATTCTTATCCTAATAGTGAAATGTTTCACTGAGGCTTGCCCAGTAATTGAGTAAAACCAAAACTTATTATAAGCCACAGTCATCCTAGTGTCCCCCCTGCTAGGTAGGTAGCCTCCCTGGATCTGTGGGTTGCAATCTGTTCTTTTTTTTTTTATGTACACAGAAGAGGGCACCAGATCTCATTACAGATGGTTATGAGCCACCATGTGGTTGCTGGGAATTGAACTCAGGACCTCTGGAAGAGCAGTCAGTGCTCTTAACCTCTGAGCCATCTCTCCAGCCCCCTGATTGTTCTTTGTTTTAAATCTAGTATCCATTAATGAGTGAGTACATACCGTGTTTGTCCTTCTGGGTTTGGGTTACCTCACTCAGGATGGTATTTTCTAGCTCCATCCATTTGCTTGCAAATTTCATGCTGCCATTGTCTTTCTCTGCTGCGTAGTACTCCATTGTGTATATGTACCACATTTTCTTAATCCATTCTTCAGTTGATGGGCATCTAGGTTGTTTCCAGGTTCTGGCTATACAAACAATGCTGATATGAACATAGTTGAGCATGTATCTTTGTGGTATGATTGAGCATTCCTTGGGTATATGCCCAAGAGTGGGCTGGGTCTTGAGGTAGGTCGATTCCCAATTTTCTGAGAAACCGCCATACTGATTTCCACAGTGGTTATACAAGTTTGCACTCTCACCAACAGTGAAGGAGTGTTCCTTTGCTCCACATCCTCTCCAACATAGACTGTCATTGGTGTTTTTGATCATAGCCATTCTGACAGGTGTAAGGTGGTATCTCAGAGTCGTTCTGATTTGCATTTCTCTGATGATTAAGGATGTTGAGCATTTCCTTAAATGTCTTTCAGCCATTTGAGAGTCTTCTTTTGAGAATTCTCTGTTTAGCTCTTTAGCCCATTTTTTGATTGGATTGTTCAGTATTTTGATGTCTAGTTTCTTGAGTTCTTTATATACTGTGGAGGTCAGCCCTCTGTCAGATGTGGGTTGGCGAAGGTCTTTCCCGTCCTGCAGGCTGCAAGATGTCTCTAAGCTCTCCTTTCTCCTCAAGAAGGTAGTCTTCAAGACACCTTGTTGCCCAGATCACCACTTAGCCTGTGCCCATGCCCAAGCCCCACCCTGAGACTGAACCATGGGCATTGTTTCCAAGCACAGATGTGCATTTGCCCACTTCTGTACTGGCAACCTGCAGCCTCTCCAGGCCTTAGCTTCTTCCTGTTAAGTTGGGGACCATCAGTGTCTCCTTCTCAGCCTCTCTGAGTGGGATTTGTTGCTTAAACTCCTGGGACAGGAAGTTGGGAGAACTCGGTAGAAGTTAGTAGCTGTCTGAGTATGGGACAGAGGCAGGGGATTGGGGGCAAGACCACCAGAATTTGAATGGAAGCTCACCTCTCAGGTCAGTGGCCCAAGGTGACACACGACTCCAGGGAAAGGGAGAAACCCTTTAGTCAGGCAGAGAAGAAGGCTCCGTTGACCCTTGGCCATAGGCGGGATCATCTCCCTGAAAACCCTGTCTCAAGTTAGCTGAAGACCCTTTATTCATTGCTCTGGCCTGTGGCTGTACCAGGACTGTCCTGAAGGCTGAGGACACACAGTGAGCCAGATACCAAGGCCACTGGCCTCTGGCACGAGAGAATGATGGAGAACAAGGAAGCAAAATAAAGTCAAGGGATAAGAAAGCAAGGAAGAATTAATTCCACATTAGGGACTCAGAGAAGGAGACTGACAGGTTATTTGAGAGCCCTTTGGAGAGGTGGGGTTGGGGCCCAGTGCCAGCCATTTGAAGGTTGAGCACATACAGTTCTGGACAGAGCATGAGGGGTGAGGCTCTGAGCTTGGGGGGCCATAGGGCTATCAGCCAGAAGGCCAGAGGACAAAGGACTACATGAGACCACCCAGGAGATGAAGAGGGCACCAGATGACAAGTTTTTGTTTTCAGGGGAGTTACTCGTATTGTAGATGGTGAGCGTCTTTGGGATAAAGGCTGTCCTTAAAGTCTAAGCTTAATTATAAAAACCATCTCAGACGCTGGGCGTGGTGGTGCACGCCTTTAATCTCAGCACTCAGGAGGTAGAGGCAGGTGGATCTCTGTGAGCTCAAGGCCAGCCTGGTCTATAGAGCGAGATCCAGGAAAGGCGCAAAAGCTACACAGAGAAATCTTTGGGATAAAGGCTGTCCTTAAAGTCTAAGCTTAATTATAAAAACCATCTCAGACGCTGGGCGTGGTGGTGCACGCCTTTAATCTCAGCACTCAGGAGGTAGAGGCAGGTGGATCTCTGTGAGCTCAAGGCCAGCCTGGTCTATAGAGCGAGATCCAGGAAAGGCGCAAAAGCTACACAGAGAAACCCTGTCTCCAAAACAAACAGAAAGAAAGGAAGGAAGGAAGAAAAATCACCATCTCAGAAGTCACTGCTCCCTCTTTCCCCATGACGCCAGATGCAGGCGTTATCAGGGGGTTAGGTTTGCCAGTGACAGTATGTGCTCTTTACAGGGTACCAAGGAATGTCCACGGAGGCCACTCTACAACCTGAGTCGCTCACTCCTATAATTCCAACACTTAAGAGGTTGTGGTAAGGGACTGGAGAGATGGTTCAGCAATTAAGAGCACTGGCTGCTCTTCCATAGGACCTGGGTTCGATTCCCAGCACCCATGTGGCAGCATATAGTTGCCTGTAAATTCAGTTCTAGGAGATCTGACACCTTTACACCAGTACACATAAAACAAAGTTAAAAAAAAAAGAAAAGAGGTTGAGGCAGGAGGATTGCCTCAAATTCAAGCCTAGCCTTGGCTACAGAGTGAGACCCTGTCTCCAAACAGCACTCTGTTAACAAACCAGGGCTTGGATGTAGCTGCATCGGTAGAGGCTTGCCTGACATTCAGTCTCCAGAACTGTGAAACTTAGAGCTTAGAGAATGAGTCTCTTTATTAGACTCACAGGCTATAGTCCAGCTAATCCAACAATGGTTGCCTATGAATGGAAAGTCTGAGAAACCAGAAATGGCTTAGTCCGCAAGACTGGACCCTCAGCTGGTCTCCAGCATAGTCTCTAGTGCCAGGACAGGAATGGACTGGCTAGCAAGAACTTCCTTCTTCCACGTCCTTGGAAGGGCTTCCAGCAGAAGGTGTGGCCCAGATTAAAGGTGTGTCTTCCTGCCTCAAAGGTCTCCACTGGAAGTGGATGCACCCGCTTCACACCAAGGAAAATAATCTCATGGGTGTGCCCTCCATTTCTAGTTGTAGTTTATTCCAGATGTCAAGTTGACAACTAAGAATAGACGTCACAGTGGTGATCGCAGCTTTCTGGAGGTGCAGAAAGTTCAAGGTCATTCTCAGCTACATATTGAGCTCTGTCACAAACCAGTCTGGGTTTAGCCGTGGCTCTGCACTTGCCTCTTTCTGTCTGCTTTATCCCCTAGGTGATGGAGGGCGATAATAGTGGCTGCCCCACGCCCTCAGCTGGGAGGTGTGGAGCACCCGGGCAGAGAGGCAGACAAATCTCTGAGTTTAAGGCCTGCCTGGTCTACAAAGCGAGTTCCAGGACATCCAGGACTGTTACACAGATAAACCCTATCTCGAAAAAACAAAACCAACTAACCAACCAACCAAAAAAAAAAAAAAAAAAAAAATGCTGCCCGCCCCCGTTCCTGGGGATGGATGAGTGTGGAAACCCTGGATAACCTGAGTGGAGACAACTCCACTCCACAGGGGGCGGGCGGCTTGTCATGTGTTGAGCGCCCTCTGGCGTCAGTGACCCAGCCTAGCGATACCGGTGACCTCCCGCGAAAGGAAAGCCTGCCTAGCTGAGGGGTTTCCCTGGCTCAACTTCCGGGGGACAACTGGGGACTGCCCAGGCCCTCTAGTCTTAACCACTAGCCCTCCCCGCACCTCCCGCTTCTCTCCCAGGCCATGTGTTCCATTGGAGCCCCTACCTCTGCCACTGGAGCAGAGATTCCCCCAAGCTCTTGCTCGGTGTGTGTGTTGGGGGAGGGGTCCCTAGGGCCTGGCATGGGACTCGACACAGGATGCAACAGGCTGCTGGAGTCCCAGCAAAGAGAGTTGTCCCAGGGCGGGACGACAAGCAGCGTCCTAGGATTCCCTTAAACCAGCTGCACGCCTCTCGTGCTGTGTCTAGAGCCCCTGGGGTGGAGAAGATCTGGGCTAAGTTCCCGGGGCAGGGTCTCCAAGCTGTACTTGAGGCTGAGTGGCTCGTGCTGGGAGTGGCAGGGGTTCCGCGGGGTGTCACCGGTCCAGCCCCCACCCCACCCCCCGGGCGCGACTGCACAATGGCAGGAAGCGGGGCTCCGCGCTTTGTCCTGAGCGCAGTGCAGACCGCCGCTTCCTCCAGCCACCATGGGGACAGGACCCGGCGTCTCCGGGCGCCGAGCGGCAGCCGGGCCCGGCTCCGAGCTGCCCTCCCCGGACTCCCAGTCCCCCTGGGTCGGGGGTCACGCCCGCAGCGGCGAGAGCCAGGTAGGGGGCCGTGGGTGGGTCAAAGCCTCGTGGAGACGCTTAACTGGGTCCTCCCTGTCTCCACTCCAGAGGGTCAGGGTGGCTGGACCCCTGTCTGAACTGCACACAGCTGGGAGTGGAGGTGAGGCTTGGTGGGGGGTCCTCACCTTGGAGTTAAGAAGCTGGTGGGCAGAGGTGCCCCTCAACCCCTGGGCCTTTTGTGTTTGCTGCCTCCGGACACACCTGTGGGGCCCAAGCCGCCCCTCCCTCTTCCTTCCTCTGTCCCACACCCTCTGCCGCTCAGGCCGGCTTCTCCGGCCTTTAGTCTCAGTCCTTGTGTGAGTGGAGAGCCGGTTTTCCAGTGCTCTGTGCCCTGGCCTAGGAGTGGGTTGGCCAGCCGGGGATGGCTGTATTCGTGTGCTTCTCTGTATCTGTGTGGTACTGTCTCCAGAGGAACTTCCCCACCGACGTGCTGGCCTTCTCCCGTGGAGTGGAGTACCGCTGCCTGTAGAGGTGGGTTCGGTGGACAGTAAGGAAGTGAGGGAACCCGTGAAGAAAGATCAGAGCCTTGGGAAGGAGTCTGCCTTAGTGCTGAGGAGACCCTGTTGCGTGGGATAGGGATAGAAGGAGAGGGGAAGGCTACCCAAGAGGGCCTTGCCAGGCCTAACCTCAACCTCTGCTCTGAGCTCACGATTTTCTCTGGCGGCTGCAGAACTGCGTTCTTACTTTATATGGGAACTCTGGCTCAGTTCCTGCAACTGACCTTGTGGGCCCCCTGAGCCTATACCATCTAGGCCAGGGGCAGGATGGAAGCATGGTAAGCAGGCTGGTGAAAGTTTCACACTGGAATGTGGATCCCTTGAGGAGGCCAGTCCAATGGTCCAGAGAAGGAATTGAATGAACACTTGTGCCCCCTCACCTATCCCCCCTTCTCTTTTGAGACGTCTCACTGTGTAGTTCTGGTTGTCCTGGAACTCACTATGTTTATCAGGATGGTTTTGAACTCAGAGAGATCTCCCAGACTCTGCCTCTGGAGTACTGGGCATAAAGGCATGAGCCACCTCACCCTATCCAAATCTGCTGTCTTTATATTGACTTAATTTTAAAACAAAATTGTGACCCAGAATTGGGAACCCTTCTCCTGAACACACAACTTAAGCTCAGTTCCTACTGTCATGCTGAGGCCAGAACCGGGCTTGGCTGGCATGTAGCCACACCTGCCATTGACCTTCTGAAGCTATCCTAGTCAGCAGGGGGCTGAAGCCAGGAGCCCAGGCCAGGCTGGTGGACTGGGGGACACCTAGAAAAGGGATTGAAGGGCACTTGAAGCTGGGAGGCCCCTGACTCAGCAAAGCCAGGCTGTTCTCTGCATTCCCTGGGATTCGGGGCTCTGGGTAGGTACATGTTTTCCTGCCTTCATTAGCAGTGGATTAAAACAGGAACTGGAAATATTTTTAAGCCCTGACCACCCATTGCCAGGAATCTGGGTCATCATAATGTCCATTGCTTCAGCACAGGACCCAATTCCTGACATCTCCCCTGGGGCAAGTGGACCACCTGCCGACTTCTGTTTAATATGTCCGTCCTTTTCTGTCTGGAGGAACAGAGAGACACTAGAGCCCAAACAGCAGGCATCAAACTAAGATTGATTTCTCCTGGAAACCACCCTCCCTCAAGGCTGCCAGGGGTCCACCTTCACCCATTCATCTCTCTATTGTCTGGTACCCGGCAGGAATGTGAGTGATCTGAGGTCTGGCGTTACATACCCTGGCTCAAGCCTGGCTCTGCTGGTGTGTAACCTTTGGCCATTTACTTCACTTTTTGATCTTCCCACTCCTCAAGTGTAAACTGAGGATGGGAGGAAACGACACAGAAACTGGCAGAGGAGCTCCGACTCCCCCTGCCTCTTCCTGGCTGACACTCCCTGCTTCAGTCACTCCTTCGCTGTCCTGGCTAGCTTCCTCCCATCTGTCGACGTCCTGGACACCTCTGTTTAGGCACTCTCAGCCAGACGCTCTCCAGTGTCTAATTAATAAACTGTTCGAGGACTGAGCTGTCAAGATGGCTCAGTGGAGAAAGTGCCACAAAAGCTGACAACCTGAGTGTGTCTAGGCCTGGAGATAGGGCTTTGAGTCAGGTAGAATAAAGTATCACTCCTTGTGGAGCTCTCTGTGTGTAGCGCCAGGGTGGGATACATATGGGAGAGGAAGGGAGCAGGGTTGTGAGGCTGGCGACAAGGTCAAGGGAGACCATGGAGGAAAGATCTGTAGGCATTTAGTGTTGCAGACCAGGCTCCAGCTGGTGTCAGGGATTGGGTGGGAACTTTCTATTCTTACTCAGAGTGAGGTAGAATCCCTGGAGGGTTCTCAGTGGATATGGTGTAAGTCTTCCTGGAACAGGGCTCCCGCTGACCCCCCCCATGGATGACTGACCATCAGGGGAGAGCGGTTAGCAGTCTAGTGATGTCATCTATGTGAGAAGCCCTCAGGGCAGCAGAGTTAAAGCTGCAGGTATTGGCTCTGCTGTTAAAAGCACTAGTCAAAGCCAGGCGGTGGTGGCGCACGCCTGTAATCCCAGCACTCGGGAGGCAGAGGCAGGAGGATCTCTGAGTTCAAGGCCAGCCTGGGCTAGAGAGCGAGTTCCAGGAAAGGCACAAAACTACACAGAGAAACCCTGTCTCGAAAAACCAAACCAAAAAAAAAAAAAAAAAAGCATTGGCCATCTTTCTAAAGGACACAGGTTGGATTTCCAGCACTCATGTAGCCCCTTAAAACTACCTGTAACTCCATTTCTAAGGAATCTGGCACTCTCTTCTGGCCTCTGTGGTCACTGCATGCTTTTGGTACATGTATATTTATGCATGCAAGCAAAACACTCATGTATGATACAAACAAATCCATTAAAAAAAAAAAAAAGAAAGAAAGAAAGAAAATAAGCCGGGCGGTGGTGACGAATGCCTGTAATCCCAGAGGAGGCAGGAGGATCTCTGTGAGTTCAAGGCCAGCCTGTTCTACAGAGCTAGTCCAGGACAGGCTCCAAAGCTACAGAGAAACCCTGTCTTGAAAAACCAAAAAAAAAAAAAGGAAAATAGACGAAGTTTGGCTGGGTGGTGGTGGCTCATACCTTTAATCTCAGCACTTGGGAGGCAGAAGCAGGTGGATCTCTGTGAGTTTGAGGCCCAGCCTGGTCTACAGAGCGAGATCCAGGACAGCCAGGGCTACACAGAGAAACCCTGTCTCAAAAAGTCAAAAAAACAAAAACAAAAACAACCAAAAAAAAAAAAAAAAAAAAAACCAGAGACCAAGTTCAAGATTATCCTGACCTACATAGGAAGTTGGAGGCCAGCTTGGGGTACTCAGGACCCTCTTAAACCTCCCTTCCTGCCCAGGAAAAAGAAAAGGGGAATTTCTACACCCACTCCAGCCATGGCAGGAATGACTGATTCAGGCACAACCCATCAGAGTTTGTGGAAGCCCTTGAGGTGACTGGAGATGGTAACAGATCAAGTGTTAACTACCAGTGGAGTTAGAGGGAAGAGGCTCAGCAGCGGTTAAGAGCACTCATTGCTCTGGTGGACCCAGTTCAGGTCCCAGCCCCCATGCTGGGTAGCCTGAAACCACCAACCCAAAACTCTTCTACACACACCCCCCCACACACCTCATACACTCCCACTCTTCTAGTCTCCATGGGCATATGTGTGCGCACGCACAGGCACACGCACACGCACACATCAACTAGGAGGAGAAAAGGGGTTTCCCCAAGTGAGCTCTCTATCCAGTGCACTGAATCAGTGATGTCTTGTCCTGGTCAAACATTCAGACACCTCCAAAAAGTCAATGTTGTGAATAAAAACAGAGAAGAAAAGGTAAACTCTTGTGTGAGCCTAGATTTTATATTGGGTACAGGGCTGGAGGGTTTGTGAAGGCCGTGAAGTAGTCAGGAGAGGAAGTGTGAGTGTGGAACACAAGAGTTTGAATCTCTCAAGGTTTAGAGGTTTTGAGGAAAATTTTGCTGGCATAAGTCCTAGCTGTTTGGAAGGCTGAGGCAGGAGGTGGGTAATGCAGGAGATAACCCATCTCTAAATAAACAAACAAACAAATAAATAAGGGGAGCTGGTGTACCAGAAGGCTCAGTAAGTAAAAGTGAGAAAGGCTGATGACCTGTGCAATTCCCGAAAGCCACAGTGGGGATGGAGAATTTATTCCTTTTTATTTATTTAGGTCTTTTGAGACAGGGTTTCCCGAAAGCCACAGTGGGGATGGAGAATTTATTCCTTTTTATTTATTTAGGTCTTTTGAGACAGGGTTTCTCTGTGTAACACCACCACCCAGCAAGAATTTATTCTTAAAGGTTCTTTTCTGGTCCATGTGCATCACACACACACACACACACACACACACACACACAGAGAGAGAGAGTAATAGTAATAATAATAAAAAGCTGGATGGTGTTGGCACACGTCTTTAATCCCAGCACTCAGGAGGCAGAGACAGGTAGATCTCTGAGTTTAAGGCCAGTCTGGTCTACAGAGCGAGTTCCAGAACAGCCAGGGCTACACAGAGAAACCCTGTCTTGGGGAAAAAAGGCAGCAGCTAGGATTGGTGGTACAGGCCTGTTGTCCTAGGTCTTCGAGGGCCAGAGTCAGGAGGACCACAGGTCCAAGGCACCTTAGTGAGAATCCGAAGGCAGCAGAGAGGAGTGACTGGCAGTTGCGCACTTACGGGGTCCTTGTTAGCTCAGGGCTGTGTGGGATTTCTGCACCAACCAGACGTAGTGACAGGGAGTGAGAGGAGGCAGATGTGATGTGTCGTATCGTCTCAGAATCCAGAAGGTTGAACTATTCTTATAACTCTCTGTAGGCTTGAAGTATTTAAAGTTGAAAACTGGGAGAGAGCCAGGTGTGGTGGCTCATGCCTGTAATATTAGCACTAGGGAGGCTGAGGCAGGAGGATTGCTTTGAGTTTGAGGCCTGCCTGAATTATAGAGTGAGGCCGAGGCAGGAAGAGCAGAGAGTTGAATGGAATGTAAAGACAGACTGGTGCAGCTTTTCCTGAAAGGGAAAGGGAGCAGCTGCCTCAGGGTCCAGCGAGCCCAGGACTCTGTTTATGACGTGGAGGGTAGCGTGCCCTGTGCTGATGGAGGGAAACTTGACCCTGCAGGAAATGGGAGTCTGGGGTGAAAGTGTGTGGGCAGATCTGGAGGAAGAGCTGGCTGCAGATTGGATCAGGGCCAATCATAGGAAGCCCCAGCTGCTCTGGGTGTGTGGCAGACATGCAGGTGGGAGGCTGTGGGCTTCTGCTAGCTTCTGGCTTTTATTTTTATTTTTATTTCTTTATGGAAAAGCAGGAATTGAAGTGGGACTGTGTTAGGGCCAGGCCTTTGGAGGCTAGGCCCTTGGCAGTTAGAAGGGAATAAAGCTGACAGCTCTCGAGGAAGGGGGAGGAACAGATAAACATAGATAAATATGATAATTGCAGACATGGTCTCCAGGCAGGGGCTGTGTGTGTGTGTGTGTGTGAGTGTGTGTGTGTGTGTGTGTGTGTGTGTGTACGTGTGTGTGTGTGTGTACGTGTACACGCGTGCGTGCGCCACAACATCTGCTTTGGACTTTTCAGTAGCTCCATGTGTGTCTATAACAATCCAGGTAGGGTCTACTAGTCAAGGCTCAGGCAGGCCTTAGACCTGATAGCAGAGGGCCCAGGCAGCCAGGCTTATCACAGTTCAAGGTGTTCCAGTACCGACTGAAGAACAGTCTCAGGCTTCCTCTTGGGGGGCTCTTCTTTTGGGGGCCTCTTCCTGCCAGAAAGGCCCTGGTAGCCCCACCCCACTGTTGATCGTTGGAATTCTCAAGAGCAAGACTTGCTTTTTTCTCGTTCCGTGGAAACTGGCAGTGGGTCCTTGGGGAAGGTTGTCCAGATGAATCGACTAAGGGAAGGAAGCAGAGGGCTCCTGGTGGAGAAGGTGGTGGATGATGGCCACAGTGGTCTGAGTGTCTGGTGTGTCAGTCTGTCTGTCTGGAGCCCATCCTGACGGCACCCTTCACCCACAGGTATGCCACCATGCCGACTGCCAGCAGTTGTACCGCCAGGGGCCCCTCAACCTGTGTGAGGCCTGTGACAGCAAGTTCCACAGCACTATGCATTATGATGGGCACATTCGCTTTGACCTGCCCCCACAAGGTAAGCCCTGAGAACCAGGCCTGGCCCTTAGCACTCTCTGGGCAGCTCAGAGTTCCCTTCTTGTTGGAAGCAGGGCTTGGGTAGCTATGGGAACCCTGGTAGGGCCATGTGAAGAACGAGAGAATGAAGTACAATCTACAGATACACCCTCTCACCTCCCACAGCTGCCCCTGCCTCTGGCGGGGTCAGCACTGGAGCCCTTTCTTCCCGATTCTGCCTATCCTTAGGGCCAGCAACTTCTGGGTGAACTCTCCATACCAGGCCTCTGGCCTGGGAGAGCAGGTTGGTGGCCACTGTGGTTGGAAGGAACTTGGGGGAGGGAATTAGAAACCCACCCTGCTGAATAGGGCCTGGCTCTGGAAGGCACCCAGACCAACTGTCACCTTTCCCAGCTGGTGAGAAAGACAAAGGGACTCTCCACCCCCAGCCCCCAGGGCTCCTGGGACTTCAGGTGTGGTCATGGTAGAGGGGAGGGGAAGCCTAAAAGGACACCGGGCGGTGGTGGCACACGCCTGTAATCCCAGCACTCGGGAGGCAGAGGTAGGTGGATCTCTGTGAGTTTGAGACCAGCCTGGGCTACAGAGTGAGTTCCAGGACAGCCTCCAAAGCTACAGAGAAACCTTGTCTCGAAAAACCAAAAAAAAAAAAAAAAAAAGGAAGAGCTATGGCCTCGGTCCCTGTCTGAGTCGGCCCCTGAGGCGTGGCTTTCTTACCCTCATGCTATAGAAAGGTAACTCAGGTTATGGGTGAATTTGTATTTGGGGTAGGGCATCACCGGTGTATAGTGCCAGGGCCTATGGTCCTTTTGGGTCTGGGGCATGAATAATAATGATAGATCCCATTCTTGACAGAACTGCAGGTCTGAGGCCCTGGGAGCTCCAAGCTCTGTACCTTTGGAAGAGGCCATATTTAAGGGCTAAGGATGGACCAGAGAGGGAGTGGGGTCATACATAACCTCTGCTCCCTTTCTTCAAAGGCTCTGTTCTGGCCCGGAATGTTTCCACCCGGTCCTGTCCCCCACGCACCAGCCCTGCTGCAGACTTGGAGGAAGAGGAGGAGAGCTGTGTGGATGGAAGAGGGTAGGTGTGGCCCCTGGACAAAGCAGCCACCATAGGAGCAAGACCAGGGACCACACACTTCAATGTCCTCCTCCAGAGGACTGAAGGTTGACCCCTCTGCATTCCTGCCTTGCCTTCCTTTGTAGGGGAAACTGCCTGTTGTGTGTGACTCTTGTTGGCCACCAGAGGGCAGACAATCTCACACAGGCAGCGGGGTACAATGCATCCACTTTACTTCCAATTGATGAAGGGTGGAGCCTACCAAGACTCCCACTGACTTCCCTCACTGGGAAGGACCCACCAGCACCTCAGCATCTGCTTCCCTACAGGGACCGGAAGAGCACTGGCTTAAAGATCTCCAAGAAGAAAGCAAGAAGGAGACACACGGATGTAAGGAGCCAGGAGGACTGACCGCCAAGGCTCCCAGAAATCCCCCTTCTCTTCCCGGCCTTTTCTTTCCCTGGGTCTGGTCTCCCTACTGTGAACTCCAGGCCACGGATAGGGTCTAGATGAACATGCCCTCCTTCCCCTCCCCTCCAGCTTAGAGCTGCCCGCCTGGCCCAAGTGTGTTGGAGGGGAGGAACTTCTTGGGCAGGTGAAACACTGGGAGCCGCTCCAGGAGTAGGGCTGGGAGGTCCCTGGCTGTCACCTCCCTGTTGGGATTTTCATCTGGACCACAGGGTGTGTAGGGCAAGCAATGGGGTGGCAGTGACAGATGTGTGTACTCTCAGGACCCAAGCAAGGAGTGTTTCACCTTGAAATTTGACCTCAACGTGGACATTGAAACAGAAATCGTGCCAGCCATGAAGAAGAAGTCACTGGGGTAGGGCCTGAGGAGGAAGTGGGGTAGGACATAGATATAGTTCCTTTGTCAGGGTGCACAGTTTCTACATTGCGTGCACGAGTGTCTGTCTGCCTGCCTGCCTGCCTGCCTGTGTCTGTGTATATGTGTGTCTGTGCACTCCCATGCATCTGTGCACCCTTCCTGTGGGCAGGCCTGTGTGGATGTAACATCTTCACGAGGCTAGCCTGTGTACTCTGATCCTGACTGTACAGCTATGCCCCAGAGGGACCTGTGAAACCCTGGGAGTGGGTGTCTGATGATGTTCTGCATGCTGCTTTTTTTGTTTTTACTGGGGAGGTGGTCAGAACTGTGTCTGTGGATGGGCTGGGGAGTCACATGAGTGTTCCCCTAAAACACATATGTCTTCCTGGGGGACAGGGAGGTGTTGCTACCTGTGTTTGAAAGGAAGGGCATTGCACTGGGTAAAGTGGATATCTACCTGGACCAATCCAACACACCGCTGTCCCTCACATTTGAGGCCTACAGGTTTGGAGGACACTACCTGAGGGTCAGAGGTGAGCAGAGCAGCAGGCTCCACAGGCCACTTAGCTGGGCGGGGTGGCTGGGGCTTGCTGGATCCTCCTGGCTCTGGAGTCCTTCCTGGGCTCAGGTTCCCATTGGCCATGCTCCTGAACAAGCTCATTAACATACAGGTGTCTTTGCTGGGCGCTGATGCTGGAGGGTGGGGCTCCCAGGGAGGGTAGTTAAGCCTAGACTTGAATCCTCGGGAGAGAGAGCTAGGGCCTCTCTGTCTCCCATACCTGGGCACTGAGGACCTCTTGTGCTCACATATAGCCAAGCCGGGAGACGAGGGCAAAGTGGAACAGGGAGTAAAGGATTCCAAGTCCCTCAGTCTGCCAATCCTGAGGCCCACTGGGGCTGGGCCCCCTGTATCGGAGCGTGTGGACCCTCAGAGCCGCCGAGAGCATAGTCTGGACATCTTGGTGAGCAGGAGGGCCTGTCGGGATGGAGGTAGGGCAGGGCACCTCCTGAGGAAGAGTCATCCGGGATTCTCCACTGCATTGCTCCTAGGGCTTAGTTCCCGCTTCTGCAAGGTGTGGTTGGCTGTGAGGACAGGGTCTCTCTCTGTATGCAACTAGTCTAGACGGTGGGTTTTGTCTCTGTTCACGTGTCCAGGGAGTCAGAGTACATGGAGTGTGCTGATCTTTGGGCAGGAAGAATGATGTTTTCCAACAGCACATTTGTGTTGGAGAGTCAGAATATGTTACCTACTGGGTATGAGTGCTTTGTGGGTCTTGTCCCTTTTCTTTTCTGTCGTTTTGGTTTGTGTGTTTGTTTGAGACTGTGTAACCTTGGCTGTCCTTCATTATATAGAAGAGGCTGGCCTCAAAGTCACAGAGATCACACCGGCTCTGCCTCCCAAGAGCTGAGATTAAAGGCGTGCACCATCACACCTGGCTCTTTTTCCTTTTTAATTTCTTTCTCTTTTTTTTTTTTTTTTAGCATTTAAATTTTAAAAAATGTTTATTTTATGTGTGAGTGCTGTGCTTGCATGTATGTATGTGTACCACATACATTCAGTGCCCTGGGAGGCTCTAACAGAGCGTCAGATCCCCTGGAACTGGAGTTCTTACAGACAATTGTGAGATACCATGTGGGTGATGGGAACCAAACCCAGGCCCTCTGCATGAGCAGCCAGTGCTTTGTTCTTGCTCTGCTGAGCTACCTCTCCAGCCCCAATGGGACTTTTTGAAGCTGTGCTTGTGGGTGTTTCTGAGTGTGTGTGTGTAACTCTGAGTTTCTTCCTATCTGTTTCCTGCTTATGGCTGGGTGGCCTGTAGTTGAGGTCTGGACATCTGGGTCTCAGGGGAGGATGCAGAGACACTTCTGCCTGTTGGTCTGTGTCCTGGAAATCCTGGTGGGAGCTGCCCTTGACCATTCCTCCCTGGCCAGGCCCCTGGCCGCCGTCGCAAGAACATGTCTGAGTTCCTGGGGGAGACGAGCATCCCCGGGCAGGAGCCCTCCACACCTTCCAGCTGTTCTCTGCCTGTCGGCAGCAGTGGAGGTACCAGCAGCGGGACCAACGAGAGCTGGAAGAACCGGGCTGCCAGTCGCTTCAGTGGCTTCTTCAGCTCGAGCACCAGCACCAGCGCCTTCGGTCGGGTACGTGGCACCGTGGGCTCAGGGCAGAGCAGCCAGCTGACCCTGACCTTGACTCTGGCTCTGGGTCTTCCAGGAAGTGGACAAGATGGAACAGCTGGAGGGCAAGCTACATGCTTACAGCCTCTTCGGGCTACCCCGGATGCCACGGAGGCTGCGCTTTGACCATGACTCCTGGGAGGAGGAGGAAGAGGATGATGATGAGGATGAAGACAATGCAAGCCTGAGGCTGGAGGACAGCTGGAGGAACCTCATTGATGGACATGAGGTGGGTGTAGCTAGAGAAAGTGGGTAGCTTGGCTGTTTAGTGGTAGAGGTGGTCCACTGTAGTGTTGTTACCTTGGATATCTTGACAGTCACAATCCACATGATGGGGAGGGTGGCCTCCCCCTCCAGATCGCTGTGTTCCTGTCCAGAAAATGAGGAAGTTGGGTGCAGGGCTGCCCACCCTCCCTGACTGTCCCCACACACCCTAGGCTACTGGCTAACCCATCCTACCTCTCCCTGTAGAAGCTGACCCGGCGGCAGTGCCACCAGCAGGAGGCAGTGTGGGAACTCCTGCACACAGAAGTCTCCTACATCCGGAAGCTGCGTGTGATCACCAACGTGAGTGTGGGACCTGGGTCCCTACTGCTTTCCTACCTGCAGAGGCCAACTGAGTGTACCCTCAGCTAAGCTGGGCCTTTGCCTGACAGAAGTTGAAAGCAGGGTGCAAGCTGCCTCTGGGGAGTGGAGCCCTGCAGGTGCTTGGGAGGGGTGTCAGGCATGTTGGCCAGGTGAAGCTGACTTAGGTAGGTAAGGCCCCAGCTGTTTCACAGCTGTTTCTCAACACTAGCTGTATGTCAGGTTCTCAAGAGGACACCCTGGCCGGGACACAGTGGGTAGGCACTTAGGGGATTTCAACTGGGGAGGGTAGCACCTGCCTTGGCCTTGGCCTTCCGGGAGGGAGGTTGAACCAGGTGACCCAGAGTGTTCCAGTTATGCTGAGAGACTATTCTCCCCAGCTCTCTCCCGGTTGGACCATGGGTGGGTTGGTGCTTCGGGGCGTGGAGGTCCAAACACCCTCCGGCTGTTTCAGGGCCTCTTGGGGAAGGGGTGACTTAAGAGTCTGGGCAGGACCTCAGGGTCGGGACAGCCCGCCACACCCCTGCTGCAGCGTCCCCTCCCCCTACAGCTGTTCCTGTGCTGTCTTCTTAACCTGCAAGAGTCGGGGCTCCTGTGTGAGGTGCGCCCTGGCCGGGGGCGGTGTCGGGGAGGTACTGGGGCAGGGGCGGGGCCAGCCGGGAGGAGTGGGCGGGCCGGGGCAGAGCTGACCCTCGCCTGTGGGCGCCCAGGTGGAGGCCGACCGCTTGTTCAGCAACATCCCTGAGATCGCGCGGCTGCACCGGCGACTGTGGGGCAGCGTGATGGTGCCGGTGCTGGAGAAGGCGCGGCGCACACGGGCGCTGCTGCAGCCTGGGGACTTTCTCAAAGGCTTCAAGATGGTATGGGCGGAGACACTGAAAACCCCTCAGGGCTAGATCCTGTCTGCCCATAACATCCCCTCTAGTTCCCACTAATCCTAATCCCAGGTTACTTCTATGGCCAAGAAAGGAAGTAGTTCGTGTTGGTGACCTGGGTTTGAGTCCTTGCCACCTGGCTATGGGTGGTGACTTTGAGGCTTAGTATCCTCACCTGGAAATGCTCTCCGGCTGGGGTGGTATGGGAAGTCTCTGAGGTCCCTGGAATCCTGAGGTAACAGGTGCTGTGTGTGGTTCTGCTCCGGGCCAGTTCGGCTCACTCTTCAAGCCATACATCCGGTACTGTATGGAGGAGGAGGGCTGCATGGAGTACATGCGTGGCCTGCTGCGTGACAATGACCTATTCCGCACCTATGTCACGGTGAGGGCCTGGGGCTCGGGTGTGGGACCTTGGGCACACCTGGTAGGCGGGGCCTGAGGGAGCGAGGTTAAACCAGAGCTCCGCCCCCACTCTGCAGTGGGCTGAGAAGCACCAGCAGTGTCAGCGGCTGAAGCTGAGTGACATGCTGGCCAAGCCACATCAGCGCCTCACCAAATATCCACTGCTGCTCAAGTCACTGCTGAGGAAGACTGACGAGCCCCGCGCCAAGGAAGCAGTGATCACCATGGTAACCTGAATTGCGAGCATACTGCCCTCCTAGGCTCTGTCTCTCCCAGATCCTGGCCCTAAACTCCATCATTGCCTGTCTTCAGATCAGCTCTGTGGAATGCTTCATTCACCACGTGAACACAAGCATGCGGCAGCGCCAGGAGCGCCAGCGGCTGGCGGGGGTGGTGAGCCGGATCGACGCCTACGAAGTTGTGGAGGGCAGCAATGATGAGGTGGATAAGGTGGGCACTGAGTCTCTAGTGTCCTTCTGGAAGCTCCCGATTGTAAGAGTGGGGTGTGCTGCAGATCTCCCGTGGGGGGCCTCTCAGATTTGGCCCTGACCTCTCTGACATCTGCACCCCACCTAAAGCTCTTGAAGGAATTTTTACATCTGGACCTGACAGCACCCATGCCTGGCGCCTCCCCTGAAGAGACTCGGCAGCTGCTGCTGGAAGGGAGCCTGAGGATGAAGGAGGGGAGAGACAGCAAGGTGACCTAGGACCACCCCACACCAGAGCCCTGTCCCACCGGCTCTCGCTCTGTAGATACCATCCTTCCCAGGGCTGTCCGCTGGGCCTGAGTCAGTGGTTCAGAGATGCCTAGTTAATTATATGGTAACTGTCGTAGTTTGCTTTTGATTGATGTGATAAAATACCATGGTCAAAAGCAATTTGGGTAGGAAAGAGTATCTCTGGCTTACACTTCCATGTCACAGGCCATCATTGAGGGAAGTTGGTGCAGGAACCCAGAGGCCAGAAATGAAGCGTAGACCATGGTGGAATGCTGCTTTCTAGCATGCTCAGTTTGCTTTGCTTTTCTTTTTTTTAAAAAAAGATTTATTTATTATGTACACAGTGTTCTGCCTGCATGTATGCCTGCAGGCCAGAAGAGGGCGCCAGATCTCATTACAGATGGTTGTGAGCCACCATGTGGTTGCTGGGAATTGAACTCAGGACCTCTGGAAGAACAGCCAGTGCTCTTAACTGCTGAGCCATCTCTCCAGCCCCCTGTTTGCTTTTCTTATACAACCCAGGACCACCTGCCCAGAGATTGCACTACCCACAGTGGGCTGGGCCCTCCCACACCAATCATTAATCAAGAAAATGCCCCACAGATTTGTCTACTGGCTAATTTGGTGGAAGTATTTTTCTCAGTTGAGGGTCCCTCTTCCTAGATGACCCTATCTTGTGTCAAGTTGACAAGCTAACCAAGGTGGTGGTGGGTGGTGGCGGACGCCTTTAATCTCAGCACTCCAGAGGCAGAGACCGGTGGATCTCTGTGAGTTCAAGGCCAGCATGGACTACAGAGTGAGTTCCAGGACAGCCAGAGCTTCATAGAGAAACCCTGTCCCAAAAAAACAACAGACAAGGACAAAGGTTTCCTGTAACTCAGGATCCTATTCATGACCCTACAACTCTGGCTTCCCTTCCACAGATGGACGTGTACTGCTTCCTGTTCACTGATCTACTCTTGGTGACCAAGGCCGTGAAGAAGGCAGAGAGAACCAAGGTCATCAGGCCACCACTGCTGGTGGATAAGATTGTGTGCCGGGAGCTTCGGGACCCTGGTGAGGAATTCTGGCCCCCTGTTCTTGGGTCAAGGGGCTGCCACGGGCAGGGGCTGTGATACTAACCTGGCCCTTCCATGACCAGGCTCCTTCGTCCTCATCTACCTGAATGAATTCCACAGTGCTGTGGGGGCCTACACATTCCAGGCCAGCAGCCAGGCTTTATGCCGAAGCTGGGTGGACACTATTTATAATGCCCAGGTGAGACCCGAGTGACCGAAGGGTGCAGGGAAATGGGGTCTGTTCTCACAGCTCATTCTGTGTCTGTGCCCACTCAACCTGCAGAACCAACTGCAGCAGTTGCGTGCACAGCTGTGTGCACAGGAGCATCCAGGCAGCCAACACCTGCAGAGCCTGGAAGAGGAGGATGATGAGCATGAAGAGGAGGGTGAGGAGAGCAGTACCTCAGCTGCCAGCTCCCCCACCATCCTTCGAAAGAGCAGCAACAGCCTCAGCTCTCAGCACTGGTATGTTTACCCAAGACTACCTGGTAATCTGGGGCCTTGTGCTTATAATCCCAGCACTTGAGTGTTGAGGCAGGAGATTACCTCAAGTTATGCCAGCTTGGGCAGCAAAGTGAGACCTTGTCTCAAGAAAGAAAGAAAGAAAAAAGGGGAAAAAGAAGAAGAAAGACAGACAGACAGGTAGACACGGTCTACCCACTAAGCTAAGGCACATAGCTATAATCCCAGCACTGAAGAGGTGAGGCCAGAGGATTGCCAAACATTTGGAGCCAGCCTGGTCTTTGTAGCAGGCTCTGGGGCTGCACAGCAGAGCAGGCCGCACACACAATAAAAACATTCAGTGGATTCCATCAGGACAAGTTACCCCAGCCAGCCCAGGACACTGATAGGGATTCTCCTCTGAATAGTGTCATGTTATGAACCCAGTGGGAGTGTTAGGGAACAGCTCCATCTCCTGCTAGAGGCCAGGCATGGAGGACAGTTTGCCACATGACCTGTCGCTGTCTGCAGCCTGTGTACAACCGTCTCAGGTCAGGAGAGGGTGCTGATGTCAGTGGCTACAGGGACTACATCTGAGCTTCGAGCCCCTAGTTCTCTAGGCTGCTTTAGGGTTTTTAGGTATGTTCTGGCTGGCTGACTCTCCTTCTGGCCCCTACAGTGCCTCAGATGGCTCCACTGAGACCCTGGCCATGGTTGTGGTAGAGCCTGGGGAGACACTGTCTTCTCCGGAGTTTGATGGCGGTCCTTTCAGCTCCCAGTCGGACGAGACCTCTCTTAGCACCACCGCTTCATCCGTTACTCCCACTAGCGAGCTGCTGCCCCTGGGCCCCGTGGACGGCCGCTCCTGCTCCATGGACTCTGCCTATGGCACCCTGTCCCCCACTTCCCTGCAAGACTTTGTGGCACCACCCCCTGTGGCAGAACCAGTGCTTGTACCCCAGCCCCTGGCGTCAGCGCAGACCCCCTCACCCCCTTCGTCACCCCGCCTCCGGCGTCGTACTCCTGTCCAGCTGCTCCCCCGTCTGCCCCACCTGCTCAAGTCCAAATCTGAGGCCAGCCTCCTACAGCTGCTGTCGGGAACTGCCACCCGGGTAGTGCCAACAGCTCCTAGCCGCAGCCTGTCAGAACTGTGCCTGATCACTATGGCGCCTGGGGTTAGGACTCGGAGCTCCCTTCAGGCAGGTGGGCCTGGCTGGAATTGCCCAGGGGCCTGTGGCCCTGGCCGTGGCTCTGCATTGTTAGAACCTGAGAACAGAGCCAGCCACTCCACTAGGGGACCTACAGATTCTGCCAGAAGGAAAGACATCTCCTCTGGGGCTGCTCTCAGGGTGCAGCCTGAGCCTCCACCAGGGATCTCTGCTCAGCATAGGAAGCTGACCCTGGCCCAGCTCTATCGGATCAGGACCACCCTGCTGCTTAACTCCACGCTCACTGCCTCGTGAGTGGCCCGGCTGGGGGAGGGACAGATGACTCAGTGTGATGGTGTGGGTAGCACTGAGTCTTGAGTGGGTAGTGACAAGAACCATGCAAGCATCAGCATTTGGGGATGGAGTGTGAAAAGGAACTTTAGACCTGTCCCAGTACCAGGTGGGGGTATCTGTAGAGGCAGCAGGGAATGGGGGCCAAGGACCGTGGGGGAGAGGAGGGTTAGCTAAAGCCATTTTGTGATTGGACAACCAAGGATGGACTCTCTCCCCACCCCTTGCAGGGAGGTCTGAGCGGAAGGAGACCCCAAGGGTGCCACTGACTAAGGGACAACAGAGCATGCCGCCCGGGGGACGTGGCATCTGCTTCACTGTTGCCTAGTGTGTGCGTGTGCCAGAGTGCCAGGCAGGATGGCTACCCGTCACCCCGAGGTCAATTTGCACTTTGCCGGACTGGATGGAATGGAGAAGGGCTCCATTGAGTTCCGGGCCCTGGCTGCCATGCTCCACTCCCTCCCCAGGCAGCCCCTTTTCCTCTGCTCTTGACATGGCTGGCCCTAATCCTCCGGGCTAGGTTCCCAAATTGTCCTCCCCTGCCACCCTCATTTGGACGTGCTGGCCTCTGAGGCTTGGGCTGGGCTCTGGCAAGCTGCGTATTTATTGAGTTCTGGATCTTTTATAAAGACTTGTATATACTGTCCTGGAAAGAGTCCTGTGCTTCTGGGACCCCATCTGTTCCCTGCTCACGTGCATTGAGCTGGCTGGGTGTGTGTGTGTGTCACCAGCTGTAGTGGGGTCCCTGTGGAAGAAAGATACTGTGGGCCAACACCCCAAGACCAAACTTGCCTCCTGTCACACCCCGGAGGCCACAATGAATTGGAACCTCCAAGAAATGCTTCTTGGCCCTGCCCTCTCTGAATCTTCAGATTCCTTAGACCTCAGGGCTCTGTCCATCCCAGAACCCCTGTCACAACTGTTCCGGGAGATGGAGGTCTCCTACCTAGGTCTCCCCACCCCATCCCAAGTACCTGAGGCCCAGAGAAAGGACACTTGCCCTGGACCCACCTCTAAGCATTGGCTCTCAGGGCTGAAGCTAGACCCAGGGTGGCTTCAGGATGCAGCCTTGTCCCAAACGGGCTTAGTCAAAGCCTGTGTGGGCTTCCAGTGTGCCTCACACCAGGGAAGGTCTCCGGCTGGTAGAGAGTCACGCCCCCTCAGCTGCGGAAGAGCGCAGACCCCACCCTCGCCATCCCCTGAGGCGGGCTTTTCTGGATGGCCGGGGGAGGGCAGGCTCTGGGCTAGGAACACTGTGGCTGGGCTAGTGGGGAAGCCCCGGGCTGCGCGACCAGAGTAGCACTCAAAGGGCCCAGGCGGTGCAGACCGCCATGGAGCCACTGCCAGGGGGACGCATGACGGAGGTGAGTGGGGTCGAGGGAGGCCAGGAAACAACCTGGAACCTGACCTGCAGCCTGGGAGCTAAGCCTCTCCTGGAGGGTCACGGGGAGTGGCGTCTCAACTCTGACCTCCTTGAGAGCTGAGTTGCCTCCACCCGCGACCTAGTTAGAGGTTCGGGCGCGCCCTTCCGCTGAGAGGAAGCACACACTCTGGGGAAAGAGGGGTCTGGGGGCCTCCACCTCACAGAAGGCCTGGGTGGGGGCAGGGTGGTTCAGTCTTGATGGGTGTTGGGGAAATGGGCAAAGGGCTGTCAAGGGGCCTTCTGTTCAAGAGCTGGGTCTGTAGAGAGAGAAGGAAACTGGCCCCCCTTCCATGGCCCACCCCATTCTGCCCAGGAACCTGAGAAGTGAGCTGCTCAGAAAGCAATTATGCTGGGCTCTGGAATGGAGGAGGAGCCTGGGAGGGAGAGGTGGCCTCCTGGGGCAGCCACCCAGGGGTCAGCAGCACGTGTTCCCCAGGCTCTCCTGCTGCTGCTGCTGCTGCCACTGCCGCCACTGCCCCGAAGCCAGGGCCAGGGCAGCACTCCTGGCAGGTGTGACTGTGCCAGTAACTCACAGAGGAGGTATGGCACGTTTTGTTGCAGGGGATGCCCAGAAGGTAGGTGGCTGGAAGGGTGAGGAGGGGGAAGCAGGGAAGGAGAACAGTCCGAGGATGGCGGAGGGTGAGACAGGCCAGGGTCTGGGGAGGCTGGGGTGGCCACCACAGCTGGGAGGGGAGGAGAGAGCCAGAGACAGGAAGGGACAGGCGGGGAGCGGGTAGGATGGTTTGACTGACCCTTGCCTGGGTTCTGCAGGACACTACATGAAGGCCTCCTGCACAGAGCCCTGTGGCGACTCCATCTGCCTTCCCTGCCCTCAGGGCACTTTCTTAACCAGGGGAAACCACTTTAAGACTGACTGTACCCGCTGCCAAGCCTGTGATGAAGAGGGTAAGGGGGCTGCCTAGGGCTCAGGGGACTCTTGTGGACAGGCCATGGTCAGGGCCTTTCAGAAAGCTGGCTTGGGCCCAGCCTTTGGGCGTGGACTCCTGTGTTCAGTCCACCACGGAGGATCCACCGTGTATTCTGCTTTCCCCTGTGGGTTCCTGTTTCCACATGCCTTGGCCTCTGGTCAAACATGAGCTGCCTACTTCTACCTGTGGGCTAGCTAGTACCTCCTTCTCTGGGAGGTTGCCCCTGCTTCTTTGTGGAGCTCAGTAGCCTTGACATATCCATGTTCCCATATTCCTGCACCCCTGGCAGCTTTTCAAGTGATCCTGAAGAACTGTTCAGCAGTGTCGGACACCCAGTGTGGCTGCCAGTCAGGCTGGCTTCTTGTCTGCTCCACCGAGCCATGTAGGGAAAGTTCACCTTTTTCTTGCCACTCATGCTCAGATTGTACGGCTCCAACAACCCCTGGTGAGTACCCCATCCTAGGCTGTCTACCCCTAAGCCCCTTTCTTTCAGCCCCCTCCTCTCCTGCCCTGACACAAACCATCTCTTGTTCTGCAGGGCCCAGGCAGCCTGCCTGCTACGAACATGGCAATGGCCGCACATTCTGCCTCACATAAGGGGCTGTACTGGGCCAGGAGGGAGTCTGGGAGCAGGGTGGGGACTTTGGAGGCAGCTTGGCTCTGTCATGGAAGGGGCATTTCAGACAACAGGATGGTAAAGCATTATGCAGCTACATAAAGGGACATATTTTCACTTCCTGCCAGAATGTCCCTTAGTCCTTCCACCCCCATATTTAGGATGGATTTCTCATTTATTTGGCTACATCAACTGACAGAGCTTTGAAACTTAGGCTGAGACTAGATTTGCTGCTAGTCCTTGGCTAGCTGAGAGATCTCAGGTTTTCCCTATGAACAAGGGGGTGCTGTGATGTTCTTCCAAGGGCTGTAAAAAGGGGAAAGGCACCTTATTTGCTCATCCACTTGAGTATCTGCTATCTCACAGACCCTAACTCTAGGCATTAGGACTATCCAGGAACTAAAGATGAAAACTCCTGTTCTTGTGGAGTCTAGCTAGAAGCTCAGTAGTGATGGTTGACATTAGTGACCCAGTGACATTTCAGCAATACTTAGGGAATGTTTTTGGGCAGAATGAGGCTCCCAGGATGGGAGCCCTCACCTTCTGCCAGATGGGGAAGGTAGTCAGGCAGTCCTGGGTAGCCTTCAGCCGCCCCACTCCCTTTTCAGGGGTTTCAGCAGAACCTGTCCTGACGTCTACACGGCAGCCTGCTGTGGCTGGGAGTGGAGTAGGTGATAACGCTGGGGTTCTGGTGGGAAGGCTGGGGCAAGGCCAGTGTGGGGCGCGGGGTGGCTGCTAGTTGGCACTCACCAGTTACTGTTCTTTCAGTATTTTGGGTCCAGGTGCTACTGGGGGCCTCATTCCTGCTCGGGGCGACCCTGATCTGTGCATATTGCCGATGCCAGCCTTGCAAGCCTGTGGTTCCCGGTAAGTCCATACATGCATTGCACACATGCGTTACCAGAGGCCTGGGGTAAAGCTAGGTACTCTAGAGCCCCTGGTGCAGAAAGGGAAACTGAGGGGAGTATGAGGTGCAAAAGGACTCGAGAGGCCCTGGACTAACACCCAAGCCCATGGGCCTTGCCTGCTGCTGACTGGGCCTCTCTCTCTCTCCAGCAGACACAGCTGGGATGGAGACCCTGACCTCACCACAGGTAACTATCTCAGTGCTGAGAAGCTTCTGGAACTAGGAGAGTGACAGCCCCCAGTGCTTGGCATGGTTGTAACAGATAAATGTGCTAAGAGCTGAGTTATCAGTGAACAAGACCAGCCACAGCACCTGTTCTCCAGTGACTCTGTCTACGAGAGTCATGCAAGCAATCCAGGCCAAACATTAAAGGGTTGAACACCTCCAAAGGACTGGGACAGACCTCAGGCAAACACAGTGGACCTTCTGCTGGGCCACAGGAGTGTCTGTGCGTGTATAGAATCTAGGATTCTGCTTTCTGAGCTAGGAAATGCCCATTCTGGCCAGAAACTAGCAAAGAGGCCTTTCTAGATACAGATGGCTGACTTGGTCCTTCCCACCCTCCAGACTACCCATCTTTCAGCCTCAGACAGTGCCCACAGCCTCCTGGCACCTCAAGGCAGTACTGGGAAAGTCTGCACCACTGTCCAGTTGGTAGGCAACAGCTGGATCCCTGGTTTATCCCAGACTCAGGAGATGGCCTACAGCCAGACTCCACAGCCCTGGAATCAGCTGCCAAACAGAACTCTTGGTAAGTGATCCAAGTGGCTGAGGCCTGACCCCATCTTCCCAAGTCCAAGGTGGGACATTGTTATTGTACAGCTGACTTCCTGTCCTCACTGGGTGATTTCTGTCCTGCCCAAAGAAGTCCAATTACCCCCACCCCCCCCACACACACCCCGTGGCAGAAAGCATCCTCACATCCCTGATCCCACCTCAGGCCTTCCTCTGGCACCTCCGCTCTCGCCGGCGCCCCCTGCAGGCTCGCCGGCTGCTATGCTCCAGCCTGGGCCGCAGCTCTATGATGTGATGGATGCCGTCCCAGCGAGAAGGTGGAAGGAGTTCGTGCGCACTCTGGGGCTACGGGAGGCGGAAATTGAAGCCGTGGAGGTGGAGATCTGCCGCTTCCGAGACCAGCAGTATGAGATGCTCAAGCGTTGGCGCCAGCAGCAGCCTGCAGGCCTGGGTGCCATTTATGCGGCCCTGGAGCGCATGGGGTTGGAAGGCTGTGCTGAGGACCTGCGCAGCCGCCTGCAGCACGGCGGCCCGTGATGTGAGGCCCACCAGCCACTTTGTCATTCTAGTGACCCTTGCAGGAGCCTTAAGTATCGTTACTTACGCGTGTAGACATTTTATGTCACTTACTAACCCCCTAGCAGGTCCTGGTCCTGCGTAGCAGCGCCGGGTGGCTTCGCCCCAGCTTACCTGCCCCACGGAGCTCCAGCTAAGGGAAGCGTCATGAAGAAATACCAGAAGGGGCCCAGTGATTGGTTGCACAGCTGTTTATCAGCCTGAGTTTGAACTTGGTATTAAATATTTTAAATAGCTTCTTGGTGTTTCAGTAGGGGCTAGGGGTGTCAAGTGGCGCTCTGGTTCCCTTTGTTTCCCTGGGAGTTGAGTGGGTTGGGGGTTCTGAGGCCTTAGGAACTGCGGCGCCAACCCCTCGCGCATCCGCTATGACCCAGTGGCCCCAGAAGGAGAAAGTCAGTCAGACGGCGAGAGTGAATGAGAGCCACAGTTGGCGGATAGAGGTTTAATGGGGGAAGGAAGGAGGTGGGGGTGGGGTCAGGAGTAGCTGCAGGTACAGGTGCAGGGTCCCTGGCCCTCCCCTCTTACACCACTGGGACAATGTAAGAGTCAGGGGAGCACGAAGGGCCTGGCTGGGGACTGGGAGGGCTGGGGTGGGAGTTAAGGTGGGGCCCCTCGGGAGCGGCAGCTCCGCCCCGACAGGCAAGTCTCATCGTTTCTGGTAAACAAATGACTGAGAGGAAACCCTCGTGGGGGGATGAGAAATGCAGCCTAGCCTTGGCTAGCGCAGATCTGGGTCGTGGAGGGAGGAAAACCCCTTCCCCGAGCTCGGGGTCTGTCTCCACCCAGCATGCGCTGGCGATGTGGGTTCCGGGCTGCGGGGGGAGAGGGCTGCAGCCGGGTGTGCGCCCTGCAGAAAAAGTCACCACCCACGGGGCTAGGGAGAGCTAGCACAAGGTAGACGAACATGCAAATTATATGTAAGTGAGCATGCAAATAAGCATCTTTTTTTTTTTTTTTTCTCTTTTCTTTTTTCTTTCTTTTTTTTTTTCCGTCAGCGGCTTGGGCACTTTTTCCAGGCGACAGCGGCAGTACGCAAGCACTCCAGCAGCGGGGCTGGGGATGTGGGGCTGGGGATGTGGGGCCAGGGAGGGGAACAGGGAGGGTTCCGGCACCGAAGGGAAGGGCGGCAAGGCTCCCAGCCCTTCCGCACCAACCTGGCAGGATGGGGCGGGGGCTGGGGGACCGCTCCCCATCTCTCGGAACTTGTGAGGCTACACGCAAGAGGCCGAGACTCCTATTACTTAGGGATCTCCCCCTTCTTCAAGATGACCTGTCGCTGCCAGGGTGCGAGCTTGGCCTCGTCGTAGCCTAGTGTCCGCAGCTTCTCGGACTGTTCTTTCGCCCTCTGCACTTCTTCCTGCTTTTGTCTCTCCTCCTCTTTTCTGTTTATGGGTGGCAAAACTCAGTGATGCCCGGGGCCGGACCCTGGGGCCGGCCAGACACCAGGACGGCCGTGGGAGAGAGGGAGCTATGGGCCTTCTCGGCCCAAGCCCCGGGGCTTTCATGGAAGAGTTACAGGGATACTCAGAAGAGAGGGTAAGCGGAGGCTAAAGCTGGATTATTTTTGTGGAGGAGTGTTACTGGAAAGAGGTGCTGGGTCATTAGGTGGCCCTGTGTGAGGATTGAATGTTACCGAGTTCAGGGGATCAATGACAGGAGGCCTGTCACTGGAGACAAGACTTGAGTTGTTAGGGAGCTGTCCATCTAAATTACCAGGGACTAGGGTAGAGATGTTGAGGATCTCATTACTGGGGAACAGGCCAGCAAGCTAGCTAGGGACAGGTTCTCAGAACACAAGGCTAGGGACTGGGGGTCTATCTAGCTCCCCAGAAGGAGTGCTTGCCTAGAACACTGAGCTCTGATCCCCAACTCTGAAAAAGCGTAAGAGTAGATTTGCTCTGCTGACAGGGTCTCACCACTAACCCTGTCTGCTGTGGAGCAGTTGAAATGTTCAAGTTGCCATGCATGGACATGCTCTTTTGAAAACTAACTTTTTTTTAAGGGAAAGAAAAACATCCTGTGTGAGTGTTTGTGTGTGTGTGTTATTTATTTATTTATTTATTTTTTATTTTTTTTTTGGTGGGGGGAAGGTCTTGATGTATTGCAGGCTAGCCTCAAACTTGCTATGTTGACAAGTTTACTTTGAACTTCTGATCCTCCTGCCTGCTGGAATTACAGGCCTATGCCATCACTCCAGGGTTTGGTTGTTTTGTTTTGATTTCAATTTTATTAATTGAATATATATGAGTATTTTGCCTGCATTTATGTCTGTGTACCACATGTATGCCTGGTGCCCAAGGAGGCTAAAAGAGGCCATTGGATCCTTTAGAACTGGAGTGATAGATGGTTTTGAGCTGCGTTGTGGTTGTTGGGAGTTGAACCTGGGTCCTCTGGAAGAGCAACAGGTGTTTTAACTACTGAGCCATCTCTCCAGTTCCATGACTCCAGATTTATGTAATACTGGCGGTTGAACCTACCAGCCGAGCTATATATGCCTAGCTCTCATGAATAACTCCCACATTGAAATGCTGAAATAATGCTTTTCATGCATTAAATATTAAAATTAAGTTTACCTATATCTTTAAAAAAAGTCTCAATGTGGCTACCACAAAGTTTAAAATCACACATGTGGTGCACATTATACTTCTATCTGGCAGTACCAGGATAGATTCCCGGGTACAGAAATGAAGTTGGGGGAAGCATGAATGATCAAGTTTATTAATCCTGGAGTTAAAATAACTGTTCTTGGGGCTGGAGAGATGGCTTATCAATTAAGATCATGTACTACTCTTCCAGAGGACCCAAATTGGATTCCCAGCACCCACATTGGGTGGCCCATATCCACTTGTAACTCCAGCTCCAGAGGATCTAACACCTCTGGTCTCCATAGGCCCATGCCCTACCCACACACAGACACGCAGACATACACATAATCAAAACAGAAAAACCTGGATAGAAAGGGTAGGCTTTTGTTTGTCTTGTGTTTTAAGACAAGGTCACCTGTAGGTCAGGTTGACCTTGAACTGGCTGTGAAGCCAAGGATAATCTTGAACTCCTAATCCTGCCTATACCTACCAAGTGGGATGATAAGTATTGGTGAAAAGCTAGGTTAATAATAGGAGATGGGGGTCTGGGTAACAATGTGATCAGAGCATGTGAGCTAGACTTGGAGGGGCAGGTGCTAAATTATTAAGGGTCTTGTGTCGTTATTGGGAGCTGAAAGGTTACGATACAAGGAGTGAAGTCATGGAGTCATGGGCTGGATGAAGGAGCGAACGAACCTCTGTGACTGGGTGTAGGAAGAAGTGGCCAGTAGGTTGGGGGAGGGAGCACTGTACTTACCGCTTCTGCTTCCTGGAATGAGAAAGGGACAGTATTAGATGATATCACAACCCCAGAGATAGTCAAGACGCATGCCAAGGAGCCTCCTCCAGACACTCACTTCTCCTCTTCCCGCTTCTTCCGAAGAATGTCTCGTCTCCAGGCAGGCAGGCTGGCCAGCCAGGCCTCCTCCTCTTCCTCCTAAAACACAACCACACAGCTTCAGGACCAGCTTGACTTGAGATTTACAGGCCAAGGGCATGCACTTCCAACCCAGGGGACATGGAGAGTTGAGGGACGGCAGAATATAGATGTGTTTATAAGAAAAGACCTTTTTGGTGGCCTCCTATGGTGCAATCAGATAATGGTGCTTGGTGAAGGCCTGCTCAAAAGGGGCCCTCTGCTCCCCAGTGACCCGACCAGTTTCCTAAAGGCGGAGCCAGATAGATCAGAGGAGGTGAAAGGGAAGAAGCAAGAGAGTAGCTGGGTCCTGATTTCCCACGAAGCAGGTGGCTAGATGGCCCATGCCTGCTTTCCAGAATCCCTAGGCAGATACAGACTTGTACCACACACTGGGTCAGCTCAGGAAGATCCAGGCTGCTCTCAGTCTCCTCTGGAGGACCAGCTGGCCCATGCTTGCACTTTTCTTAGTGGGACAGGGAATGTTCCACTTTGGGGCTATAATGACATGGGGAGAGGGGCACCAACACAGCCCATACAGAGTGCTTTATTCCTTGGATGTTACAGAAGAGAAAGGGCCTGTGCACATCACACACCACACAGAACACTGCACGGGTGGCCAAGCAGGTAGCTGTGAACTCCAGTGGAAAACCAGAGATGGACAGACAGACCTACACTGCCCTCAGGGGACCCAGAGTTCCTTAACTTCTGCTGCCTGGCTTCATAGAGAGCAACACCTGACGCCCTGCGACTAACCAATCTCACAAATGCCTCATTTCCTCCCTCCTAGGGGACCTCAAAAGCCCCAGAGAAGCAGGCTTTTTGAGAATCTGGTTCTTTTTGTCTGTTTCTGGCCTCTAGATGTCAGACAGGCATCCAAGCACAAAACTAAACTCTAAATTTGCTGTCAGATGTCAAAGAGTTCTGCCTCCTTCTCCTTCCAAAAGGAGAAGCTCCGGTCGATATATCGGCAAATGTCCTCGTTGCTGAATTCGCCCATCTCAGACACCAGCTCCAAGGGCTCTTCAGCCGGGGGTTCTGAACTAGGCAGGTCTGAGGTTGGGGGAGGCGCAGCGGGAGGAGGCTGCGGTGCAGGGGCTGGGGCCTCTGAGTGCCCCTGTGGCAGGTCCTGTGTTTGAGCAGGAGCAGATTCTTCAGAGGGCTCCTCCTCTCTCTCCTCCCTCTCCTTGTCTTCCTCCTCCTCCTCTCTCTTCTCCTTGTCTTCCTCCTCCTCCCTCTCCTCTTTCTTCTCCTCCTTTCTCTTCTCTTCTTCCAGTTTTTCCTCCTCTTCCCCTTCCTCTTTTTCCTCCTCCTCCTCCTCCTCTTCCTCTTGGTCTTGTTCCTTCTCTCCTTCTTCCTTCTCTTGGGCCTCTTCTGGAGTCGGCTCAGACTCGGGACTGTCTCCGAAGAACTGGCGCCTGAGATCCTCAAAGCCATCGTCCCAGCCACGCGTTCCGGCCTCCACCTCCTCCAGCACTACTCGGTGGAACTGGCGGATAAGCTCCCACGGGTGGCTGCCCAGACGGTCGAACATCTCGTAGCACAGCAGGTGGCGGAATTTCCTCTCCTCCCGGCTCAGGCCCATCTCTAGCAGCTGAAAGTAGCCTAACATGAAGAGATCCAGGGTGAGACTGTCGTAGCTCCTCGGAGTACCGCCGTCCAGTGGTGGCAGGAAGTGCTCGGGCCAGTACAGACCACGTGTCAGCTTCGAGCCGGGTGCCTGGCACGCTGGCACCTGCCTTAGCAGACTCCTCCAGTGGCCCAGCAGTTTGCCCACCACCTGTCTCTGCTTGAGCAGCTGCAGCAGCCGCCCTTCAGGGCCACGGTCGTAGTCCTCACTAGATGGTTGATGCTGGGCAGTGGTGTCTGCTTCTGGGAGGGGACCGGCGCCCGAGGCCACTACCCGGGGCAGCAGTCTGCGCAGGCGCGCCTGGGCATGACGCCCAGGTCCTCGGAGGGTCCACTTGCGCCAGTGCTCCAGGAAGAGGTAGACAATGCGTTCCTTGCGCATGTCGATGTAGTCCTGGACACCAGGCAGCTCGGTGGAAAGTGGCGGCCTGCTAGCTAGCTGTTCAGGGTCCGGAAAAGCTTCCTTCCGGTGCCACGGCTCCGGTGGGTCCAGGGTGTTAAGGGGTTCCTCTGCAGCCCACAGGCCATTGGCGACAGGGGCTCTCGGCTCACTGGAACCGATTGCCACGTAGTCCTCCTCGAGGATGGGCTCCCGGTCTAGGATGCTAGTGGGCTGAGGGAGCTTGCGGCACGGGCTATGAGTGGGTGCTGCACCTTGAGTGCGCAGTTCGTAAGCGGCACGGAGGTGCTGCACCGACACGCCACATTCGAGGATCTCCTGTGCCACGGCCTCCCGGCACCAACTGAGCGAATGCGAGCGGCCCAAACAGAGTGGTCCAGGCCTCGAGGGTGCATCTGGCAGCGGCGCCAGCGGTTGGCCAGTGTCTGCAGCCAGCAGCTCTGCCAGGTGTGAGGGCCGGCCGCCCAGCGTGGCCAGCAGCGTGGCCATACTCTTGAGCAGCGTGGAGATCTTGCTGCACCAGGCGGGCAGGTTGGCTGCGCGGCCGTGCATGCGGCGTGGATCTACTGTGAAGCGCGGCGCCGACAGAGCGGCCGAAATCGGCAGCAGCTGCTCCAACTCCAGCTCTAGCTGCTCCAGGCGCGCCTCCAGTTTCTTTGCCTTGTGCAGCACTTGCAGGTTCTCAATTTGCTGTTCGATACGGAGGATGTCGGCCTCGGTCATGAGCTCGCCAAAGGGGCCCAGGATGGCGTTGTGCTCGCGGGAGTACCTCCAGCCTTCCGGGGGATAGCAGCAGGTGCTAGCAGCAGTCAGCTAAGGCGGGGAAGACAAGAGAGGGGAGGGGAGGGGACGCGTCTCCCTCTAGCCCAGCTCCCGCAGCAGAGCCGGCGACCTTTTGCAAGTCCTGGGTGGTGTAATGGCTCCGCTGGGCCGCGTTTGCAGAGACCGGCAGTCTGGCTGAAGGGGCATTGCATTGCAGCAAGGCTTCGGCTCCCGACTCAGAGCAGTGTTCACTTGGTTGCTGGCAGAGGGCACTGGCTGGGGTTGCGGCGCTGCCTGAGGCAGGGAAGGCAGGCTTGCAGACCTGGTCTCCATGCCTGACTTGGTCGCTCATTACACCACCCAAAGAACATGCGAAAGGCGTTGAACAAGCTGAGAAGCACAGAGGCCCTCCCCTACCCGATCCACAGCCCGCTATTTCCAAGCCAGATCCCAGCGTTCCTCTCAGATCACAGACCCTTTCTCAGGCTTCCTGTGGTCCAAGTCCTTCTTGTCTCAGTGGTCAATGTTTCACATGCCTAAATGAAAGGCCACTTCTCTTTTCCTCCCCCAGACTCTAGTCTTAAAGAAGCTAAAGTTACAGTCTTCTACCCCATAAAATGTAGGGGACCAGGTTCTACCTCTAGGGCCAAGTCCGTCTAGAGCCAGTACAGCTCACCTCCCACACAAGTACAATGGCCCCACTTTCTCCAATTACCTGCCCCCAGGCTTCCCATGCTCTGGGGCCTAGTCGCTTCCTGGCAGACTCTGTATCCTGACTTGCACCAGCTGCCACACACACCAAAAACCCAAAACACACCCACTCTGACTTCCAGCCCAGCTCACTCTGCCTGCTTTCCCCCACACCCCACTCTTCTTAATCAGCTCTTGTGTGCCTCCCTGGCCCATCTCACCTTGGGCTACTACATCACCCCTCAGCCCATAGCTGGCAACAGGTTGAGCGGCACCACAGGTTCTCACACTCACATCATTATCTGTTAGGGACACTAAGTTGCTTGTTGACACTCACACACACCTCCACAGCCACCTTGGTAGCCCGCTTTGGTATATTCACTGGTGGTGAGCCCTCAGAAGATACAATAGTGTGTGCCATACAGGATGGCACTCAGGGAACATTGGTTGGATGAATAAATGGTGACCATCAGTTAGTGATGACCAAATCATCTTACAGATATGGGGATTGAGGCTAAAACAAGTCTCAGTAGCAGCAGTTGGAGAGTTGGAGAGAGGATAGAGTTCAGGTCAGTCTGGATGCAAAGCAAGCCTCTCTCGGCCACTCAGTATGGTCCACCCAGGAGCTTGTTAGAAATGCAGATTCTCAACCCTTGTCCCCAAAGCTCTTTAATAAGGTCCCAAGTGACTTGAAGGTACATTAGAGTTTGGTAAACATTGACAGCTCACTTCAAGGCCCACTTAACCGTGGGGAGATTGAGACCGGTATGTGTAGGGTATCCTATATTCCTGCTTCTCGCCAAGGGTAAAAACAGGTGGAAGGGCAGCACCGGGAACAGGCTGGAGGCTTAGTGCAGACCCCAGGACTTTCTAGGAAGCCCTGCCCCACCCACCTTCCTCCTCTGCTCCTCCTCCTCCTGCATCTTCTGCTGCAGCTTTCGGACCATCACCTGGCGCTTCCACTCTGGGATGGGCCGGCCCTGCTCATCAAGGGTGGGGATGAGGGCCTCCACATCCAGCTGCACTCCTGGGGCCGGGGTGGCAGGTGGTGCCGGCACTATGCTGCCATTGAGCAATGGCTGAGGCCCAGAGGCTGGTGGGGTGGGGCTCCGGGGCCGAGACGGCGCAGGTGACACCGAGGGCTGTGGTGATGGCTGCGGTGGCGGTGATGGTGACTCAGGCTGCCGGGAGAAGCAGTAGAGCTGAGCACTGGGCAGGCACTGGAAGCCCGGGTGGGGCACCCGTCCAGTGCCTACCTGGGCGGCTGGCTGCCCACTGCCTGAGAACACGGTGGTCAGCCCCTTGCTCTGTGGTGTCGGCTTCAGGCTCTTGCCTGCCTTTATCTCAGCCAGCAGCTCTGAGTTATCACCCGTTGGGGACATCATGTTGAAAGACTTGGTGCCTGCCCACAGGAGAAGATGTGCTTAGTTGGGGGTAGGTAGCATTCCCAATTCCCTCCTGCCCTCCCCAACCCCCTTTCCAAGCCAGATGGGTAGGGCCCACCTTTGGGCCCAGAGGCAGCTCTCCAGATCCTGGGACACCTCAGATAGCTTCCAGGACACCCAAAGGTGGGCCATCAGCTCCCAGTCCATAGTGACCCCACCAGGTCTTACTCACTGGGCATACGGCCCCCACCTGGAGGCCCCTGGGAGTTCATGGTGGCTCTTGGGCCAGCCCTGGGGACTTGAGCGGATCTCTGCCCACCATCAACTGCCCAGCTCCAAAGCACTACCTGGCTAGCCACCCAACCTTTGTCCCAGGTTCCTGGCTCAGCCCCACTAGGGCGGAGTCTCTCTATGGCCCTCTCCCTTCATCAGCAAAGTCCAGTGACCCTTGGACTGAGCTGACTGGAGCCTCCATGGCCATAAGACTCAGGACCCTGGAGTGCCACCCAGCTGGACTCTCCCTGGCCCCACACCCACAGACAGACAGCAGACACACTGATTGCAAGCAGAGCATACATTTATGGCAAAGCACTGTGTGGCCCTGGGGGGACCTTGGAAGGAGGAGCTTACTGAGGACAGGGAAAGGGCATGCAGGAAGAAGGGCCAGGCTAATAGCATGCAAATACCTGCACTGAGTTTGCATTTCCAGCAGGGCTGGCAGAGGTGAATGAGTACTTGGGGAGAGCTGTCTTTGGTGCCCCAGATGGGAGCAGAACAATGTGACACTAAAGGCCCTTGGGAGCCGGGGCTGGTGATCCAGAACACATCCCAAAGAGAAGGAAAGCATGCCTGCCGCTGGCTCATTTACTTAAGCAAAACGGCAAGCCAGGCACCGGAAGCTGTGGTGCCATAGGTGTTGGAAGCAATGGGTCCTTTCACCTGCTGGCCTCTAGCAAGCCCTTTCCTCAGTCCCAGGCCCTTTCTGCCTGGCTTCTGGGCAAGCCACATCCCCCACCCCACGCCTCAGCCTTAGCCATGAGCCCCGCAGCTACTCACTCTTCCTGTGTCTCAGGACTCTCACTTCTAGGAACCAAGAGGAGAGAATTGAGAGTGAAGTTAGAGGAAGGGGGGCTGGGGTGAAATGGGGACAGCAAGAGGGCCAGGGAGGGCAGGAGAGGGGAGGGGAGGAGCTCTCCTGCCCTTGTGACCCTAGCTCAGGCCACTCTGGGGGCCCCACAAGGGTGGTCCATCCAGTCCTCTAAGGGAGACCACCTTGGCATTGGAGCTGGTTGGCAGCCAGAATCTATTGTTTTCCCTTTGTCCTTAGTATAGGCTGCAGAGGAAGGAGAGTCGACTATAAAGCTGGGGACGGACGGACGGCTTTCCAGGGGCTCAACCAGGTGTGGGCATGCCACCACAGGCTCCAGAAGAGCTGCTCTCCTATTCTAGTCAGAGAAATGAAGCTTGGGTTGGAACTATGGAGTATAGTTTCTGCACTGAGCCCTGCCTCACTAGGACCGGAAAACCAGAACCTTCCAGGAACCCTGGAACAGTGTCCAGCAATCCTGGTCTCCAGCTTAACTTCTAAGCAAGGATGCAAAGCCCAGTGATGGAGTGCATGCCTAGCACGCTTGACGGGGACACTGGGTCATCTTCCATGATCACCATCACCACGCACACACCAACCCCAAGGAAAGGAAAAATGATGGGTTGCTGGGTCATTGTCTTGGTCCCCCTCACCAGACACAGCTGATCAGTGAGAGTCCTGTCATAGTCCTGAGAAAGGCTCAGGGCTGTGCTTAGCTTGAAGGAACAAAAGTTAGAGGTGGGGGAGTCCCGGGACTGAAGATACAGGGTACAGGAAGAAAAGAGCCAGTAGGCTGCTCAGAAACACCAGCCACCAGAGCCGGAGGCTCTCTCTAGCCAAAAAGTGGAAGGCCCAGAGAGGGCAGCGGCCTCACCAAAAGCCACACTCAGCCCAGCCCTGCCGTGGGACAGAAGCAACTCAAAACTTCTCCCCCTTATCAAAGGGTAGGGTCTGGAAAGAAGAACTGGGAAGGAGGAAGAAGGACCAGGCAAATGGCAGCTGGGGAGGGGGCGGTCTTTAGGTTTCCCTCCCCTTTACAGCTGGCGCCGCCCCCACCCCTCATCCCTCCCCTACTCACTGCCAGCAGACGAGGATGAACGACGCTGCCCGCTGCCTGCGCCCGCGCCCTCGATGGGCAGAGGTGGAGCAGGTGGCGGCGAACTCAGGGCCTCGGGCAGTGGCGGCGGCGGCGGCGGTGGCGGCAGCTCCCTGGACGTCTTGGGGTCTGCTGAGCAGCCGTTATGCACGTGGTTCCCGGGGAGCAGCGCCGCCTGCGGGGGTGCAGAGGGGCCAGCGAGTGAGAAGCAGGCGACAGGGCCCGGGCCCGGATGGCCCGCGGATGCGGGCTGATGAGCACGCACCTCCTCGCTGTGGGCCATGCCCGGGCGTGAGGCCAGCGGCTCCGCCGGGCAGTGGCCCAGCTGGCGGTAGTAGTCCCCCGTGCTGGGCTGTTTGCTGTACGAGCGCTGCTTGCGGTCGGAGTCCTGCCTGCGCAGTCCGATGTTGTGCCTGTGCAGCCCCGAGTCCTGCCTGCGCAGCCCCGAGTCCTGCCTGAGCAGCCCCGAGTCCTGCCTGAGCAGCCCCGAATCCTGCCTGCGTAGCCCCGAGTCCTGCCTTTCCTGCCTTCGCAGCCCCGAGTGGCCGTCGCCGGAGCTCGGCTGCGGGAAGACAGTGGCGGATGATGCACTTAGCCCGGGTGCCCCTCGCGCCTCCCTTCCCACCCTTTGCCTGGGGGGCTCGCGGCCTGCGGCCGTCGAGAGGCGCAGCTGGCCGCGTCCCTGCCCCTCCCCCTCAGTTCTTCGTGCCGGATGGGGCGAGGGGCGTGGGGACCTTGGTGAAAGGGCGAAGGCTCGGCCGGCTCACAGGGAGGGGTCTGGGTTAGGGCCAAGGGCACAGGGGCTCACACTGAGGCCAGAAGGGGCGGACCCAAGGGCGGGGTGGCCCAGCCTGGACGCCAGGGGGAGCCTGAGCTAGAACAGCTCCCACTTAGCCCGCCGCAAGGGCTCGGCTGCACCCTAATAGCTGCTCCACCAACCGCACGTGAGCGCTCAAGGCTCCTCGAACCCTCTCCGGCGGGGGTCTCGGCCTGGAGGGGGCCCTGTCTAGAGCTGGTACCCTGGAACGCTTCTGCTTACTCAGGGGACCCACAGTCTAGGGATGCTCCTACCTGCGACTGTTCCGGTGGCCCCCGCTGTGCACCTGGCGGCGGGGGCGGCCCGGACCCGACACCTGCGTTACCTGATCCTTCCTCTCAGGTTACAGCCCGGCCTGCACTCAGCCGGCCTATGAGCTCAGTCGGCCTGACATCACCCAGGGCCCGCCAATCCCAGGCTTAACCCCCCAGCAGGCGGGGATGTCAGGGAGCCCCACTGCTTTACACCAGGCCTGGGGCGGCTCCGCCCCCTGCACCTCTCTCCCCCATTAGCGGTCCTGAGTACCTACCCTACGTGCATCCTCCTCGCTCCCAATCATTAGCCAGGACCGCAAGGGGGCCTGACCTCGGGCACTGAAACTGCTCAGTTTTGCCCCCACCCCCCACCCCAGCCCAGGTCGCGCCCCGGACCTTCCCCTCCCGCATCTGGAACCCATCGCTATCCATGTAAACGACACCACACCCGCGCCCAGGACTCAAGTTTCAGGGGTGGCCGGGTGGGCTCGGGTGACAAAGCCACTTCTCACTCGGTTGCTCCCTGTTAAGGCCTGCACTGTGCGAGAGAGAAGAGGTGGCGTGGCCAAAGACCAAATGACCAGGTCGGGGCTGTCCCCTGACCCAGTCCGAAGTTTGTAAGTCTCTGCAGTGTCCTCAGACCCTTCGCACCCCACTGGACCAGGTTCACGTGACAGGAAACACGACACGCCGGATTTGCTTTCTGGGTCAGCCAGCCCCTTCGGCACCCACTGCAGCCACGGAGGCGCACATCCCTCAACCCAGTTTTATCCGACAGTTTAGGCACCCACGCCTGAGGGGGCAAGGGACGTAACTAGCACACAAAAGGCCCTTTGTGGAGCCTATTAGCGCCTGCAGTTCTGCATGAACACATCGCAGAGGGGCTCGGGCATGGCATAATGCTGGCACTCAGGCCCAGGGGTGGGGAGCGGGCATGGTTTGGGGCAAGGCACATGTGTTGCACTAGGCTGCGAAAGTGGGCTGGCCTCAACCCCCTACAATCTCTGCCCAGCCTTATTTCATCTCCAGATGAAAAGCGGGCCTTCTGGGAAGAGCTCGGTGCACCGGAAGGCAGTTGAAAGAGTGGTGGCGAGTCCCTGTGAAGGCTGTGTCCCCCTCACGCCGCCTCCGCCCCATGGCCTTGCGACCTGGCTCACCTGTACAAACTGATCGCTCTGCTCCACCCTGGGGTGGCGTGCCTTGTGCTGAGGAGAGAATTGCAAGGTCTGGGCTCTGGCAAGACTTTATGGGTTTGCCACCCTACACCTGGCCACCTGTGGTCTCAGATTGTCCCCTCACCTCTCCCTCTGACCAGCCTCCCTGCCCCTATCTCTGCCCCTCCCCTGCTCCCCAGCTTTAGCCAAAAGTCCAAATGCCCTCGAGGTTCTAGTCCCTCACATTCACACCCTTCTGGAGGGTTCCTTCTTCTCAGGTACATGCCCCTCCTCCACCCACCTAGAGGTTATGGAGCAAGCCTTTTTTTTTTTTTTTTTTTTTTTTCCGAGACAGGGTTTCCCTGTGTAGCTTTGCACCTTTCCTGGAACTCACTTGGTAGCCCAGGCTGGCCTCGAACTCACAGAGATCCGCCTGCCTCTGCCTCCCTAGTGCTGGGATTAAAGGCGTGTGCCTCCACCGCCCGGCTTGGAGCAAGCCTTTTTACCCCGGTGGCAGGAGGCACCAGCTTCAGCCTCTTCTCCCCTAGCTAGGCAGCCAGGAGGTAGCAGAACTTTCTAGTGTTTGTCAACTTCCTCACCCACCTTCTGGCCCTCACCTTCAAGTCAAACTCCCAGAATGACCCAACTTGAAGACACCTCAAGTGTTGGGTTTTTTGTTTGTTTGGTTTTTTTTGTCTTTTGAGACAGGGGTTCTCTTGTAGCCCTAGCTGTGGCTGTCATAGCTGTCCTAAAGCTCAGACATCCATCTGCCTGCCTCTGCCTCCACAGTGCTGGAATTAAAGGCGTTCACCACCACCACCCGGATCAAGTGTCATTCTCTACCTGAGCCCCACACTATAAGTGTGCACAATGCTTTCTCTGCTAACTCCACGACAGCCCTGCCACTCGGTGCAGGATGTGGTGTAGCTCCTCACTAGGTCTATGTTCCTCTAGCCTCAACTCCTCAATAGGAATGGTGGCTTGGTTGACCCCCCCCCAACCCCATCCACAATGTTCAGCCCTGAGCTCTCATGGACCTTGCTAGAACTTTCAATTCTTGAACTTGCCCTGGGCCCAAAAAGAAGTCTCATTTGTGACCACAAGTCAACCAGGCCAGTTCTCCATTTGGCCCATCAGCCTACTCCTGCTAGCCGACAAGCCCATCCTCTACCTACCTCCTTCTTCAATGATTCCACTTCCACATGGCGAAGCTTGTTCTTGGTCTGCATGTAGATATTAGCTGCTTGTGACCCCACAGGAGGCTTGGGAGCTGGGTAGCCTGGTGGAGGTGGGGGCACCTGGGTGCCTGGGGGTGGTGGCGGAGGGAAGCTAGGTGGCGGGGGTAGTGCTGTGGGCTTCCCTGTCTTGCCCCGAGGCAAGCTCTTCTCTGGGTTCAGCATGTCCATGTAGCTCTGTAGGTCTGCAGCTCTTGCACTGGGAAGCCCTGGGGTTGGGGCGGGAGGGCAAGCAGGATGTATAAGTTTGCAAAATGTACCCCAGATCCAATGTATCCCAACACTGCAAACAGCTTATCCAGTGGCAAGGCCAACAGGGGTCACTGCTTGGTATGGCTTGCTGTGGCCACCACAGTGGGCAGGAAGGTAATATTCTCAGGTTTCAAGAGGTCACTTTAGGGAGTTTTGGGTTCCCCGTCCTGTGGAGTAGGACCACTTGGCAGAGGCCAGGCAGGACAGGAATCTGCATGGGCTACACTCAAGCCAGCTCTGCAGATCACCACCTGGTGGTGGGAAGCAGACACTGCAGGTAGATGGACTTCTGTTCAGGGTGTGGTCAGTGTGTACACACATGCCTGTTTCTGAGGGCTTTTGTTATGTGTGTATTTAACCCTGTCCCTCTGTATTCCATGTATCTGTGTTGGGCTGGGAGAGCTTGTGTGTGGGTGTCCATATCTGTAGTAGGGAAATGGAGGGTTTCTGTTTGTGTAACATAGGTGTATGGATGTTTATTATCTGGATAAGTTTGTATGTGGGCTTGTGCATGCTTATCTGTATACTAGCACATCTGTCCATATGTGCACCTTTGAGGTTGTAGCCTAGAAGGGAAAGCAATGAATCTTGTGTGGGGCACATGCGGACTTTGTGGCAGGGAATATATTGGGTTGTACATGTTCAACTGTCCCCTCCCTGTGGTAAGGCGGTGAGTGATAAGAACAGAGTGGCCCTGTGTTTGGACTTGTCTCCTCTTCCTCCCAGCCTGCTCACCTCGAGTAGAGTGCTGACCCTTGATGCTGGAATGGCTGGAAGAGCAGGAGTCATAGTTGGAGAGGGTGCTGGTGGGAGAGCCCAGGTCAAAGTTCAGTGGCTGGACCGACATGGTGGTGTTAGGCGAGGACATGCCTGAGTCAGGCTGCTTTGCCTCCAGGTCAGTGGATGGATCTCGGGACAGAACTCGGTGTTCCACGCTCTGAGGAGAAAGGAGGGCAGCTGTGGGGGATAACCTCCACAGTCTCCAGAACAGGGGTCCCACCCCAAGTCCCCCCTGAGCAACCTGCCAAGCCACTTCCTTCTCTGTGCATGAGAGGGTCTGCAACTTCTCCGAATAAGCATCAAGAGCACACCCTCTCAACAGCACCTCAGGCCGCAGAGAAACTCCCACCAGGCTCTCCCCCTGCTCAGGAAGGCGGGACCTGGGAAGGAGGGCCTAGGCTGCAACCCCGTGGGATGCAGCCCTGCACCAGCCTCTCTGCTCTCATCAGTGGGCAGGCTTGGGCTCCTATGCATCTGTGGGCAGAGGGCCCTAGGGGCTGCTACTGCAGGAAGAAGGAGACTCAGCCTCCACTGCCTGGCTGCAACCCCATCTTAACTTGTTGACGTGCCAGTTCCCTAGGTCAGTCTACCTCCTGATGGGGGGAGGGGCTGGGCCCTAGATGGGAGGGCCCAGCTGAGGCTGCCGACCCTCTCATTCTCCCCACCACCACCTGGGCCCTTGGGTGCTGGTCTGCCCCTCTCTGCTGGGGGCAGTTAGGGTGAGGGGCCGACTTACATTGCCCATATTCTGTCCCTGCTACCGGCAAGCCTGCTCCTCTGCTGCCTCCTGCCCAAAGCTACTCCTCCCTGCCCCTCGCCCCTCCCTGCCTGAGAAGTGTCACAGGCCCCCTGGGAGAGGGAAGCAGGCTGGCACCAGGTAACGGCTCATCCGGAGCCTCATTGGCCCTGTAATTAGTGTTTGCCTTTTCTGGGCCAGCTACCTTGGTGGCTTGGATCTGTCATTGCTGCTGCCAGGCCTGGCTGGGTGAGGGAACCAAATCCTGCTGCCTGCCTCATTCACTCCAAGGGTGCAGGCCCTGTTCCCTACCCTGTGAAGGAAAGGAGAGCCCCAGAAGAGGACTTGGGGCAAACAACCTAAAGGTACTCTTTTCTTGACTAATACTAGTGGGCAGCGTAGCGACCCAGCCCTGACCTCTGTGACCGCATGGAGCAAATACCATTCTTCCCACTTCACAGACGAAGTTCAGGTGCAGAAGCTATCGGTCTATAATACAGTCATAACCCCATAGCTAGTGCTTTGGGCCAGGGAATTAAGCTTGTGAGCCAGTGCTCCATGGGGGGAGGGGCAAAGGTGTTGAAAGTTGGTGACAGGCATGGTGCACAGTACATGCCTTAAGTGTAAAGTACCAACAACATGGTAAAGGTGAGTTGGGGTCACACCTGTAAAGCACAGGGCTGAGAATCTACCAGAGTCAGACCTCAGCACTGGTGCTTATGGGCAGCTGTAGCTGCAGCCTGGCAAGCTCACAGATGTTACAGGGTGCCACACACTTGCAGCTTGATAACAGGCACTGAGCAGGAAGGAACTCACTCCTGGTATAGAGAACTCAGTGTCCACTCCTGTTTCTGTATCCCAGTGACGGGATACCCACAACCTCTTGCTTACTCTGGGAGGCCCTTTCTGGAAGTTCATCCCACAACCTTTCAGCCATGATTGACACTTAGGCCCTGCTGTACTATTCAAACCTCACCCAGGGTCACCCTACATGCTAGCAGATAGAGCAGGGCCATCTGCCTTCTCTCCTCCAGGCTCTATCTGGAAGCCTTCCTCATGTCTGAGCTAGGCCCTGGAGACAGCATCCCACTGTGGGGGGTTGTGAGACCTATAGTCTTCCTCCTCTACTGCCCCAAAGTAGGCATTGTAGCAGCTGGGGCAGGGCCCTGGACTTAGAGACACCCACACCTGAGCCTGAATCCCACTGGGTCATCTCATGGCTTTGTAAGCATATAATAAAATAATTGACAAGAGTCACATTGGTTTTTTGTTATGAATTAACTACAAAGTGAGTAAGTGTGTATTAGTCAAGAGGTGTGGCTTCTACCAGGTGCTATTGGTATATGGCTGTAAGCCTAACTATTTGGAGGCTGCAGCAGGAGGGTCACCAAAAGGCAAATGGAAAGAGACCCGAAGTGTAGCTAATGCTAGACCACTTACCTAGCACCCCAAGGCCTTCGGTTCAGCCCTCATCACCAAAGGAGGGAAGAAAAGAGGCAGCTCATTGTTTTGGGAATTTGCTCCACCAATGTACCTTGGGGAATCTGGCCCGATAGAGGTGTGTTTTTGTTTTTTTTTTCTGGGTACGTGACTGCTTAAAACTGAAGAGGGGCATATGCTTGCTCTCTCTTGGGGTGGTCAGAGACCAGACGGCTGGTTCCATTGACCCCCCAGGGCAGAATGGAGGACCATGGCAGCTGTTCACGTTGTTCTGTATCCGAGAGTACATTTTCTCCCCATTTTATATCTTAATAAATCCTTGATACCCTTTAACAGACTCTCATAAATTTGCTTAACATCTTATAGCCAAGCCAGGCCACTGGACTCTATCATGGGCATGTGACCTTTGGGTTTCTAGAGACTCAGTTTACCCATTTGTGAAATAGGACCACTACCACACCCTACAAGAGAGGGTCTGTAAGATTTAAATCAACTAATACATGTAGGTGGATGAAAAATGAACTTGGCTGGGCCCAGTGGTCTGTCTCTGTCTGCCCTCTTACCCCACGACAGTGGTTTTGAATTTCAACTCGTGCCAAGCAGTGGGCAAGGACAGTTACTCCTTGTACCACCTCAAGCCAGAAACTTCATATCCTTGAACCTCAGCTTCTTTCTTGGTAAAAGGGGTAAGACACTTGGGGTTAGGTGGTGAGATGGAGTAACTCCACACCACTACTCCTGAGTCATACCAGGGTGTGCACCGTACGCAGGTAGCGGGAGCAGTGGGTGTGGCCATTGAAATCAGACAGGTCGGCCGCTGTGTACCCATCATGGTCCCGGACATCCAGCCCGGCGCCATTCACCACGAGGATCTGGCAGCACTGCAAGGGGAGAGAGAGCAGGGAAGGGGACCCGGTTGAGAGCTGGGTCCCTCCACCTCCCGCACTCCAGAGGGGTTGCGAAGAGAGCGCGCCGCCGCCAGAGGGCGCCCGCGCCCCAGCACCCTCCCTGGCCACGCCCCCATCCACTGTCGACCCCACCCCTCTCGGGCCGCCCTGACCTCAAGTTCCCCGTTCTCAGCAGCGTCATGTAGCGGGGTCCCGCCCCACAGGTCCTGCGAGATCTCTGCACCGTGCAGCAGAAGCCAGCTGAGCACTTTGGTGTGGCCGCGACTGGCAGCAAAGTGCATGGCCGTGGCGCCGTCGTGGTCCTGCTCTGACAAGCTCAGGTCTGCAAAGCTCACCTGGTGGGGGCGGGGGACAGAGGGCGGGGCTTGTGCTAGGCCCCTCCCGACCCCGCCCACTCCCAGCGCTGTTCCGCTCTGTCCCCAGCTTACCAGCCACACCAGGACTGAGCTGTGACCCATCTGCGCAGCGGCGTGCAGAGGGGTCATGCCGTCTTGTGCGCGCACGTGCGGATCTGCGTTGCACTCCTGCACAAGGTACTTCGTCATCTCCAGGTGGCCCTCCTGGCACGCCAGGTATAGGGGTGTGGCACCGTTGTTGGTTTGAGCATTCAATCCCCTGCGAATAGGCGACACCCACCGTGTGCTCTGGATGCCCACTGCACTGTCTTCAAAGCCGCCTTCCCTAGGCTGGCTCTCCTGAACGCTGAACAAGTGGCCTGGAGAGGCTGTGTCGCACGTTGTCCCTGAGTTCTCTGGCACAGCCCTACACTGACGTCCTTCAGAGCCCCTCTCCACTTTCCGCCTCCTCTTGCCTACACAACTTTCCTATATCGTGCCTAAGCCTACTGCTTTTTTTTTTTCTTTTGGACAAGGTCTCTCTACATAGCCTTGGCTGTCCATCACTATGTGGCCCAGGCTGGCCTCTAACTCAGAGATCTACTTGCCTCTGACTTTTGAGTGTTGGGATTAAAGGCGTGCACCACCATGCCCAGCTAAGATGATTTTAAGTTATATTTATTATTTATCTTATATTTATATATATTATTTATCAAATATTTATTGATTTTCTTTTTCTCCTTTTGTGAAAATGACTCTTTTCTCATACGTTATATTTACTTATGTATGTGTGTATGTGGCAGGCATGACCACAAGGCAGTCAGAGGACAGCTTTTGGGAGTCAGTTGGCTTTCTTTCAACCATGACGCCTGGGGATGGCACTTAGGTCATCGGGCTTAGTCACAAACACACCTTGATCCATCTCACAAGCCTCACACCCACCTTTTAGGCAGTGTCTATAAGGACACGATTGCCTGATTTCTCCTACCTTTTCAGCTGCAGCAGCTGTCACTGTGTGCCCACACTTGCTGTCTGAATTCTGTACCTTTCTTAGGTGCCTCCCCATTTGGAATGCCCACTCTTTCCTCCTTGCAACTCAGAACACATCCTTCCTTCCTGAAGCCTGCCTGTCCTTTCTCGCTGTACCCTCTGGAGGCCCCTTCCTACCTTGGGCCAGTTCCTTTGGTGGCCTGGCTTATTTGGTTAGCTGTAGCTGCTACTGGCCATGGCCTCCCCCAGGAAACTGACCTTCTAGAAGGCAGGACTGGAGGTGTCCAAGTGAAAAGCTATCTCTCCAGCTCCATGAGTTTTGGAATTAATCTGGCAGCCTTACATTCACTATATACTGGGCACTTACCTGGGAGTATGATACTAGCAGATAAGTCTTTCTTTTTAATTAATTAACTAATTAACTAAATAATTTTTAGGTTTTTTTTTTTTGTTGTTTTTTTTTTTTTTAAAGCAGGGTTTCTCTGTGTATACCTGGCTGTCCTGGAACTTGCTTTGTAGACCAGATTGGCTTCAGACTCAGAGGCCCACCTGCCTCTGCCTTCTGAATGTTGGGATTAAAGGTGTGTAGCAGCATGTCAAGATCTTTTTAACGTTTTAAAAGATTTATTTTATTTTATGTGTATGAATGGTTTACCTATATTTATGTGTATACAAAACAGGGCACCAGATTCTCTGACACTGGAGTTACAGATGGTTGTGAGCCTCCATATGGGTGCATATAATAAAATTTGGGTCCTCTGCAAGGTCAGCCAGTGCTCTTAACCACTGAGCCGTCTCTCGAGCCCAGGCAAGTGTTTCTTCTTTCTTTCTTTCTTTCTTTCTTTCTTTCTTTCTTTCCAAGACAGAGTTTCTCTGTGTAGCTTTGCACCTTTCCTGGAACTTGCTTTGGAGACCAGGCTGTCCTGGAACTCACAGAGATCCTCCTGCCTCTGCCTCCCGAGTGCTGGGATTAAAGGCATGCACCACCACCGCTCGGCGCAAGTGTTTAAGTCCTGTTGTTATCCCTACTTTGCAGAAGGTTAACGAGGCTAGGACGTTCTTGCCACACGTCATGCAGTTGGTAAATGTGATGGGATCACAAATCTATCTGTGGGATGCAGTGCCTGTGGGCTGTGACCCACAGGAGACACTCAGGTAGTGGTGCAAGTGGAAAGAACAGGTAGGACCCGTGTCCCAGTGGTTTCCCTTGTGGTCTAGCTTTTGATTATTACCACCCCTTGTCCTTGCTTCCCCAGCCAGGCAGTTTCCTAACTGGGTAACAGGGATCCAGCCTCACAGGTGCGAGCGATGCAATTAAAGGGCTTGGCCACTAGGCTGATAATGAGTGTGGGCTGCCCAGGGTGCAGTTACCAGGAATGGACACTGGGAGGGGCCACAAGCTACTCCAGAACCATCACCTGTCCATTCAAGTCTACAAACTCAAGCCGGGTGGGGGTGGGGGGTAGGGTAGGGGATGTGGGGGGGTGAGGGCGAGGGGGCCATCCTGTTACTCTCCAGTCTTTCATATTCCCACTCAAATTATTCTTCCTAGCTAAACATCCACAATGTCAGTCAGACCCGTCAAGCCCCTCACTCATTTGTCCAATGGCCTGCATGTCCCTCCTCCAGATAGATCTGTCCATGCACCAGCCATCTCTGTCACTGCAACAAAATTTAGGTCCCTACTCCTACCCAGACAAACATGTCTTCCCCTCCTTAAGCATAGCCCTCTCAGCAGCCCTGACCCTGGAGCCTCTCTGCTCAAATTGTACAAATCCCTCACTTACTTCCCATCCGCCGTCTCTCCTTGTGTGGACCTCTTTCCCCGATCCGACACAAAGCTGACACTTGTTGAATCTGGCCCTTTAGATGTCTTGTGGGGAAATGGTGGCACACCTGGTTGTCCTTCAGAATGGCACTCATGTCAAGAGCAAAGCAAGGGCTGGGGTGTAGCTCACTATTACAATGCCTGTGTAATGCTTTGGATTAGAGCCTCAGCAGCACACATGCACATGCATGCACACACGTGTGCACACACAAGTATCCTGGCACACTCCTAACATCCAACACTTGGAAGGCTGAGACAGGTGGATCACTGAGAATCTGGACTATATAGTAAAACCCTATATCTAAAAACCTAAAATAAAATGAAATGGGAAAAAATTATAAAGTATGTCCTACCTACACAGAACAGGCAGGCAAAAGCCCCAGCCATCCACCCCACACCTCTTCTTAGAACCCTGCTGGCCCTCGGCCCCAGCCTGCAATCCCAGTGCCAACGTCGCCCCCACACACTGGTGTGTTAGGAACAGCCTGCTAAATATTTCATGACTGACACTCAGCAGCTTGAATTATTCACCCAGTAACCAAGGCACAGTGAGTTCTGGGGTCCTGGGGATTAGAGGCTGGAGGGGGCGACCCCCAGGGCTTGCTGAGTTCTCAGGGTGGGGCAAGGCAGTTTACCCAACAAAGAAAGCCAGAACCATATAGTCTTTCCAGCATCTCCCAGTTGGTGGGAGCCACCATCCAGGGGTATCCAGCCACCTAGAAGAAACTGGGCAGCAGAGGGCAGCGGTGCCCACCCCCCATTACCACCAGCTGTCACTCCCAGAGAGTCTTGTAAATGTGATGGGATCACAAATCTATCTGTGGGATGCAGTGCCTGTGGGATGTGAATAAAGGGCCCCACTATTATAGCATGTCAACCTCTGCTCTCAGGACTCCTATTGAGGAGTGAGAGGCCCAGGGCATGGGGTAAGTCTGCTGATGGGCCATGAGAAGGGGGGCAGCCAGCTGTCTTCTTGCTTGGCATGGTAGTAAGAGGAAGTCCAGGCTCCCTCAAACTCACTGAATAAGCATAAGGAACAAAATAAAACTCTTGGGGCTGGCTGGACGAATGGACAATAACAGTAACAAGAAGAATGGGGTAGGTATCGTGGCGCACGCCTTTAACCCCAGCACTCGGGAGGCAGAGGCAGGCGGGTCTCTGTGAGTTTGAGGTCAGCCTGGTCTACAGAGTGAGTTCCAGGACAGCCAGAGCTACAGAGATCCTGTCTTTTCTTTTGTTTTGTTTTTTGTTTTTGTTTTTCGAGACAGGGTTTCTCTGTGTAGCTTTGTGCATTGAGTGGCTAGTTTCACACCCCTCTCGCATCCAGTCCTTGCTGTGGTCCCAGTGGTGAATGTTAGCACTGTTCTCCTTTCTCAAATGAGGGAACTGAGGCAGAGAGGGCTAAGATAATTTGATACAAAATAGACAAAGCTGTAAGGTGAACCTGAGTCCGACACAGAGTGGGAGAGAGCACTGTGTCCACACCTTTCTTGTCTGTCTGTCTGCCCCCCTCCCTCTGAACACAGACCTCTATCCTTCTCTCAGGAACCCTTTGCCAGTGGGCTCAGGCATGCAGGAGGCTGGAGACATGACAAGGGCTGAGGAGGACCAGGTGTAAATCCTACCTCCCTCAAGCCAGGTCCCAGTGTCCCTTCATGTCTGAATTCTCAAACCTGGGGTTGGGATGTCTCTTCTGTCTTGGGAGGATGAGCCAGGACCAGGGTCCTGCCAAGCATGTGTCAGGCTAGACGCCATGTCTGCTGTGTGTGTGTCGGGGACCCTGACCAAAGGAGACAAAAGGATCTCAGGAGACCTCCAGACGACTCTTGCCTGGCTCTTCTCCAGCCTACAGTTTCCCCAGTCTCCACTCAGCACTTCACTGCAGTCATGTGGGAGGTCCCAACACAGGGCCCTCTGCCCTCCCCAGCCTCAGTTTCCTCTGTGGTAGGAAACTCCAGCCCTCCACAGGCTTCTGTGAGTCAACATTAAAGCAACTGCTAAGTGGGAAGTGTCCCCTGGGGCGGAGGGGGGCGGCAGTGCAGGGGGGCGGTGCTGGGCTTCCCAGTATCCCCCGGTCCAGCCACAGTCTCAAATTCAGTTAATACCCAGTGGTCTTCTTCATCCACACCTGACTGGCTGAGCTGCTCACCAGGGGCCCCTTCCCAGCACCTGCTCCTTTGCCGCCTGTTCGTTTGGGCATAAGGCGGGCTTTCAGAACTCTACATGTTCCCATCCCACCCCCATGGCAGTCGTGGGGAGCCGTGTCAGAGGACAACCTCTCCTTTCTGTCTCTCCTGAGACTCACTATCTAGCCAAGGATGGCTCTTGAACCTTTGATTCTCCTGCCTCTACCTTCTGAGTTCTAGGGTCACAGGCCTGCAACACCACTCAGTTTATAAGATGCTGGGGTTGGAACCCAGGGCTTCATGCATGCTAAGCATGGACTCTACCACTGAGCCTCAACGACCCATAGCCTTGTTTTTTTGTTTTTTGTTTAAAGATTTATTATTTTTATTGTATGTGTGTGTGGGAGGCCCTGAACATTGGTTTGTGCACCACGTGCATGCAGGTACCCACAGAGGACAAAAGAGGGCATCAGATACCCTGAAACTCAAATTACAGGTGGTTGTGAGCCACCATGTGGGTGCTGGGAACTGAACATAGGTCCTTTGCAAAGCCAGCTTGTACTCCTAACCACTGATACCCTTCTTCTGGACCCTGAACTCTGGATTTGAGTTCCAAGATCCCTTGCTGGTGTGGAGTGCCCTAGCAATGATATAGATCATAAATCGTTTGTAGTCTTCGTCCTGGGGGAAATGTGCTATGAACAGTGATTGTACAGAAGACGCTCTGTTAGAAAAAGGAATGCGGTCTAGTTCTGAGGGGTTCTTAGAATCCGCTCACGTCTATACCAGTTTACAGCTAACCCTGCCACAAAGAACAAGGAGTGATCTGTGTTTATGGCATCAGGCTATGGTCAGAGGGTAACAATTCTTACTGTCCAGCTGCCAATAATGTCTGCCCTAAGGGAGTTTGGGAAGGGGCCGCATACACAAGATACCTGTCAATCACATTTCCTGTTTATGCTTGGCCTGGGGGGTAGGGGAGATCACAGCATTGTTTTAAGGAAGATTCTGGGCCAGTTCACTGGCCTCCCAGTCCAGTAGCAAGCCTGACTTATCCTCATTGTCGGGGTGACTGTGTTTAGAACCACCTAGGACACGCCTCAGGGTGAGTTTGTAAGAACAGGTCCTGAGAGGAAGACCCGCCCGGTATGTGGGAAGTGACCCCACGGGTTGGGGTCCTGGACTATTTGAAATGGGGAGAAGAAGGAGCTAGCTGCACACCCACTTGACTCTTTCTGCTTCCTGACTGTGGACGTAATGTCACCTCAGGTTCATGTTGACTGCCCCCGCCCCGCCCGATAGTGAGCCGTATGTCCTCTTACACTATGAGTCAGAGCAGGTCCTTCTGGAAGTGACTTTTGTCCAGTCTTTTGTCACAGCAGCAGAATCAGTGCGCACACCCGTGACATCTCCAGCACGCACTTCCATCTCTCCCTACCTCTGCTCGACTCTCAACTCATTTGCTGTGCCCCAGCTATGGCCACGCCCTCACAGCGAGCTTTGTGAAGATGACTACTCCGTCAGAGAGGCCTTTCCTGGCCCCCTCAACTTAAAGGACCCCCCAAGACTTCCTACCAGACAGCCCCGTTTTACTACATAGCATTTATCACTTGCGTTCTCTCGTTTTTTTTTTGTTGTTGTTTAGTTCATTGTGTGCACACACATGTGTATGGCAGAGCAGCTACCTGCTGTCCCCCTGGGACAGACAGCCTGCAAACTAATACACCTGGCAGTAGAAGAGTGCTCTCTTGCAGGGAGGGGTGCTCTCAACCTACCCCCTTCTCTGTCCGCTGTTTCTCCCAAGCTGGAGAACCGTACCCCACCCCCCCCCACCCCCCCCCCACCCCCCCCCCCCCCCCCCCCGGTGCTGGGCAGAGTTCAGACCTCTTTGTTGAGTGACTAAGTGTATAAGTGAAAAGAGGCAGACGGGCCAGGAGCTCTGTGCCCACCACGACCTAGGCCTCTCGGTACAGTGGGTCCAGTTGCCAAATGGGCACAGGAAGATGCAAAAAGGGAGTTCTATCTAAGGTCACAGACCTGCCATCAGGCATAGACCCAGGATTTCAGACCCCTTATCAATCACCAAACAAAGGTCCACTGCCTGGCAGACACCGGCCAGGCACAGAGCAAGGAAGATAAAGCCTGGAGCTTCATTAGTCATGGGGTCCAACAGTAAGAAAACACACAGAGACATGTAGAAGGCTATGTCCACAGATGATAAGGGCCCAGGAGTCTGAGAGGAAGACCCCAGAGCCCTTCTCCAGTCTCAAAGCTCAAGGTCAGGGTTGAGCCCAGAGCTCCCCTGCAGCAGTCCCAGAACAACCTAAAGCAGACATGGCAAAGGCATTTGGGATAGGGACTCGGACTCAAGAACCCAGTTAAGACACACACACCCCCAGTGGTGGTGGCGCACACCTTTGATCCCAGCACTTGAGAGGCAGATATCTGTGAGTTCAAGGCCAGACTGGTCTACAAGGTGAGTTCCAGGACAGCCAGAGCTGTTACACAGAGAAACCCTGTCTCAAAACACAAACAAAAAGCATAGAAGTAAAGAGGCCTACTAGTTCATTGTTCCTTTTCAGTTGCCCCAAATGGGGACGCAGACGCCATAGTTACTGTGAGTTGTTTGTTTCTGTCTAGGACTGTCAGCTCCCCTGTCTCCAGGACTCCCAGATTAGGGGTCCCTTTTTTGCAGGGCACTTAGAGGGAAGCCCCCCTCTCCCTGCCCAGAGTGCGAGGGAGGTGTTCTGCAGCAGGTTCTGTTTTTGGAAAGATTCAGTCCAATGAGCTGGGGTAGATAGAGAAGAGGAAGGAGCACTGTGTGTTCCTGTGACCTCAGGCCCTTTGCAGTGCCCCGAGGCAGAGACCTGCATTAGCAGGGCCCTCCCCAAAGCTGCCCAGCCCTCCAGCCCCCCTGCACCCTGTCAGCACCATGGCCCATGGTTACCCACAGCCTCCCTGGGCAGGATCGAGTTTCCCACGAATGGCACTCTTCCTCCCTCACCAACGCACCAGAGAGAGCTGAGCCCTTGTGAATAATTCACAGTGCTTCACGGCGGGCCTGGGAGGCTCAGGAGAGCATGGAGCCACAGCTTCAGAGCTAGGCTCTGGGGTCCTCTGATTGCACTCTGTGGCCCCAGAGAATCCCGCTCTCGAGGCCAGAGGTTACATGGGCACACCAGCCCCGAGTCCCAATTGCTAGTCTTCCCTCCTGCCTGAGCTCAGCTTGGCACCCATTCAAAAGTGACTTCTTATCAACCTGGACACAAACCATGGCAGGGATCAGAGCCCAGGCCTTCTGTCTAACTCCCTGAGATTCATGGTGAATCCTGGTGGTCTGTCAGCTCCTCAATGAGGTCATTTAGCACATAGTCAGCACCAGGTTTCGATCTTACTCAGCACCTGGGAGGGTCAGGGTCTCCAAGGGCTGGAACTCGCAAGCATGTTACATGGCAGAGCTGGAGTCTTCCTCCATGGGAATCTCAGGCTTGTCATAAGTGGGGCTTTTCACTAAGGTGGGTTAAGGGGCTAGCAGTTCTCATTGGAACCTGCAGAGCAGGCTTGGAAGCCTGTCTATCTACAGTGCTGCCAGCAGCCTGGACCTCTAGGTACGCTGTGTCTGAAGGAGAGGCTGGTGAGAGCAAGCAAGCATCCATACTGCATAACCTGTCATCTTAGGAACATATCCTGTGCTCAGAGTGAGGGAGTGGGACACATCAGAACCACAGTCTTGGGGCTGAGGACATGCCACAGGTGTGGCCAGGCCCTAGTCTGAAGGGTCTAACAGGAGTCTGGGCCATAGCTTCCTAGGGCTGCTGATGGTGGCGGGTCAGACCCCACACTCAAAGATCTCTGAGGCCACTGACTTGGATATGACCTCAGCCCTGCTTGCTGAATGCAAAGCCTTCACACCTCAGTGGCCACCAAATGGCTATGCGGAGAAGCCACCCCAGCAAAGTTCCTGCTGGCTCACCCACCCAGTGACAGACAGGGAAACCCTTGCCAGAAGCCAAACAGGCTCAGCCTGCCTGTCCAGAGCCAAGGAGTTAACTGGTTCCTGGCCTTCTTGGTCTGAGAGCCATCCTGTGTCCACACCAGTGTCTGCCCTATGCCATGTGGCCAGCTTCAGAAATGGATCAGTGATGGGTCCAACCCTGTCACCTTGCAGGTGTCTTCCTCCTGAGGTGAGGCACACATACTGACAGAAACTGATCAGAACCCTCACCCTCAGGTCCTGATGGTGGCTGCTCACATCCTACATCTTTAGGAAGAATCCATGTCCTTTTCCCGAGGCCCCTCTCCTCACCCCAGACTCTCATGGGTCACTCTGCTCTGCTGCGAGTCTTTTTCCCACATGCCCCCACTGTATCCCAGGATCTCCCAGTCACTTAGACTGGGGTCCTGGGAAGGTTTAGAAGTCCCGCCAGTGACAAGAATGGGCTGAGAGGCTGCAAAACTGGAAAATTCTCTAGAGGTAGCCTGCTCATTGCTCTGGGGCCAGGAAGGATCATGGGACTCAAGGGCAGCTCTCCTCTTACCTGACATGACCCTTCCTCTCCCTGCCTAACTCAGGTCTAGGAGGTACTCCTGACTCATCCATCAATCCATTTAGAGCAGTCTTAGAAAGGAGTGTAGATCAGGGCTTGAGAAGGCCACTTGCTGCAGCCAGACAAGCACCCAGGAGGAAGGTGAGTGACCTTGGCCTGAATGCCCAGTGTACCAAATCCAACTCTAGGCTGCCAGGGAGCTAGGGTGGGAAGCACCTGCTCGTAGAGCCTGAAACAGAGGCTGTGGCCCCAGTGGGATGCGTAGAAGGGAGAAGTTTCACTTTGGCCGGACCTGTCTCAGGCCTCCTGGGCACCTGAACTCAGATGGTCACTAAAGCAGTCACTGATGGCAGCCTCCAGGTATTTCCCATAGCCTTGCCTCTGTGCCCAGAGACCTCCTAAGAAAAGCCCTAGAGTCCCATATGGTAGTTAGTACAGGCCTGTAATCCCAGCCCTTGGGAGGTGGTCAGCAGAAAGACCAGGAATCCTTAGGCTGGGCATGGTAGTCATTCAGGAGGCAGAGGCCAGCAGGCAGATCTCTGTGAGTTTGAGGCCAGCCTGGTCTACAGAGTGAGTTCCAGGATAGGCTCCAAAACTACACAAAGAAACCCTGTCTCGGAAAAAACAAACAAACAAGCAAACAAAAAGGACCTGTCTCAAGAAAAACAAATAAATAAAAGAAAGAAAAGGAATAAAAAAAATATAGATCATGAATCCAAGTCCCAAATCTTTTACTTAGCAAGTTCGAGGCCAGCCTGAGCTACACAGGAGCCTGTTTCAAAAATAAACAAAGAGGGAGGTCCTGACTTGGGCCGTGGTGGACTTCTTGCATGTGCAAGGTCCCAGATTCAATTCCCAGCACAAAAACAAAGCAATAATGCAAAGGAAGGTTCTTACTCAGGGTAATGCTCAACCAGAAGCTTCATCGAGGCAAGGTCTCCTTTGGCGGCGGCGTAGTGAATAGGCAGGGCACCTGTGTCTGTGCTGATGGCAGAGTCCGCACCACCGTGATGCAGAAGCCAATCCACCACCTCTGGGTGGCCAAAGCGGGCAGCCAGATGCAGGACTGTGGCACCAGAATTATCTTTTTCCTGTGGGCAAGAGAGCTAGTTAAAACGCTGTAGTCTGAACCTGTCCTTGCCAGACGCTCCGTTCACTGCCCACCTCCTCCAGGAGGAGGGGCAACAGTCCATGTGCTTACCCTTCTTGAGGGGATGGCTGTGCCTAGTTTAGCATGCTTTGGAGGTGAAATAGATCCTAGGAATTTGAATCTGCTTCTATCCTTAGGCAACTCCTGGCTGGCTTTGACTCTCGGGTCATAGGCAGCAGCACCATGTAGGACTCTTGGAGGCCTTCAGGGCATGATGGAGAGTTGCCAGCACACAAGAGACTCCAAAAACATGGCACCCTATGTCATAGCAGGAGTTATGCACAGCACTGACACCTGGGAAACACATGAGCGAATGACTACATTGCTGGGCTGAGTGAGGCGGGGAGGGTCGGTAGCTGAGTCTCTCCCAGGCTGGCATTAGGATTCCCCCTGCCTCCAACCCTTGTTCCTCCTCTTCCTCATTCCCAAGTGTCCCTTGGGAGGGACAGATCCTTCCATCTTGGTACACCTCCAATAACCCAACCCCCACACAAGAAACTGCCTTCCTGTGGACTCTCCTGCACACAGCTTCAGGAACAAGCTGTGTCCTTGCCCTGTGGAGGAGGAGGTTACTGGGCACTGGTGGGCAGGGCCTGGGACAGCCAGTCAATGGTGTAGGTGTGTACTAGTGGCAGGCTCTTTGAGAGGCTAGGTAAAACCCCTGCAGATACCCTCTGGGCCCAGAACTGCTCCTCATATATACCTATTGTGTCTCTCTTTGGAGGAGGGGCTGAGGGGTTGTTCATGGGGAAGGAGAGAGCCACTGAGACTCCAGATGTCCCGATTGGGGCTGCTGCATTTGAGAGTAGGTGCTATTCTGGAAGCTGACAACATGTCAACATCAAGCACACAGACACCAGAGAAAGAGCAGAGCAGCTGTGAGAGGTAACTGGGAGGTGAGCTCTCTCCTCTCCTGCAGGGAGACGGTACCACAGAGACACATGTGGCCAAGACACAGAGACCCTGAGGTAGGCGAATCTCAGGAGGGAGGTCTCAGAGCCTCCTGAAAGAAGAAAAGGACACAAGAGACCGGCATGTCATCAGTCAGGCTGTGGAGGTGGGGAGGATCATGGGACAGAAAGCAAATGGCCCATAAGGGACTAAGGATGATACCAGAGTTCCCTTGTGCATATTGTACGTGTGTACAGGCTTATTTAGTCTGTCCCCCTGAGGTCAGGCATGGGCTGAGGTGACCTAAGTAGGACCACAAGGATGAAAGTCTGGAACCTCAGCTCTTGAGAAAGGCCTTTCCTCTCCACTGGTCTTGGGGATTTGGGCCCGAGGCTCTAGGACATCTCCATAGCTCAGGGCTTCTGGGTAATGATGGCAATATGAAGTCAATGGCCTGTGTTCAAGGTACCACCAGCTGGGTAGACCCTGGGAGCCTTGTGTACTGGGGCCACATCCTAAGTTGTTTATTTCTGAGCTGGACAGGACCAGAGATCGAGGTCATCCCCCCACTTCTGCCCCCAGCTTCCTGGGGGTATAGGATAAGAGATGTGATAAGCTGGCACAAGGTTGCTCGTTCCTTCCACCTCCTCTGCAGTGATAAGGGAGGCTTCCGGCCAGTGCTGGACATGGAATCAGGGAGGCAAGCACCTCCCGAGAGAGGGAGGCATGGACCATGTGGCTGTGGGCCATATGGCCAGGAACTCCTGATAACAAAGCCAGGAGATAAGAGAAGGAAAGAATCTTCCAGAAAGATGGGAAGGTGGGGCTTGCCCTCCGAGGACAGGAGGCGGGAGCTGTATGATTTTGCGAGGCCCCTGCAGACCAGATTGGAGTTGGCTCTCACTCATTTGACGCTCAGTTAACCCAGTGGTCTGTGGGTGTTTTGTTGTTTGGTTGACTGGTTTTGGTTTTTGAGACAGGGTCTTACTCTGTAGCCCAGGCTGACTTCAACTCACAGCAATCCCCCTGCCTCAGTTTCCCAAGTGGCATGATTATAGATGTGAGCCACTCAGTGGTCTCTCTCAGCTGTAGATCAGATGTGCTCCCACCTCAGCTGGCTGCTCAGGCAACCAGAATATATCATCCTGGTTGCTTCCCTCAGCCTAGGAGACCCTGTAGGCCCAGCCTGGCGGCCTCCAATCCCTGCCCTTCTCCATCACTCTGCTTCCCTTAGCCTTCCTCCAGCACAAGAATGTGGACACCTGGGGCATTTCACTTCTTGTTCTCTGTACTGAGGACTCTCTGATCCACTCACCCCGGGGCACGCAGACTCAGATTGGGCTCAGAAGTGACTTAGAGTCGGAAGGCCCAAAGTTGCTGATGTCCTTGGGAGACCTCCCTCACCACACATCCCACTACCTTTGTCCCACTACCTTTGTCCCTGACTTAGTGGTATCTGCATCTTGGCCTGGGGTGAGTTGTGAAACCTTGTGCACTCTCCCTCCAGACCTGAGCCTGGAGGACACCGGCTTCTAATTTGACAGCCAAGGCTCCCACCCCCACCCCCACTCCTGCCTTCCTCCAAGCTTCCTCCAGAACACTCCTCTAGGATCCGTGCTCTGCTTGCCCTAGGAGATACCAGCCCCAACTGAGTCCAGTTCCCCTCGGGTCTCCCTGATATCAAGCAGCCAGGAATCTACCCAAGTCTTCAATCTCAGGAACCCACCTTATCTAGAGGCATCTGGAAGGAGAGGCCTGCAGGACTCAGCCTAGCCAAGACAGAGCCACAGGAGGTCTGGAGTCCTCTTTGGGCCCAAACACTCTCTTGGAGTGTACTCACCTGCACTCTGCAGCCACCCTGTGTGATCAGCCACTTCAGGCAGGAGAGGTAGCCGGTGGCGGCGGCGTCGTGGGCTGGTGTGGCGCCGTTGTGCGCTCGGGCCACGGCCGGGAGGCCAGCCTCCTCCACCAGGTAGCGGAGACAGTGAAGTTTGCCAGATCGGGCCGCATGGTGCACTGGCAGGGCATCTAGCGGGTCGCGCAGAGAAGGCCCCAGAAGCCCGGCGGCGCGCAGGTTCTTCAGCACGTCCAGGTCGCCCTGCCGCGCCGCTTGCAGCGCCTGCTCCAGAGCCATGGTGCCGCCCCCGGCGCGGCGACCCGGCGCTCAGTGGGTCCCCCGGGGCCTCATGCAGGTGGCTTCAGGCTTCAGGGGTAGCCCTGTGGCCCAGCCGGTGGAGGAGTGTGAACCCCAGAGGCAGAGCCGCTGCCCACCGGCTCCGGCTCTGCGATCCCTGGGACTCAACTCGGTCTCTGCGGCGCTCTGGGGCGGGGACCCCGAGAGTGCCCCGCTTAAGCCTGGGACCCGCCCCCGCCACGCCTCCTCCCTGCCCCGCCTGCCCCGCCTCCCGGGCTCTGAGCCGTGCCCCAGCCCCGGCCCGTGACAAGGGTTGGTGCGCACACAGGATTTCCTCTCCTGATTTGCTGCACATGGAAATTGAGTAGGATTCTAGTGCCACCCAGACACAGACCCGTTGACTCAGGTGCCCAGTGACCATTATGTGTTGTTTCCGGTGCTGGGGACAGAGCCAGCAACTGATGGCCGTTACAAGGAGCTACAAATGTCACTAGAACCTGGCAAGTGGGAGAAAGGAAATAGTTTGTCATGGGCATCAAGAAGGTGCCTGGTGCTGGATCTGGTTGGTAAGAAGGGACGTTCAAAGCCAGGGAACTGGACGCTACTGCCCAGAAACTTAAAAAGTCCCATCAAGTGCAGAATGCCGAGTGCCCAGTGCTCAGGATGCCAAGGTCCCTCTTGAGTTTAGACCCAAGAACAAGAAGGGAGACAGGAGAAGGCAGAAAGGGAAAGAAAGGAGGGAGCCAGCAAAATGAAAGGGTAAAGGGGCTTGCTGCCAAAGCTGACAACCCAAGTTCGATCCCAGGGACACACATGGTGGAAGGACAGAACCATCTCCCACAAGCTGTCTTTTGACCCCCTTAGCATGCACACTGTAGCAATGGCCCCCCAATAAATAAATAAATACAATGATTGAAAAAACAAAGCAACTCCCAAACCCATAGGATCTATTTCTTAAGTGAAAGGAAAGAAGGACAAATGTCGAAGCTAGGCCAGATGGAGCTCTGTGAGTTCGAGTCTACAGAGCGAGATCCAGGACAGGCACCAAAACTACACAGAGAAACCTGTCACGAAAAACCAAAAGGAAAAAAAAAAAAGAGTGTCGAGGTGTTTTAGAACAGGATGCTGACGATTCTGATTACCCAGACTGACTGGGTGGGGGGTGGGCGAGTGGACCATGGACTTGAAGGCCTGGGGCTACCAAACCAAAAGACCAGAAATGAAGGATGTAAGGGCTGGTGGACAGATGATCCAGTGCCTTGGTCCAAAGAGACGGTATCACCACGTGAACAAGGACACTGGGAAGTGCGCGAGGGTCCAGGCAGGTAAGCACAAACCACCCTACAGGCCTGGCTGGTAACAGGTCACAGGAACGGAAGGAGGCAAGGTCTGCTGGACCGGAGCAAAGGCTCCAGGAGGGGATATGCAAGCTGTGGGAGAGCAGCTAGCATATCGGGCAACCTTGAAATAGTTTACGTTCTTCCTCTTCTTCCCCCACGCGCAGCGGAACCCAGCCCCATTCCCGGCCGATGTTTCAATCAGTGCCTAACTCCTACCAGCCAGGGAGGTGCTGGAAATGTAGAAGTTGTTTCTAGAACGCGGAATCGCGGAGTTAATCTTTTGGGTAGTCTCAGATACCATTTCCGTTTTCACCACACGGTGGCGCCATGCACAGTGCCCTCAAACTTCGGGGTGCGCTCAAGTGAGTTTCCAACCACATCTACAACCAGCTAGCTGGTGAGGCCTCATTCCGCCATAGGACCTGCTGTTACTTTCCAGATTCTTTCCTGTGTCATAGCTATGCCTGCTTGACACAGATATACTTCCTGAAGCTATATCCAGACAGGCAGGGGCCCCCAAAGGGCAGGAGTATCCAAACTAAGACTGCTGGCTTTCACTCCGCTGTGCCTCCTTTGTGACAAAGCTCCTGCAGTCCTTTCACCCTGTGAGGCCAGTGCCTTGACCCTGGACACCATTGCTTCTGAGTCATTCCGAAACTCACCAGAACTCAGCCAGTGACTCCGACACAAAGCCACGTGTTAGTACACACCCTTGCTGACCAACACTCAGACTGGGAGCCAGGGCTTTTCAGCTGTGCCTGTCTGTCTGTCTGTCCTCTTGTTTGTTTGTTTCTTTCTTTTTTAAGATTTATTTATTTATTCATTATGTATACAGTGTTCTGCCTGCATGTATGCCTGCATTCATAGATGCAGGCATACTCATAGATGGTTATGAGCTACCACGTGGTTGCCAGGAACTGAACTCAGGACCTCTGGAAGAGCAGCCAATGCTCTTAACCTCTGAGCCATCTCTCCAGCCCTTCCCCACCAGTTTTAAAGAGCTCCGTCAGTGATGTCCCAAGTATAGAACCCTTACCACTAACCAGGCATGGTGCAACCCTCTTCATTAAAATTGTTACTCCTTCCCCCCCCCCCCACCCCCCCACCCCCCGCCAAGACAGGGTTTCTCTGTGTAGTTTTGGTGCCTGTCCTGGATCTTGCACTGTAGACCAGGCTGGCCTTGAACTCACAGCGATCCTCCTGACTCTGCCTTCTGAGTACTGGGATTAAGGGTGTGCACCACCACTGCCCAGTTTAAAATTGTTAATCCTTGCAGGAGGGTTTTTGTTGTTGTTGTTTTGTTTTGGAGGCTGGTTTTGAACTTGTTGTTCATCCCAGGCTGGCCTTGAACTCCTGAATCTCATTTCCTCTTTATGGTGCTAGGATTACAGGTATGAGCCACCACAAGTGGTTCAGAAAGGGATTCAACTCTCATTTTATAGATGTGGAAACACATCTATAGAGGCATGAGGAGTGTGTGTGTGTGTGTGTGTGTGTGTGTGTGTGTGTGTGTATTGGTCCCAATGTGTGTGGAATGTATGTGGGAGGCCAAAGGACAACCCGCAGGAAGTGGTTCTCTCCTCCCACCATGTGCATCCTGGGATCAATCTCCCAGTGCCCTTACAAATTGAGGCATTTCACAGTCTTTGTTTTCTAAAGCCTGAAGTGACACAGATGGGAAGCGGCAACTCAGACTGTCCAGCTGTCTTTCTCTCTCTGCATCTCAGGATGGAGTCCCTCTCCCCACAGTTCCCCTCTGGCTGGCTCCCTCCTCTGAAGGCATCCTCTCATCCCTCTGCTGGGCTCACCATAGCCCTTGCTCCCAAGCTGGGTGAAAACCAACCCTCAGGCTTCTCTCCCAGCCAAAGACTAGCACATGTCTCAATACCGTACACAGGATCAGGGATAGAGTGTGTCTCCATGGTACCGTAGATTGTCCTAGAGAACCTGAACATCATTCTCTGAACACCCCAAGTTCTGCTTCTAAAGGACCCCATCTTCCAAATCTTTTTCTTCTCAGAGTCTTTTGGTTGAAGGGAGGGGTGCATCACCTGGTTAAACTCCTTTACAGTGGGGGTTGGGGAAAGACACTTAAAGTTGAGGTAAGTAGCATAGCAAAGGGAATTTGCTTCTCTGCCATTGGGGCCTTCTGATAGTGGTCTCCAGCCCTGGAAAGGGATGTTCCCACCCTTCACCCTAGGGGCGAGTGTGGGTCTCACTCCAGGAATTTGGTCAGTGTAGGGTGAGCTTGGGGACACTGAACTGAACGAACCAGCAGGGGGAGGGACTCCACACTGTCCTTTTTTCTTTTTCATATTTTGTTTTTTTGAGGTTTATTTTATTTATTATGTACACAGTGTTCTGTCTGTCTGTATGCCTGCCTGCCAGAAGAGAGCATCAGATCTCTTCATAATTGTGAGCCACCATGTGGTTTCTGGGAATTGAACTCAGGATCTCTGGAAGAGCAGCCAGTGCTCTTAACCTCTGAGCCATCTCTCCAGTCGTATATAGATCTGCCTACCTCTGCCTTCAAGTGCTGGGACTAAAGGCGTATGCCACCACTGCCCTGCCACAAAGTCCTTTTTTTTTTTTTTTTTTTTTTTTTAAACCAGAGCTGATGGCCGAACCCAGGGCCTTATGCTTGCTAGGCAAGCTCTCTACTGCTGAGCTAAATCCCCAACCCCACAAAGTCCTTTTTTAAACCGAGTTTTTAATTTTTTTCAACTATGTGTGTGTGTGTATGTGTCCATGTGTTGGTTTGTGCATATGACTGCTATGCCTGAGAAGTCCAGAAGAGGGCATTGGATCTCCCCAGAATTGGAGTTACAGATAGTTGTGAACCATCTGTCGTGGGTGCTGGGAACCAAACTTGGGTCCTCTTCGAGAGCACTGCTTACTCTTAACCACTGAGCCCTACAAAGTCCTAAAGGGAGACAGGGTTTTTGTGTAGCCTTGGCTGTCCTGGAACTCGCTCTGTATGCCAGGCTGTTCTTGAACTCACAGAGATCCACCGGCCACCACCACCACCCCCAGCCCGTGTTAAGCTCTTAAAGAATAATTAATGACTGAGTATGGTGGCACACGCCTTTAGTCCCAGTACTCGGAAGGTAGAAGCAGGCTGATCTTTGTGAGTTCGAAGCCAGTCCAAATCTACATAGTGAGGGGCTAGCTCATAGGCATGCTAGACTACACTAGTTCTGTGGGAGAGAACCAGAGAATCAAACATCCCAAGGCCTGCTGGGACAAATCCTTGTAATTAGGACTGTTGGTTGATGGACGTGAAGAAATAATGGTCTGAGCTTGCACAAAGTAACCCCTTGGTGGTGGTCGTGGATCCTTGTATGCCATAGATAGAAATGGGGGGCTGAGCTTTCCTGCCCAGGCTGCCCTGGGTCCCCTTCCTGGTGCACTGGCCTCCATCGTTTTCGAATGCCTGCTGTGGGAGCGCTTCCAGGGATTTGGGCCTAGCGAAAGGAATGGGGCTCAAAGGCGGGAAGGAGGGGTCCTTCCAGTACCCTGGACAGAGCCTGCCCTGGCTCCGCCCCCACGAGCGCCTCCTACTGGCTCTCGTGCTTGCCTCGCTTTCCGTGCCTGAGACTTCCCCAAAGCTGCTACAGGGTCCGAGGAGCCGGCCGCCGCCCCGCCAGCGGACCCAGGGAGGGGAGCCCGCAGCAGATGGGCGGGGGACGCCTGCCAGTTTGCTGCAGCAACGGCCACGCGTTGTGGAGGCGTGTCTGGGCCCGCTGGGGCCGAGGGGAGCAGCCCGGGCACACACCGGGACCGCCCCACTCGCCTGCCATGTGACCTCCGCTGTCCCACAGGTGGAATCCGGAGCCCAGAGCCGGTTGAATTGAAAATGAACTCCGAAGATTCTGGGTTGCCTCTTCTTGGGGAGTGGAGCTCAGGTTTCCTTTTCACAACCTAGGGCCAGGGAACCAGGTAATTTTTTTTTTTTTAAGTCAGTGGGGTGTGTTCTAAATTCTACGGAGTGTTTAGCGCTAGGTGTCCAGTGACCTCAGTCTGGTTCTGGCAGCCAGGCCAGAGAAAGATTGGACCTTGCTAGGACTGGTTTGCACGTCCAGCTCGAAGCCGTTGCTGGAGCGAATCTCTCCTTTTAACCCTTGTTGGACCTCCCTGAGGTTCGGGGTCCGTAGCTCTGCAGCCGCTAGCGCCCTTGCGGGCCAGGGAGGGGCATGTAGCCCGGTGGGCGTGAATGAAGCCGCAGAGTGCTGGAGAGGAGTCAAGGCCTGGCCCCACCCACCCTTCCTGTCCAGGGGTCAGCGCCCACACGTCGCGCGACCCCACCACAGATGGGACTCTAAGGCCAGAATGGCATCTCTGGGGGACAACGCTGACTCGTCCTCTCCAGCCCCACCCTGTGCAGGGACAAAGGCGGGAGGTGAGAGTGGCGGCTGGCGGGACTCGGTGGGGCGGGGCGGAGCAGGGACACAGCCTCCTTAAAGCCCTGCCGCTGGCTGGGCGCGCACTTGTCTGGCGCGAGCTTGGGCTAGGCTTTGAACTTGGTTCCTGGCTTCGTTCTTTGCTCTGCCTTGCTACAGGGGCAAGGATCCTCCACCCCGAGGTACGGAACCCCGTGAGCTCTTCCCTTTCCCTCGGAGCATGAGACTGCCTAGAAGAGTAGGGGACGCGGCGGAGCTACGCAAGGTAGGAGCAGGGCATGGGGACTCGTGTGTTGGGGTGGGCGATCGCGATCCTTCTAACTGCGGCCTCTCCGACAGAGCCTGAAGCCGCTGCTGGAGAAGCGCCGGCGCGCACGGATCAACGAGAGCCTGAGCCAGCTAAAGGGGCTGGTATTGCCGTTGCTGGGTGCGGAGGTGTGTGTCTGGGAGCTGGGAAAACCGAGGTGGAGAGACCTGGAGCACCCAGTGAGGCGGGTGGGCCAGCATGGTTCCGGGGCTCCGTGGGGATCCGAAGACCTCCTGGTGGGATCTGAGAGGTGGAGTGGACCGCGCGACTGGCGAGCATCTGGGTGCAAGGAAGGGCGAGGTGCCCAGCTGCACGGTTTGTTATGGGGTGTCTCCCTTGTCTGGTCTGGCGCAGACTTCCCGCTATTCCAAGCTGGAGAAGGCGGACATCCTGGAAATGACCGTGCGCTTCCTGCAGGAGCAGCCTACGTCCCCTTACTCCACTTCAGTGTCGGGTGAGTGACCAAGCTCCCCGCTCCTCCTGTGCCTGGCAGCTTGCACAGTGCTCAGCCCCTGAACCTCACGTTCATCTCTGTCCATAGGGCCCTTGGATAGCTACCTCGAGGGTTACCTAGCCTGTCTGGCGCGCCTGGCCCGGGTGCTGCCCGCCTGCAGCATCCTGGAGCCGGCAGTGAGCGCGCGTCTGCTGGAGCACCTGCGGCAGAGGCCTGTCAGTGGTGGCCCGCCCTCACAGACGCCAACACCCGCCTCGGCTCCAGCTCCCTCTCCGCAGGTGCCTCCTCCCGGTAGTCCTGGCCTATGGCGGCCCTGGTAGGCTCCTGGGTGTTCCAGGTCAGGGGCCTGGATGGGCTAGCTGACTAAGGAAGTTTTCGGTGGTGACGGCATCTCCTTCACTTTGAGAACAGTCTAGCGTCAGCACCCTAGCAAGAATCCGATGCTTGTGACCTATCTGCGTGATGAAGACCTCAAGAGCTCAGCCGGAGGGAAAAGAGAGTTTCTGGGCAGGGAGAGAAAGAACAAATAAATGTCTGCAGGGTGAGGAAGAAGCCCAGGCTTGGACTCAATGGTTCTGGCACTGGGCCAGGCAAAGCTGCCTCAGCAGGGACACACCTGCCCTAGTGTGGGCAGTAGACCAAGCTCTGGCCTTAGAGCTCACCTGGGCCACCTGCTCTGATGGGTCCCTGCAGTCCCAGCCACGCCTGGATACACTTCCAGCTCAGCTGGGCTTGTGAACCTCTCCATAAGCAAAACAATGACCTGGGGGACTTTGAGCACTCTGGAGGCTCTGCAGAGCACTGAGCAGGGAAAAGGGACACCTAGGGCTTGGCAGTCACCTCCTCCATCCTAGGCTTCTCCTCCCAGTGATCCCTACTGCAGGTGGTGAGGACTTTCTAATTGAACCCCCCAAGCATTATTTCTCTCACACAGCAGGCCCGGCGGTCTTCAGAAGTGAGGCTTCCCTGTGGCTTTGGAGGAACCGAACTCAGCCCAGACTGCAGAGCTCAAGCAGGGACCCGGGAGGCGGCAGCAGCAGGTGAAGGGACATGAAGCACCTTGCCGGCTTTGTTTGTTAAATCACTCCCTAAGCCCAGGCAGTTGGGCTACTAGAAGCAACTTGTGCATTTCTCCCAAATGGAAGCGGGAAGCCTATGAAGACTCAGGGAAGAGGCTGCAGATCTCAGGAGTGAGTGCTCCAGAGAAAGCAGGAGAATTGTGAGCCATGGTCATTCAAGTCCATGGGGATTTGCTGAGTGCTGCAGCGAGCTTGCTTCTCCCTCTGCCTGTGCTGGGGACAAGGACACTAGAGCCAAGAAGACCGCTGACCAGGGAAGGGGCAGTCACGGATCTGCCTGTAATTCAGGGAAGCAGGCTGGACAGAGGACACCTGTGTGTCTGTGAGACACTGGGCACTCGATGGTGCTCAATAAAGGGTTTGATGTGACCGGCCTACACTGCGACAAACTTTGGACAGCTGGCTTTTGCTCTGATCACCACTCCACGTTCCTACCACAGGGGTTCTCAGCCATCCTTTAATACAGTTCCCCATGTTGTGGTGACCCCCCAACTGTAACATTATTTTTGTCTACTTCATAAGTGTAATTTGGCTACTACTATGAACTGTAATGTAAAGATCTGTGTTTTCTGGTGGTCTTAGGTGACCCCTGTGAAAGGGTCATTCAACTCATAAAGGGGTCGTGACCCACAGGTTGAGAACTGCTGTCCTAGGTGCACCCAGATGTTTGTCCCACCAGGGCTCATGCGCAGTCTGTTTTCTTGTTCTTAGTGTAGCAGGTAGAGGCAGAGGAGAAGGCAACCCTGGCCCAAGCTCATCGGATAGGCTCCAGGCTTCTCCTTGATCTAAAGGAACAGCCTTCTGCCTCCATCTTAAGAACTCTCAATACTGGTTTATACAGAGTCCCACTCCATCTTTCCCCGTGGAGTGAGGCTCTGTCTCAAAAATCCAAAACCAAGGGCAGCAGCAGGAAACAAAACAAAAAAAAGTCCCTAAAAACCTCAAAATCAGCAGGCACAATGGTACACACCCATAATCCAACACTGGGAGGAAATTCAGTATCTAGTTCAAGGCTAGCCAGGGCTATCACAGCATGACCCACCTTGAAAAAGAAAACAAAACGCTCTCAACACTGATGCTTTATTTTATTGAGATTCACAGTTATCTGCCTGCCTCTACTTCCTGAGTGCTGGGATTAAAGGTGTGCGCCACCACCCCAGTTTAAATTTATTTTTGTTGATTTATTCATTTTATGTGTATGGGTGTTTTGCTTGCCCCACATGGGTGCCTGGTATCTGAGGAAGTCAGAAGAAGGCTTCAGATTCCCTGGGACTCGATACAAGTGGTTGTGAATCAAATTCCAGCCCCTGTAAGAGCAACAGGTGCTCCTAACTGCTGGGCCATCTTTACAGACCCCCATTTTTATTTTTTGAAAGATGATCTCACTATATAGTCCTGGCCTGTAACTCATAGAGACCCCCCTGCCTCTGCCTCTCTAGAGTGCTGGGATTAAAGGTGTGTGCCACCCCTCCTGGTCCTCCACATGGGTTTAAACTCTACAGGAACTGACGGACCAGAGGCCTCCTTTTTTTTTTTTTTTTTTGTTTTTGTTTTTGTTTTTCAAGACAGGGTTTCTCTGTGTAGCTTTGCACCTTCCCTGGAACTCACTTTGGAGACCAGGCTGGCCTCGACCTCACAGAGATCACCACCGCTGCCGCCACTACCAGCCGGCCCAGAGGCATCCTTTTAACCATAACCTTTTAACCTCTACTTCCTGCGTCTGAGTGTCCATCTTGCTTTCTATGACATGTATTGACCTGGCCTCAAGTTATTAGGCAAGCAGCTATGGAGTAGTGTGTGTACAGATAACTGGTGACTCATAGGGTCAGGTGCTCTGGAGAACCCGGGCCCTGGCATGCCCAGGTGGGTGAGGTCCTCAGCCTGAGGCAAGAAGTCAGTTTCTTAGTGGAATGTGCTGGAAGACCTGGAAGGTTTAGGCTGGTGTTCTCAGCTGGGCTGGGGAAACCGGATACTCTCCTCCTCCTCCTCCTCCTCCTCCTCCTCCTCCTCCTCCTCCTCCAGAAGGTGCTGTGACTCCTCTTCCTGGCAGCTCCTTCACTGTACCCAGAGACCTGTCTGTGGTGGTCCAAGATGAACAGGGCAGTGGCTCTTTCAGTGTAAAAAGGTTGCTTCAGAACAACCTTTACTTGTGTGAATGTGCACGTGTGAGGTCGAGGGTCATTCCTCAGGTGCCTTTACCTTTTGCTGAGATAAGGTCTCTTATTGGAAGGTTTCCAAATGGGTTAGACTAGCCAGCTGCCAGGAATCCACACTCTCTTCCATCTGGCTGTGGTTATAAGTGCCTGCTATGGATCACAGCCAAGCAGACATTTCTGATCCTAAACAAGTCCATAACTGACCAAGAGCTTTTCAGTTGCCTGTTCTGAGGTGGCTGCATGTTGAATCTGACTGGACATCTTGCCAGCAGGAGAAAAGGTCCCTAATGTCTCTCGTAAGTCCAGTGGCAGAGAAGAGTATGACTCCAGGGTGCCAGGGTACTGAGCTGCCTGGGAACCCACTTTTGCTGAGGTGCACACTTTTGAGGAGACCCAGGCTTTGCACAGAGCCTCACTTGCCCCTCTGGCACCAGGTGGAGAGAAGAGGTGGTATCTGCCTTCTGCAAGCATGAGGGAAAGGGCTGTTTGCTGTGGGTGAAGCTTCTCCTGCAGCATTTGAACTGCTCTGCAGTGAATTGATGCCTCTCCAGGGAGACACCACTGGTCTGCTTGGGATGAGCAGAATGAACAGAATTTGCAGAAAAACTGGAAGAATCTGTGGCTCTGTAGAATCCCGCTAAGCCCTCTCTGTGCTGTGGGGTAAATGTGCTTGCAATGGAGGCTATTGAGGTCCGACCCAGTACCCAGGCAACCCTAAAGAGCCAGGTTGACCGCTTGTCCTCAAGCCGAATAAAGAGACAACCAGCTCACTAAGTAAAGGCTTTTGCATTCAAGATTGGTAACCTGAGTTCGATCCTCAGATCCCATGTAAAGGTGAACAGAGAGAACCAACTCCACAAAGTTGTCCTCTGCAGTCCATGGATACCTGCACCCTCCACATAATAATTAATAATAACCACCACAACAATGGTAATAACATTAAAATAGACAAATAGTGCACATCTTTAATCTCAGCACTTGGGAGGCAGAGGCAGGCGGATCTCTGTGAGTTCGAGGCCAGCCTGGTCTACAAAGTGAATTTCAGGACAGCTAGGACTACACAGAGAGATCCTATCTCAGAGAGAGAGAGAGAGAGAGAGAGAGAGAGAGAGAGAGAGAGAGAGGAGAAGGAAGGAGGGAGGGAGGGAGGGAGGGAGAGAGAGGAACAGTGTGGACACACTGGGAGAAGCAAAGCAAACCAGTGACTTCCAACAGTCCATCTTCCAGGTCATAACATGAGGGAAGACAAGTGTGTGAAATGCCAGGCAGTGGTGGCACACGCCTTTAATCCCAGCACTCAGGAGGAAGAGCCAGGTGGATCTCTGTGAGATCCAGGACAGGGACCTAGGAGTGGGCCCACCCCATCATAGTCTCAGCTCCTGTCTCTCCAGTAAGGTGGTCTGGTGTTGTCAGAACTGTGTGGAATCATCTGGCTGGCACCTTTCTGCTTTCCAGGCTCAGCATGAGATGCCTGGGGAAATTCTAACTCACTGGGTCTATTGTTCAATAGCTGGAGAGCCAAGGGGTGTCTGTTGACAATTTCTGCCCTGGGAGGTAAAGTCTCAGGCAGGCTGGTTGGGGTGGCCTTACTCTCCTCTCCAGGGCAATTTTGCCCAAGCACACACTTAAACTTCTAGACTATCCCGATTCCGATTTTTTTAACCTTTTTCATATTTACTTTTCAGAGCATGTCAGATGGTTTGAATTGTTGCAGAAAACAGCTGGCCCAGCCTATGGCCTTTTTCCTCCAAGCCTCAATTCTGATGTGGGCAGCCAACACGTGTGGCATTCTCTGCCTGCACATCTCTGAGCTGCGCCTACCTCTTTGAGAGCTGTCTGGGCACGTGATATCTGGGAGAAGGCAGCCACCTACCGAGGCTTCCCAGTGAGTAACTAGTTTCACTTGGAGTTTTCAGAGCCCAGGCAAAGCCTCCAGCATTGAAAGCAGGTCCAATAAAGCATGAATAATAATTTTAGGAGCGTGAGAAAGGTGCTGGGGGGGACACACCCCACGCTAAGGGCAGCTTGTTGTGGAACATCCACTAGGGGGCAGCAAGGAGCAGAGGCCTAGGGCCTAGTTTTGCAGCAGGTTTTGCGGCCTAGGAGTGAGCAGGTGAAGGCAGAAGACGACAAGCTGAGTGGGTGCCTGCTGATGCTTCTGCTGTAGGTGGATTGCCCAGAACCCTATCTCCTTGAGTTCTTTTTATAAAAAATTATTTATTTCTATTTTATGTGCACTGGTGTTTTGCCTGCATGTATGTCTGTGTGCAGGTGTCAGATCCTCTGGAACTAGAGTTACAGGCAGTTGTGAGCTGCCACATGGTTGCTGGGAATTGAACCTGGGTCCCCTGGAAGAACAGCCAATGCTCTTAACCACTGAGCCATCTCTCCAGCCCCCTTCTTGGGGTCTTAAGATAGTTTTTACATTAGTTAAAGTGTGTGTGTGTGTGTGTGTGTGTGTGTGTGTGTGTGTGTGTGCCCTCAGAGTCGAGAGGATGCTGGAGTTACAGGTGGTGGTGGTGGGTTATGAGCTGCCCAACATGGATGCTGGGAACTGTTCTTAACTGGTGAGCATCTCTCCAGCCCCACTCCTTGCATTTTGAGTGGATATTTTATCTGTGCATAATCCCTTATTGACTGTCTGGAAAAGACTAGCTCATAAAACCTGATGACGATGACCCTCCCCACTGCTGTTGTGCCTCTATACAGTTCCACCACCGGACAGGAGGCTGCTGCAACCACTGTGCACTCATGAGAGAATGGAAACTGCAAACCATGTTTAATATCATGGTGAAACCATTTCTCACAGACTGAGAAAGAGTCTTGGTACTTCTAAGATCCATAGAGAAAACTTGGAACTGCTTAAATGTGAACAATACAAAGCCAAAATAAATACAGAATCCATCAGCTGAGACATGGCTCAGCAGTTAAGAGCACCTGTTGCCTTTCCAGAGGTCCCCAGTTTGGTTCCCAGCACCCCCATTACTTGGCTCACAACAGCCTGTAACTCCAGCTCCATGGGCTCTGATGCCTTATTGTGGCCTGCATGCACATGTGCATCCCCACGCACGCTTGCACACACACACACACACACACACACACACACACTTACAAAAGTAATTTAAAAATAAGTAGTTAGTAGAGTGGTAGGCACACCTTTAATCCCAGCACTTGGGAGGCTGCTGTGGGATGTTCTGTATGTTAAATTTGTTGCTCTGATTGGTTAATAAATAAAACACTGATTGGCCAGTAGCCAGACAGGAAGTATAGGCAGGACAAGTTGAGAGGAGAATTCTAGGAAGTGGAAGGCTGAGTCAGAGAGACACTGCCAGCTGCTACCATGAAAAGCGAGGTGTGAGGTACCGGTAAGCCACGAGCCATGTGGCAACTTATAGACTAATAGAAATGGGTTAATTTAAGATGTAAGAACTAGATAACAAGAAGCCTGCTGTGGCCATACAGTTTGTAAGTAATATAAGTCTCTGTGCGTTTACTTGGTTGGGTCTGAGCAGCTGCAGGACTGGCGGGTGAGAGAGATTTGTCCTGACCGTGGGCCAGGCAGGACTGGAGAAAACAGCTACAGGAGGCAGAGATGCAAGCAGACCTCTGTGAGTTCGGGGCCAGCCTGGTCTACAAAAAGAGTTCTATGACAGCCAGAGCTGCTGCACAGAGAAACCCTGTCTCAAAAAACCAAAATAAGTAAATAGATATTTAGAAATACACAATCTAAACCCAGGCATTCTGACTTACTTCTATAAGCCTAGCACTTGGGAAGCCAGGGCAGGAAGATTGTTGTGAGTTCAAGGCCAGTCTGGATTATATATAGAGTTATGGGCCAGCTTGGGTTACAGGACAAGACCCTGACTCAAAAACAAAACAAATATAAACACCACACTCATAAGCCAAAAGACAGCAGACAAGGAAAAGGAGAAGAGAGCAGAGAGAACAAACAGGAAAACAGACTGAACAGCAATGATATTTAAACCCAAGCATATTGGAGTTTCGTCAGGTATACATGGCCCGTCTGCGGCAGTTACAAGGCACATGTTAAACGGTGTGGCAAGACACTATTACTGTATGTCGACCCACTAGAAATGTGCCCCTTTTCTTTCTTTCTTTCTTTCTTTCTTTCTTTCTTTCTTTCTCTCTCTCTCTCTCTCTCTTTCTTTCTTTTCTTTTGGGGTTCCTGTCCCCAATTTTTTTCTTTTAAAGATTTATTTATTTATTATGTATACAGTATTCTGTTTGTATGTATGTCTGCACACCAGAAGAGGGCACCAGGTCTCATTATAGATGGTTGTGAGCCACCATGTGGATGCTGGGAATTGAACTCAGGACCTCTGGAAGAGCAGTCAGTGCTCTTAACCTCTGAGCTATCTCTCCAGCCCCCCCCTCCAAATTTTTTCTTTTTAAGATTTTATTTGTGTGTGTACGTGCGCATGTGCGTGTGCGTGTGCGTGTGCGTGTGCGTGTGTGTGTGAGAGAGAGAGAGAGAGAGAGAGAGAGAGAGAGAGAGGGAGAGAGAGAATGGGCATGTCAGTGCAGGTCGGTGTGAGTTGCCCTAGGTGAGCTGGGAACTAATACAAGTTCTCCAAAAAGGAGCTGTTGTTAGCTGCTGAGATGTGTCCCCATCCCCTAGAGTAACCACATTTATCAGATTAAACAAAAACCAGCCAGCCAGCCAGCCAGGCAATGAAAGAACAAACTGCAGATGCTATAGACTCTTAGTGGTGAATAGGGCACTAGGAGTGATAACATTACCAGAGGACAAATAAAAATTACAAACGTGTAGGTACTTAGCAGGTGCTCAGTAGGTACTCAGTAGGTATTGAGTAAGTACTCAGTAGGTGCTTAGTACCTGGGCTTCAAAATGCAAGGTGCAAAAACACAACTGCGGACTGAGGCTGTAGCTCTGGGGTAGAGCATGTGCCTAGCATGTACTCAGCCTCAGGCCTCAAGTACCTCACCCTTGCTCAGCCTCAGGTCTCAAAAGTCTTTATGCCCTAGCATAAATCTTCAGTACTCCTTTTATCCAGTACAGAAAATATTTAATTGAAAAAAAAAACAGTTAAATGCATAATTATAGTTGAAGATGTAAACCTTTCTCTCTAAGTGATTGATAAACACCCACAGAAAATCAGTAAGGGTGTAGAAGACTGGAAGGTTATCAATAAACTTAAACCAATTGGTCCTTTGCAGCCATCAGCAAAATAGACACCATCTCAAGAGGCCATAGAATTGTTGTCAAGGAGACCATCTGCTGGGGTGTGAGATAAGGCTCTGTAAATCTAAAGGAAATGAAATTACACAGAGTCCTTCAACCACAACAGAATTCAATTAAAAATCAACAACAGAGGGATGCGGGCAGCCAGAGAGGACATGGATGCTGGGGCATTAAAGACTTTTGAGACCTAAGGCTGAGCAGGGCTGAGGTACTTGAGACCTGAGGCTGAGCAGGGGTGAGGTACTTGAGACCTGAGACTGAGCAGGGGTGAGGTACTTGAGACCTAAGGCTGAGCAGGGCTGAGGTACTTGAGACCTGAGGCTGAGCAGGGCTGAGGTACTTGAGACCTGAGGCTGAGCAGGGCTGAGGTACTTGAGACCTGAGGCTGAGCAGGGCTGAGGTACTTGAGGGCTGCGTGTCTCAGGTGAGAAGGGCAATAAGCTGGTGCTGCAGGTGCTGGGCTGTGGAGACAAGCAGGATTTTCCTCGCAGACTTTTATGTAGATGGGTTAAGCAGGCAAAAGGAGTAGATCTGGGAGCTGGAGAGGCGGTCCTCCAGTCATCTGGTGAAGAGGCACCAGTCCTGTTCTCGGCACCCACATGGTGGCTCACAACCATCTGCAACTCAGGTTCCAGGGGTTTCAGCGTCCTTTTTTTTTTTTTTTTTTTTTTTTTAAACATTTTATTTATTTGTATACAGCATTCTGTCTGCATGTATGCCTGCAGGCCAAAAGAGGGCGCCAGATCTCATTATAGATGGTTATGAGCCACTGTGTGGTTGCTGGGAATTGAACTCAAGACCTCTAGAAGAACACTCAGTGCTCTTAACTGCTGAGCCATATCTCCAGCCTTTCAACATCCTCTTTTGACCTCTTCCGGCATACACATATTTTATGTACATGCACACAGGCAAAACACTCATACACATAAAGCAAAATAAATCTTTAAAAAATCTGAATCCTGAGCCAGATATGGTGGCACATGCCTTTAATCCCAGTACTCGGGAAGCAGAGGAAAGTGGGTCTTTGAGTTCGAGGCCAGCCTGGTCTATCAAGTGAGTTCTAGGACAGCCAGGGCAACACAGAGGAACCCTGTTTCAATCCCTGCTCTCCCAACTCCCACAAAAAAACAACAAACAAGCAAACAAACAAAAAACCCTGAAGCCTGAGAAGTAATCTTGAGATTATCAGATGGGATGGAGTTGGTGTATGGATGTTGATATATAATCTGGTTGGCCTTAAGATATTCCTGCCCCAGCATCCTGAGTCAAGGATTACAGACATCACCAGATCCAGCTATGACCTAACAATTCTACTCCAAGATATACACTCAAGGGAAAAGAAATGTATTTACACAAAGTCTTGATGTGAGTGGTCACGACAGCATTATTATAAAGCCAAAGGTTGGAAAAAATGATCACCAGATAGTGATAGATAAGTCAACATATCTGGGTGAAAGGCATTTAGCAGTCCCTTTGGAAAGTTACGTATCTGAGTCCTCTGGGAAAGAGACTTCACCAAAGACACACATGTTCCCTGTCTGATCACGGACAGAAAGGCTGGTGGGGCACAGGTACCACTTACTCCAGTGCTGTTCCAAGGAAACGAAGATTATGGAGAGCATGTAGAAGTGATCCTAGCTATCTGTAGCTAGTGACCCACCAGAAAAGCCAACAGAAGGGCAGAGTATGGTGGTGCACGCTCTTGGTCCCAGAGCTTGGGATGCAGGACAGGCAGATCTCTCTGAGCTTAGGGTCAGCTCAGATCTATATATTGAGTCTCAGGTCAACCAGGGTTACACAGCCAGATCCTGATTTAGGAGAGAAGGAAAGGAGAGAGGGAGGGAAGAGGGGGGAGGGAGGGAGGGAGGGAGGGAGAAAAGAAAACCCATCAGACTCAACAGGAAGGCTCTTAAGGACCATTAAGAGGTAAGCAGCTGGGCTGGAGAGATGGCTCAGCAGTTATGAGCACTGGCTCTTCCAGAGGTCCTGAGTTCAATTCCCAGCAACCATGTGGTAGCTCACAACCATCCGAAATAAGATCTGGTGCCCTCTTCTGGCCTGCAGGCATACATGCAGGCAGAACACTGTACATGATAAATAAATACATCAAAAAGAGAGGGTGGTGGTGGTAAGTGTAAGGTTTCCTAGTCCCAGCAGGACTGCATAAGAGGTTGACTGAACCATGGGCCTGGGTACCAGGTGACTGTACCTAGCAAGGGGGAGGTCTTTTGTCCCACCCCTTGACACTGTTATAAATAGACCTTTGGAATAAAGTTCTGGGCCGGTGGCTAAGGATCCAGCGCCCCCCCCCCCTCAGTCTACCCTGTGTCTCTCTGTTTTCCCTCTCCTCTCTATTTCTAAGTCTCTTATCCCTCATTCCTCAAGAGTTCCTGGGGTAAATAAGTGTGGGGGCTGGTCCCCCCAGGTAAGCAGCCCGGCTAGTTGGCTGACATGCAACAGTTCTCTACAATGGCCACAGTCAATCATAAATTGAATCCAGGCAGCCTAGGGTTGTAGCTCAGTTGGGAGTACTTGCCAAGATGCATGAAGCCCTGGTTTCATCTCTAGCACCGAATAAACAGTGGCAGTGCAGACCTGTTATTCCAGCACTCAAAAGTGGAGGCAGGAGGGTCCAAAGCTCTCGGTCTTCCTTGGCTAAATAGTGTAAGGCCCAGCCTGGGTTCCACAAGACTGTCTTTAAAAAAGAGAAATGCATCAGCTAAAGTGAGCAAATCTCCAAGGTCTCCACAAATTAAATTATCCCTGTGTACACTGTGTACACAGGCCCGGGGGACTTGAGTAATGACAGAAGGGACATCTCAGTCCTCATAATGATCCGTTCTTACCCTGGAGGGACCAGCAGCGCGGAGCAAAGGAATTACGACAGTGTGCAGGGAGGAAGGTGTTGGACTCAGACACAGAAGTGAGCTTCCTTGTTTAGCTCTATTTGGTCAACAGTGTTGGAGTGACATCTTCACAGCCTGGTGGCAGGCTCTGCTTAATCCCAGAGTAACTGAACTTAGCTTCACTTCCTGGCTGACCTCCAGCTTCACCCTATTGGGAGCCTGACAGCCCAGCGCATCCCTGCCAGCCTCTTACAGAAAGGAGAGGTAGGATGCAGATCCCTGCTCAGCCACAGCTCGGGTCCCTCCTTTCTCCTGTCTTCCAGCTATAGTTAGTTGTCTGACTGTCCTGGGACCCTTCAGAGACGTCTTCTAATACTTTTATCTGACCCAGATATCACTCAGCTTGGGGGGGGGGAGGTTATAACCTGGTAGATCCATAATAATTTGAGAAACCAGCAAGTCAAAAATGTACTGAATATTCATACTAAGCATTTGAACTTAGTCCAGACCATGTTAAATGTGCTATAAACAAACAAACAAACAAATAAACAAAGAAAACCCCCAACATTAGCCCCAAACTGAACAAAATTATGGGGCATAAGCATTTTTGTTTTGCTTTGGTTTGCTTTTTCAAGACAGGGTTTCTCTGTGTAGCTTTGAGCCTTTTCTTGGAACTCACTCTGTAGTCAAGGCTGGCCTTGAACTCACAAAGATCTCCCTGCCTCTGCCTCCCAAGTGCTGGGATTAAAGGCATGTGCCACCACCGCCTGCCTTGGGCACAAGCATTTTTAAAAAACAAATTTACTTTAGCTGGGTGTGTGGTGGTGCATCCCTTTAATCCCAGCACTTGAGAGGCAGAGGCTGGGGGATCTTTGTGAGTTCAAGGTCAGCCTGGTCTACATAGTGAGTTTCAGGATAGCCACAGCTATATAGAGAGACCCCATCTCAAAAATAAACAAAAAAACCAAACAAATAAAAAACATCCCACCCCACCTGTGGTGATATACTGTGGATCAAATAAAGCTTGCCTGAGGATCAGGGGACAGAGCCAACCACTAGATTAAACCTAGAGGCCAGGCAATGGTGGCACACACCTTTAATCCTAGTCCTTGGGAGTCACACGCTTTTACTCCTGGCCCTTGAGATCTCATGCCTTTGCTACCAGTATTTGGGAAGTCAGATGCCTTTAATCCCAGCACTGGGAAGAAAGTGAAAGGGCTGGGCAGAGAAAGACACACAAGGCACCAGGAGACAGGAACTAGAGGCCTTTTTGGCCAAGGACTCAGAGGCTTTCAGTCAGAGGATTTGTGGAGAAAGCCTGAGGATTTGGCAGTGGTAAGAAACTTCTCTAGTGGCTTGTTCCTTTGTCTCTCTGATCTTTCAGCATTTACCCCAGTATCTGGCTCCAGGTTTTTATTATAAGACTATTTAGATTTCAAGCAACACCATCCCCCCCAAAACCCCCGGTCCTCTGATATGGAAATATATAATATAGATATGATAGGATGAAAGGGTAGGTTATTGAATCTACTTTTAAAGAACAACTTGTTTAAAATGTTTTACATTGCTATAGATTTTAATTTATTGATACAAGCCTAAAATTAATTTTATTATACTGTATATATATTTCTACTCTCGTTTGAGGTATTATGTTTATGTAACTCATTTGAAATTGTAATGGATAATTAAGAAGTAGATTATAATTAGTAATTTATGATACTCACGCTTGTAGTCATGTTAGTTATGTTTTCTAGGTATACATAGATATAATTCAATTAGATAAGTAATCTTTAAACACTTCAAAGACCTACAGAATATGGCATTTAAAATGCTTTAAAAATTAAGACTTTCTGGACAGTGAGACATGTATGCTCCTGGCAACACTGATTTACCTCAGAGAGGAGGATGGGCATCCAAGACACTCTATATGGAGTTTATCTTCTTGGCAAAAATAGCCATTTTGGGAAGAAACTGTTCTTGCCTGGACTGCTTGATCGACTAGACATGCAGGACCCATAGAAAGGTGACCACTGAACTTTGCTTGGCAAAATGGTCCTTCAGGTTCCTGCTTTGCAGAGGAAACTGCCAGACATTCTACAGGACACAGAGAAAAGTAACTGAGAGACTCTAGACCTGTGGGCTGAAGACAGATGCCCCAACTTTACAGAGGAACATTAGGTGACTGTCCAGGCTGCCAGCTGTTTCTGTCTACTCTTGCAAGACTCCCGAAAGTTGCTTACATCCTTCTCCCGGTTCTCAGGTAATAGTATATCCTTCTGAGGTCTTTGATGTGGTTGAAGACTAGATAGTTATAATTTCCTTAGATATGATAAAATGATAAAAGATAAGTTAGATATGAAACCTTAGACTCACAAATATATGATAGATTGGACATCTTTAATTTTGCCACATACAAATAGCCTAGATATTATAGACTAGATATTATAACTGTAATTCTTGCTTGATAATTGTTTTGTTATATGCAATTTTATTATGTTAAAGTTAAAACCTTCCTTTTGAAAAAAAAGAAAAGGGGAAGTGCTGTGGATGATTGATCAATAAATAAAATGCTGATTGGCCAGTAGCCAGGCAGGAAGTATAGGCAGAACAAGTTGAGAGGAGAATTCTGGGAAGTGGAAGGCTGAGGTAGGGAGACACTGCCAGCCAGCACGAGGAGAAGCATGATGTAAGATACCAGTAAGCCACAAGCCACGTGGCAATGTATAGATTAATAGAAATGGGTTAATTTAAGATATAAGAACAGATAGCAAGAAGCCTGCCATGGCCATACAGTTTATAAGTAATATAACTCTCTGTGTGTTTAATTGGGCCTGAGCGGCTACAGGAGCTGGGTGGACACAATTATATCCTCTGCAAGAACAAATGAGCCATCTTTCCAAACCTGTAGTCACTCCATCTCATATTTTGAGATAAGGTCTCTCTTGAGCCTGGGGCTCACTATGCCAACTAGAGTGGCTGGTCAGTAATCTACCCACCCACCTCCATCCTCCACACTGTCCACAGACGCACATCTGACATGGTGCTGATGATCTACACTCATGCTCATACAGCAAGTGCTTCACCCACTCCATCTCCCCAAGCCTATTACCCTCCCTTCCTAGGCCTCTCTTTTTGTGGGTGCAGGCCAGAAGTCAGCCTCATTCCTCAGTCACTGTTCACTTTTTAAAAAAATATTTTTTTTATTTATTTACTTATTATGTTCACAGAAGAGGGCGCCAGATCTCACTACAGACGGTTGTGAGCCACCATGTGGTTGCTGGGAACTGAACTCAGGACCTTTGGAAGAACAGTCGGCACTCTTAACCTCTGAGCTATCTCTCCAGCCCGCCTCTGTTCACTTTTTAAAAACGTATAGCAGTGTTTTGCCTGCATACAGGAATGTCCTCCACTTGGGCGCAGTGCCCTCAGAGGGCGTTAGAGATGGGGTGCTGAGAATTGAACCTGGGTCCTCTGCAGGAGCAACAACTGCTTTTAACCGCGGAGCCATCCCCGCTGCCCTACAAAAGTTTTATTTATTTATTTACTGATGAAATGTTTCTTCTGCTTGCTACGCCATCCACAGGTGGGATCTGGCCTCTGCCTGCTGCCAGATGGTGTGGAAATTTACTCTGCCTCTAGGTGGCGCCACAAGGCCACAAACCCAGAGCCCTGCTGCTTTGAGAATCTAAACCAAGGATGTCAAGGGAAATGGACCTTGAAGCTGTCTCCTCTGTCAATTTTCAGGCACCAGAAATGGCAATAACTCCAGATTTAAAGTCTTGTTTCTATTTTATTTTACTTTATGCGTATGGATGTTTTGTTTACATTAATGTAGGTATAACAAATGCATGCAAACCTACAGAGGCTAGAAGAGGGCGCCAGGTCTCCTGGAAATGGAGTTACAGATGGTTGCGAGCCAAGCAGCCATGTGGGTTCTGGGCACTGAACTCAGGTTCTCTGGAAGGGCAGCCAGTGCTCTTAACTGCTGACTCAAATTTCCAGTCCTAAGAAGTGATGTTTAAAGACTTCCTTCGGGAAATGAATATGCTCCTATTCCAGATTCATGGCTGTTTTTCCTCTTTATTCTTCTCCTCTTGGCAACAAGTCTTATTTTGAAGAGTCCTTTATTAATCTTAAGTTTCTCAGGGTGGTTTGTGCTTGGGGCACAGGATGTGACTCTAAAGATTAAATTAGGAGCTGGATGACATGAGGTCGGGGTCCTCCCTCCCAGCAGTGTGTGTGTGGAAGTCCTCCAATGGTTACATAGATTTCCTGCTGGCAGCATACTCAGGGGCTTGCTTGCCCATTAAGTACTATGAACAGGAGGCACAATCTGGAAGTGTCATTTCCTCCAAATAGAAAAGGCACAGCAGGGGTCTTTCTGGGGTCCAGCTCCCTTTGAGTCACTCATACTCCCAGAGTTCAGGCTAATTTGGTTGTGAAGCCAACAGCGGGGCTGTGTTCTGCAGTCAGGCCGCTGCCTGAGGGTGAGCTGTTGAGCTGCACAGCTAGGTTGAAGACCTGGTGCTCTGGAAGGTGAAAGTGGTGCTGGCCAGCTCATTGTCTCAGCCTCAAGACACTCAGCAGGTTCTCAGGAGAATGATCCGAGGACGAGAATAAACAGACATCATAGAAGCTGCACAGATCCTAATCTGGCATGCCCAGGAAGCTCTTTGCGGTGTTTACACAAGCAGCTGAACATCTGAGAGTGTGCAAGTGGGAGGATTGCTTTCTGAAGTTCCTCAGTGCCGGAACTCTTATCTCAAATTCGAACACCAGAGCTTGAGCAAGGGGGCTTCAAACAAGTGTGGGAAATAGTGTTTCAATAAATGTTTCTTCCTGAGTGTCTCCATTTCCTCCTCGTTCTCCACCTCATCCCAACACATAACTGCTGATATGAGAGAAAAAACAAACCTATAACTGAAGAATACAACTTACACTGAATAAGACAGATAAGCGGGTGGGCAGGAAGGCCAGGGCCCTCTCCTGGCTGCCTCCTCTGACACGCAGGACATGGCAGTCCTGGGAGCCTGCAGCATCCTTCTCCCTTCTGAATCTCAGCTTGAATCAGGCAGCATCAGGGTCTTCTTCCTGCCATAGGCTCTTTGAATCACATCCTTTATCAACATATCCCTGTGGCTCCAGACTTTAGCACAGCCAGGCTTACCAGCAGGCTCACATAGCCCCGTGGTTTCTCTGTACCAGGTCCTTTCCAAGCACCTAAAAATGTCTATCCAATTACTCCTTAGCACAACCCAATGGACAGGTCCTCTGGGCTCTCCACACACTAAGGGAACTGAGGGGCAAATGGCTGAGAGCTCTCTTAAGGCTACATGTACATATGTGGGGCTCATTTTCTCTTAGTTCTGTACTGTGTTACCCTGTCCCTGGTGTGATCTTGGTCCCAGAAGGTCTTTGGGCTCTCCAACTGTTTGGCTCCCCAGGGGGCCTTAATGAGACTCTCACACAGGGGCTGACTGGATGCTCCTTTAGGCTCTCAGAGGTCCTGCACTCCAGGCAAAGATGGAAACAAGCTGAATGGGAGGATCTGCACACATCCCTGGAATCCCTTCTTGGGTCCTGGAGCTTGGCTGCCATTCAGGTCAAGAGTGGATCAGATGGACAGGCCACATCGTCACACTGACTGTTCCCAGGACACATGCTCGGTTGGTGTTTCTGTGACAGAAACATTATGAGTTCAACCTTCTACAAGGACTAAATCTTTGGCCTATAGTATTTACTGGTTACAAGTATAGTTTGGTGGTAGTAGGCTATCTTACACACTCTTGACACAGTGGGTTTGAACACATTCCAGAGCATGCACACGCACATTCTGCCTAATGTAGTTAAGTATGTGTTAGCTGTCAACTTGATGAGATTCAGAATCGACCCGAGACACACACCTCTGAGTTGTGTCTTTGAGGGCACTACAGCAGGGCAGCCCAGACGGTCCAAGGGAAAAATTGATGTTGCTTGACTATTTACACTTTTTCCTGGGAGAGGAGGGTATGTTTCTGCTGCTGCCACCCTCCAGTGCCATTGGGCTCCAGTGACGACATCGGGCTCCAGTGCCATCGGGCTCCAGTGCCATCGGGCTCCAGCTTTCTTAACCTTCCAAAGTGGACCAAAGGCTGGCAGCTTTGAATTGGGACTGCTGAGGCACGCAGTTTCACGGACTGAGCAGCTCCCGGGCTCTCTGCTCCTCTAGCATGCAGACAGCCATTGATGGACCATCCAGGCAACTCCCATCACGAGATCAAACCCAACAAATCTCTTTACACATTATTGAGTGTATGGGTGTCTTTTGGGCATGTCAGTAAGCCCACTAAGTGAGTGCGATACATAAGGAGCCCAGGAGAGGGAACTGGATCCCCTGGCACTGGAATTAGAGATGGTTGTGAGCCACGCCATGGGGGCTGGGAACTTTGGAAAGAGCAGTAAATGCTGATTGCAGCTGAGCTCTTTCTCCAGGCCTAATAACGTGGTGTGGGCCTGGGTCTCAGCATTTGGAAAACTGATACAGGGGACGGAGAGTTTGATGCTGGCCTGGATTACATATTGATACTGTTTCAATGCTTAAAAAGGCATAAAAATGTATAGTAGTACTTTTTTTCTTGGCACCAACAGCCCACAAATAATGACATGTAGACTTATTATTAATTATAAAAGCTTGGCCTTAGCTTAGGCTGGTTCCTAACTAGTTTTCTTTCTTTTTTTCTTTCTTTTTTTTTTCTTTCTTCGAGACAGTAGCTTTGGAGCCTGTCCTGGACTAGCTCTGTAGCCCAGGCTGGCCTCGAACCCACAGAGATCCACCTGCCTCTGCCTCCCGAGTGCTGGGATTACAGGCGTGCACCACCACCGCCTGGCCACTAACTAGTTCTTATAACTTAAATTAACCCTTTTTTTTTTTTTTTTTTAGTCTACATTTTTCCACAAGGCATGTTACCTCATCTCTGTACTGCTCATCCTGCTTCCTCAGAGTCTGGCTGGTGACTCCTTCTTTCTTCTTCCCAGAATTCCTGCCTATTCTCTCCTCCTAGCTTTGGCCATTCAGCTTTTTATTACACCAATCACAGCAGTACATCTACACATAGTGTACAAATATCCCACAACAAAAATGGAATGAAACACCTTTCCTAATCTAGTCGCATGGATCTGGAATTTGGTGGGGACAGGTGGGCTGGATGGAGCTATGTGCCATGTAGAGGAGAGCTAAATCATGAGCCAGGGAGGAAGCAGAAGGCTGTTTTGGGGGTGGGAGGGTGGAGAGGGAGCAGGAATAACAGAGCAGAAGGAAGAATTTGGCCATGGTGGGGGATGAATACAGGTGTGGGGGTGTGGAGGGAGAACCTGGAAGAGACAGAAGCGCTCCCAGAGCAGAGATCAGGGCTCAGTTCTGCTGAGTCAGGAAGCTGGCTTTTTACAAGGAATTTCAGGGTTATCGAATGGGAAGGAATTGAGGAAGCGTTCTGGTAAAGAGCAAATCTAGAGTAATCCCAGTGGAGACTGGGAGGAGAGGAGGGCAGGGACTGCAAGCAGCATTTCTGAGACGTTCTGCTGACACTGAGGAGAGAAAGGGTGTAGGAGTTTGAGAAGAAAACGGAAAACCATCTCAAGGGGAAAGTGAGGCCACAAAGACCAGAGCACACCCACCAGCACTGTAGCACCAGCAGAGGGCGTTTTGGCCCAAGGATGGATCCCCTCCAGCTGTCCTCACCCCCACAGACATGTCCACAGACCACTGTGATGGAGACCATGCCTCAGCTGAGCCCCCTCTTCCCAGGTGACTCTAGTTTGTCAAGTTGACAAAATTTAACTAGCATGCCATCTCTATACCCACCCTGGAATCCTTTCTTATTTCTTTGGTGCACTCAAAGTGGGTTTAAGCTGCAAGAACAGTATTCCAGGGTGTAGCTGTGCTAGAATTCATATCTGCTCACAATACTTTTGTGTGCCGGCAATGTGACAATCTTTTTGAAAAGTTTATACACAGTTCTAATTATATATATGTGTGTGTGTGTGTGTGTGTGTGTATATGGATGTATGTATATTCCTTGGATCTATATTCTGTGAGCTTTGAAAAACTTAAAACCCTATGTGATGGCTACTCTTGGTTGTCAACTACATCTGGAATTTACTAAAACTCAAAAATGGAAGGCACATCTGTGAGGGATTTTGCCTCATTTGCAGTGGGAAGATCCACTTCTAATCTGGATCTCTGAGGTAGAAAGACATGCCTTCAGTTCAGATCTTTTGAGATGGGAAGACCTACCTCTGATCCAGACCATGCCTTCTGCTGGTAGCTTATAAATATGGACATTGAAGGAGGCAACTTTTGCTTTGCCTGCTTGCTCTTGCCTCGCTATCAAGTCCATTCCTTCACTGGCATTACACCTACTTCTTTGGGATTCGGGTATACACTGAAGGCCAGTTGAGACATTCAGCCTCATAGAGCGAACAACTACTGAATTCTTGAATTTCAGTTCGTGGGCAGCCATTGTTGGATTAGTTGGACTACAGCCTGTAAATAATTCTAGTAAATCCCCTTTCTATTTTTTTTTAAGGTTTATTTATTCTGTATACAGCATGTTTTGCCTGCAGGCCAGAAGAGAGCACCAGATCTCATTACAGATGGTTGTGAGCCATCATATGGTTGCTGGGAATTGAACTCAGGACCTCTGGAAGAGCAGTCGGTGCGCTTAACCTCTGAGCCATCTCTCCAGCCCTTAAAACATTTTATTTATTCTTATTTTATGTACATTGGTGTATTGCCTACACGTATGTCTGTTGGACACCCTGGAGGTAGAACTACAGGCAGTTGTGAGCTGCCATGTGGGTGCTGGGAATTGAACTTGGGTCCTCTGGAAGAAGAGCCAGTGCTCTTAACTGTTGAGCCATCTCTCCAGCCCCAAATTCCCTTTCTATATACAGAGAGGGCTTCATTGTATAAGTTCTATTACTCTAGAGAACCCTGACTAATACACCCCAGAAAGTCATGGACTATTATCATCAGTCCAGGGATGCCCTCACACCTCTTTCCAGTCTTTTCTTCTCCCCTGGCAAACATGGTTCTGTTTCCACCATAGCTTACAACTTTTAGAACCTTAATAAATGGCACTACGCTATTTTGTACTGTGTAATTGCAAAACCCTAATGTATTTACATTTTATAAAATGTTTGTATATGTTAGCATATGTATGTGCAGGAGCCAGAAAAGCTCAAAAGAGGCATTGGGTCCCCTGGATCTGGCGTTGCAGATGAACCATTACGTGGGCACTGGGAACTGAATCTAGGTCCGTTACAAGAACAGCAGTGAAGTTCTAAGGCCTCTATCTAGCCCAGAAAACCCCACTCACTGTACTATCCAGCCAGACCCCGAGGTTTGAGGGAAGGTGTTGTCAGACCCAGTTGGTAAAAAAAGCAAGTTCTATGTCTAGCTACAGCTTCCTCTCAGGTCACAGTACATAAACCCTGGAGAGCTTGCTCAGTTTTAATGGAATGCTGGGAGGAGAGCACACGGGGGAAGCCTCCACACTAACCCTCCACCTCCAGCCCTAAAAACGGAATTCTTCGAATGATAACTGTGAAATCCCAGGGAAGGCTGGGGTGTGTAAACATGGCTGCCAGGCAAGCCTGTATCACTAAGCTCCGGGATGACAGCCCTTTCCGGGCCGGGGCTGTAGGTCAATGGGTCGCAGTTCCGCTGATGGTCGGGGTTAATGTCAAGGAACCGACGGTGGCAGGAGCTGTCTGCACCGACAGTACGGAGGGTGTCCGAACCTGCCTTCTTCGGTGGCTCCTGTGGCCTGCAACCTGGATGGATTCCATTTCCAGGCATCGTGGGCAGCTTGGGGCGGCAGGTGCACCCGAGCCTGCGCTTGCGGTTCCCGGGGTGGGGCACGGTCCGCGGCCGGCAGGGGTCGGCGGGCGGCTCGCGGGCGCCGTTCCCGTGAGGTCGGGCCTCCCCCGGTGACCTCATCGGGTGGCCGGCCCGGCGGGCAGCGAATCGCCGCGCGGGCGCCCAGGAACGCCCCGCAGACACCGGGCCGCCGCCAAGGCCACGCACGCGCTTCGGGGACGCTCCGCTACTCGGCCTCCGTCCTGCGTGGTGTGGGCCGCGGGCCGCCGGCCTGCTCCGCGCCGGCGCGTGCGGTGTACGCGCGCGCGCGCCCGCGCGCCCCCCAACCGCCACCGAACTTTCTGGAACCGGAGTCCCACAGCCGCCCCCGCTGCCGATCGAGCTCGCGGCCCCCGCCAGCGCCTACGGCCCTGGAGGCCTCTGGGCACGGGAGGGGGGAGGGGCCCGAGCGTGGGCGGGGCCTCCGGGGGGCGGCCCGGTGTGATTCGCCGCCTCCGCGCAGGCCCCGCCTCTCCGGCGCCCTGGCCCCGCCCCCTTCCTCCCCCTCCATGGCGCCTCCCAGGCTCATTCATTCAGCGCCGGGCCTGCTAGACACCTGTTCTCAGCTCCCGCTGCCGTCCACCGTCGCAGATAAGATGTCAGGCTCCGCCACGGACACACCGTCCGCCATCCAGATCTGCCGGTAAGACTCTTCCCTGCTCGCTCTTACCGGAGCCGGCTGAGGCGATGCTAGCTAGTGCTTAGGCTCGCCAGGATGCCGCCCTCCTCCTGGGCGGCCCTGCCCGGCTCCACGCTCCCGGGACTTGGGCCCTGGAACCCGCCCTGGCTCTGGACCAAGGCCCAGAACTCTCTCCCCGGACCCCGCCCTGGATCCCTTCCCCCGGACACCCGCGTACCCTCTTCAGGGATGCTCCCCGCCATGCTGCAGAATCCGGCCGCCTCGCCGGCTCCTCCCACCGGCCTCTGGCTGCGTCCCAAGGGCGGCGGCCGCAGTCCTGAGGAGGCTCGGTTTAGGAAGCCGGGCGGGGACCTGGGACGTCAGACTGGCCAAGGGTCTATCGCCGGCCTCGTGTGCGAGCTACAGGGCCTGCCCCACCCCGGGCTCGGCGCCTTTGGTCTGAGCCAGCCCCCTGCGGGGTTCGGCAAGGCTAACTCAGGCGCTGGGGAAGATGCCCAGAGCAGTGGGAGCATATGCGGGTGGGTGCCTCGGGGAGAGCAGGCCCAGACCCGCTGTTCCCTCAGAGCCCTGCCTCAACTGTGAGGAGAGAGCAGGTGTTAGAAGGAAAACTCATCCCTTTAAACGCTTTATTGTCCAGGAAAGGGGGTGAGTGGGCCAGCTCACACAATAGGGGCAAAGGGTTGTTCTAATCCACGCACCCTCCCCAGGCTTGCTCCACTAGGGTGCTGCTTAGAAGCGGGTCCCCGGGGAAGCTGGAGCTGATGAGCAAGCTCGTTTCCCGAGAAGGCAGAGAGGGCAGCCTCAAGGTTACCCTGCGGGTTCGTTCACAGAAGAGGAAGTAGAGGCAAGCTGGCTTTTATACACCGGCTCAGTAAGGGGCGGGGATGGGGGGCACTGTGCCCGCTGGGCATCTGCTCTGTCTGACAGGCTGCCAAGAGTGAGAGCTTGGACGTTGGGTATCACACTGACCTTGTGCCCCAGCCATAGTGAACAGAGGCAGGCTCCTTTCTTGAGGATGTTGCTGCTGGATAACTGGAGCTCTTTGCTCTCAACCTCAAGTTCTGGCCTGACAGAGGCCGTTTTCTGACCCCAAGGTCAGTTTTGACCTCCTAGAGAGCGTGTGTTTAGGGGAGCCCTGCTTCTCTTGCTTCCTTATTGGCTATGTGGCTGCTGCACTGGGCCTTCCACTTGAACTCTCTGGGGACCATGAGTGCATGTTACTGATATCTGGAGATAATAGGAGTCTTTGAGACATGCTGGCTGTTGGGGCTCTTGGGCCTGGTTGAACAGAAAAGAACCTGTTCCTGTCCTATCTTACCTTTCCTGGAAGGCTGGATGGTAGTATCCTTCATCCTGCTGTGTGGAGGAGAGAACTGAGTAACTCTTTGTTTGTTTGTTTGTTTTTGTTTTTGTTTTTCGAGACAGGGTTTCTCTGTGTAGCTTTGCGCCTTTCCTGGGACTCACTTGGTAGCCCAGGCTGGCCTCGAACTCACAGAGATCTGTCTGCCTCTGCCTCCCGAGTGCTGGGTGCGCCACCACAGCCGGGCTCTGAGTAACTCAATAAAGCCGTCCAGCCCCAGGATCTTCAGAGTCAGCTCCACCTTAGGTCTGCTTAAACCAGCATGGCTCTTAACATCATCAGCGTGGTTGGTGACTAGGCTCTTTTTTTTTTCCACTAGCTTCTAACATCTAATGGATTTTTATGTAGCTTGGATACATACATTCATATGTTTATAAATGTCTTGTGTGTCGCTTTTCTGATAGTACCCACAGGGCCATCTCTAGCTGTCAGAGTCACAATTGCATATTTTTCCTAAGTGACAAAAGGGGTTTGTGGCCAGGACGCCTGGCTGAGATGTGGAGGTGGGGCTGTGAAGTAGACTGTGGTCATTTGGGTTTGGAGAGTGGACCTAGCAGAGCGGAGAGCCCTTTAAGGACATGTGAGCTAACACATTGAAAGAGGAGACTTCTGGCCTGGCACATCCAAGCCATGAATTTAACAAGACTTCACCAGAAACCTACAAGGAGCTCACACTGGGAAGGGCACTGAGCAGTGGAAAGTTTTGTCCTTTTGTCTTAGGAGAGACACAGTGTCGTATAGATGGGCACCCATCATCCTAGGCTAGTAGAGTGACCGTCTGCTTTCAGTTCCGAAGCTGTTGAAGGAAAGAAGCTTTAAAGACAGGGGCTGGGGAGATGGGACCCGAGTTCAGAACCCATGTAAAACCAGACAAGATAGTGTGTGCCTGTAACTCCAGTGCTCCTACAGCAAGATGGGAAGTGGGGACAAGAAAATTCCTGCAAGCTCAGGTGCCAGCTAACTCAATAGATATTGTAGAGACGCCGATACTGCAGGGAGACCCTGTCTCAGTCCAGGTGATGTGTGAGGACTGATGCCTGAGGTGATTCTCTGACCTCTGTACTAATGCTATGGCTTTTCATACTCTGAAAAGATGAAAGTAAGTGTGGGATGTGGCTATAGGTCTGGGATGAATGTGGCCTCTGCTCTTGAGTGACCTGGAAGCCACTGCTTAACTTTCCTGTGTCCCTGTTCTCTTATGGGTCTGAGTATTGGATTAGAGTCAAGCCAGGCATGGTGCTGCATACCTTTAATCCCATCATTTGGAAGTAGAGACAGACAGAAAGATCCTGAGTTCAAGGCCAGCCTGGTCTACAGAGTTCCAGTACAGCCAGAGCTACACAGAGAAACCCTGTCTCAGAAAATCAAAGAAAGAAAGGAAGAAAGAAGAGAAAGGAAAAGTATAGCCAGACCTGGATGGCTAGCACCTCAGTCAGTGTGTGTTCTTTATGTGGAAAGTGGGACACCAGCTCAGGAGGCTGCCAGCCCCGGCTCCACTCCCATGTCTGTCTCTTGCAGGTTGCTTGTGCAGTTTACATCATTTCCCTAATCACAGCACCTTGATTTTCTTTATCTGTAAATTGGAGATAGTACAATGCCTATCTTCGGGTCACTGTGAGGACTGATACCTTTGTCCCATTTCCTGATAGTATAAACATGATCTTACAAAGGGAACCCTTTGAGAACCAGCTCTTTGGGTGCTTACTCAGGCCACAGAGGGTCACTGTCATCCCGTGTCCTTTGATCTGCTGCAAATATAGTCAACTTTCAAGCAGTGTACTGGTGGAGGGGATCTTGGTGCAAGATGGCTTAGCAGACCCATAAGCTTGGAACCTTCTGCGTATGTTCATGTGGGTACACATGCTTATGTATGTGGAAGCAAAGACATCCATATTGGGTGTCTTTCTGAATTACCCTCCATCCTATTTATTTCTTACTTTTTTTTTTTTTTGAGAAAGGGTTTCTCTGTGTAGCTTTGCGCCTTTCCTGGATCTTGCTCTATAGACTAAGCTGGCCTTGAACTCACAAAGATCCGCCTGCCTGCCTGCCTGCTTCTGCTTCCCGAGTGCTGGGATTAAAGGCATGTGCCACCACCACCTGGCTTATTTCTTACATTTTTGTATTTATGAAATCTATGGTTTTTTTTTTTTTTTTTTTTTGGTCTTTTGGTTTTTTGAGACAGGGTTTCTCTGTGTAGCTTTGTGCCTTACCTGGAACTTGCTTTGGAGACCAGGCTGGCCTCAAACTCACAGAGATCCACCTGCCTCTGCCTCCTGAGTGCTGGGATTACAGGTGTGCACCACCACTGCCTGACATGAAGTCTATCTTTCAGTGGTCTTTTTGGTTTTGTTTTGTTTTTGTTTTTTCAAGGCAGGGTTTCTCTGTGTAGCTCTTCCTCTCCTGGAACTCACTGTAGACCAGGATGACCTCAAACTCAGAGATCCACCTATCTTTGCTGGGATTAAAGACGTGCACCACCACTGCCTGGCACCCTTATTTCATTTATTTATTTATTTCCTTTTTTGAGGCAGAGTTTTACTTTGTAACCCATGCTAGGCTTGTCCTTGGCATTCTGCCCCAGCCTCATGAGTGTTGGGATTTCATGGCTTTGGAATCTGTTTGGGGTTAAGAATGTGACGTCTGCAGGTCTGTCTCACTTTGCTTGTCCTGCTTTCAGATACTGATCTACCAAGCATTTTCCTGGGAGCTGGGATGCTTTGTACCATGAGGACAGTGAACACCTGCAGTGTTCTCTGGAGTCTGCAAGGCTCCAGCCAATATTAGTTCAGTGGATGGGAATTTTCTCCCCTTGTAGCTTGGTCTTTGGCTTGAAGGTGGAATTGATGAAAACATAGAATCTATTCTGGCACATTCCATAAAACACAGTGCTGGTTCTGTTCTGGGAGGATGTGTGTGGACCCTGATGAAGAGGCCTCTTTGTAGTTCAGTAGCCTGTGATGGAGGGTGCTTAAGTCTACCATTGTCTGTTAAGTGTTCAAGGTGGCCTGCTGTCTCTGTAGCCAGCACCCTGGTATCATTCAGGCCAGAAGGTGCCTTCTCTTATTTATTTACATTTTATTTACTTCTTATTATGAATATGGATGTTTGCCTGCACATATATGTCTTTATACTGTGTGTGCCTAGTGCCAGAAGAAGGCATCGGATCCCCTGGGACTGGAGTTACAGACAGTTGTGAATTTCCATGTGGTTCTGGGATCCAAATTCAGGTCTTCTGGAAGAGCAGCCAGTGCTCTTAACCAGTGAGCAATTTCTCCAGCCCAGGTGCCTTCTTCTGAAGAGGACCCTGTGCCCATGTGAAGGGTTGGCCCTGTTCAAGTGGGTTCTTGTGAGGGCTGACGACGCAGGTGCCTTGATGTTCTTTTTCACTCTTGGAGGCCTCCTGGGAAGGGGTTATTATGTGGCCCTCCTCACCAGCTACCTGTTCGAAAATCGCTAGGCAGACAGCAGCACTTGAAAATAACATCTCAGTAGAGTCCACAGAATACAGATTTTAAATATTTAGGGATAGTTCATTGAAATCTGGGCAGTGTAGCCTTTAATCCCATAGACATAGCCATTCCCTCAATTGAAGATGAGGTAGGAGGATTGAATTCATGGCCAGTACATAGTAATTCCAGGTTCATCTAGACAATAGGCAGACTGTCCCCAAAACAAACAAACACACACACTCTCTCTCTCTCTCTTTTTTTTTTTTTTTTTTTTTTTTGGTTTTTTGAGACAGGGTTTCTCTGTGTAGTGTAGCTTTGCGCCTTTCCTGGAACTTGCTGTGGAGACCAGGATGGCCTTGAACTCACAGAGATCCGCCTGACTCTACCTCCGGAGTGCTAGGATTATAGGCGTGCGCCACCACCGCCTGGCTCAAACACCCTCTTAGACTGGAGAGAATCCTTTTTTTTTTTTTTTTTTTCATTTTTCTTTATTAAGAAATTTTTTTACTCATTCTACATACCATCCACAGATCCCCCCCCCCCCCCCCCCCAGCCCTCTCTCCCGAGGCATCCCCCCCCAAATTCAGGTCTCCCATGGGGAGCCTGGCACACTGAGCCTAGGCAGGTCCAAGCCCCTTTCCACTGCACCAAGGCTGCGCAAGGCGTCATACCATAGGCACTGGATTCCCAAAAGCCTGCCCATAGACCAGAGACAGATCCTGATCCCCCTGCCTGGGTGCCTCCGGAGAGCATCTTAGAAAAGAAAGAAAGAAAAAAATTTCTTGGGGAGAGAGCTTAGTGGTTAAGAATGCTTGCTGAGCCGGGCGGTGGTGACACACGCCTTTAATCCCAGCACTTGGGAAGCAGAGCCAGGCAGATCTCTGTGAGTTCAAGGCCAGCCTGGTCTACAGAGTGAGTGCCAGGACAGGCACCAAAACTATACAGAGAAAGAAAAAAACCCAAAAAATAAAAAATAAAAAAGCTTGCTGTTTTTCTACCCATCGCTAGTTCATTTTCCAGCAGCCATGTCAGTTCACAACCATCTCTAACCCCAACCCTAACCTTGAGAAAAGCCAATGCCTCTGGCCTCCTCAGGCACCTACACTCACATGCAACCCCCACATATACACATAAAAAATATTAAAGTAAATTAGAAAAAAATCTTAAGCTGGGCGGTGGTGTCGCATGCCTTTAATTCCAGCACTCGGGAGGCAGAGCCAGGCAGATCTCTGTGAGTTGGAGGCCAGCCTGGGCTACCAAGTGAGTTCCAGGAAAGGTGAAAAGCTACACAGAGAAACCCTGTCTCGAAAAACCAAAAAAAAAAAAAAGAAAAAAAGAAAAAAATCTTAGTGTGAGGTGGTGCACACCTGTCATTCCAGTATGTGGCAGGCCATTGGACTGTGTGATGAGACTTTCTTTCTTTCCCTTTTCTTTTAAAGTATAATTAATATTTTAAATGCTAGGTAAGACCAGTGAGGTGGTTCAGCTGAAGAAGGTGCTTGCCTGCTAAACCCGAGTGATTTTAGTTTGGTCCTTGGAACGAGGAAAGAGCCCACTCTGGTCAATTGTCCTCTTACTTCCACTCTCCTGTGATGTCCAGGCGGTGGTGAGCCTACCTCTTCTGTAAATAAATGCGTGGAAGAAAATTGCTCTCCCACCCCATGCTCCGCCCAGAGGTTAAACCCAGGGCCTTATGTATATAGGTTAACACTGCCACTGAATCACAGCTTGCTGGTTGTCTCTATTTACTGATTTTTCACACACACAAAAGTTTATTTTTATTTAATGTGTATTAGGTGTTTTTGCCTGCATGTATGCTTTTGTACCATGTGCAATGCAGTGCCTGTGGAGATCAGAAGAGGGCGTCAGATCCTCTGGGACAGGAGTTACAGATGGTTGTCAGCTGCTATTTGGGTTCTAGTAACTGGACCCAGATCTTCTGCAAGAGCAAGTGCTCTTAACCACTGAGCCATCTCTCTAGCCTTCTCAGTTGTCATTATATTGTTCTTTGCTGTTAAAAAATATTTATTTTGGGTTGGGGATTTAGCTCAGTGGTAGAGCGCTTGCTAGGCCCTGGGTTCGATCTTCAGCTCAAAAAAAAAAAAAAAGTAAAAAATATTTATTTTAAATATTTATAAAATAGTTGTCTTTCTGCAGGGAATCAAGCACTCAGGGCCTGTGCATGGCAGCTGAGTGCTTTCCCACAAGCTTCAGTTCTAGCTTGAGCTTTGCTTTTGTAAAAACCTTGTTTGTATATAGATACAATTAAAAAGGCACACACTCCATAAAACCATTCTGTATAAAATGTGTCTGTGTTAAATGTACATTTCACTGAAGTTTGTTTTGTTTTGTTTTGAGGCAGTCTCATGTAGCCCAGGCTAGTTTCAAATTTGCCATGTGTGGAGGATAGATAGCCTTGAACTCCTGATCCTCCTGCTTCCATCTCCCAAGTTTTGGGATTACAGATGTGCACGTTTATTTCATTGTGTTTTGACAGTTGTGTGGGTGCCTGTGTTTGACCATCTGACTATGAAACAGAATATCTTCATCACATCTGATAGGGAGGGGCTGTTATTCGAATCTTAGATGGTCTTTTAATAAAAAAAAACCCCGGAGCCAGATATCAGGGTGAAAGCTGAAAGATCAGAGAAGCAGAGCAGCCAGGCACTAGTCCTTACTTCTATGAAACCCTCAGCCTAAAGAGAGTGAGTTCTTCTTTCCTCACAATTTATATACCTTCCTCTGCCCAGACATCACTTCCTGGGATTAAAGGTATGTGTGCTTCCCAAGCAAAGACATGAGATCTCAAGTGCTGGGATTAAAGGTGTGTGCCACAACTGCCTGTCCTTTGTGTCTAATCTAGTGGCTGGCTCTTCCTCTGATCCTCAGGCAAGTTTATTAGGCCACACAACATCACCACAGGGCAGTTACTTCCTTCCTTAACTATTGACACCCAGAAGCTGATCAGCGGCTTTCTTTCATGGTGTTTTGTTCTCCGATTGCCTGGGGAGGACATCATACTTACGTAGTGCCTGTGAGCCTCACCTGGGTAGGTGCTGGACTTTCCCTGCACATCCCAGCTGGCTCATCTCTGCAGTCAGTGAGTATTTGGGATTTTAACAGTAGTGAATGTACTGTACAAATGTGATTTCACAGGCATTGGGATGTAATCTAGGGCATGGGAACAGCCACTTGATGTTTGATGAGGTGGAGGGATTTTTATTATATGTTCTAGATTTATTTATTTATTTATTTATTTACTTACTTACTTATTTACTTATTTAAAAATGGAAGCCAGGCCTAGTAGTGCATGGCTGTAATCCCAGCACTTGGGAAGGCAGAAGAAGCCTGGGGGATCTCTGTGAATGTGGGGCCAGCCTGGCTTACATCGGTGAGTTCCAGGTGAGCTAGGGTGACATAGTAAGACCCTGTCTTTAAAAACCAAACCAAACCATGTGTGAGACTTCACTGTGTGGCCCAGGCTATCCTGAAATTCTGTGCTCAGGAGGGTCTCTGCTCTGCTTCCTAAGCTCCCTAGCAAATGAGAGGGCAAACGCCACCTAGCCTGTGGTGGATTTGAGAAGGAGCCTGGGTTTTAGAGAGGATGCTGAAATGTTTATGGATGCCAAGCCATGTTGTCTGGTATTTGCTGCAAGATAACCTGGCATTGGAGAATGCTTGGAGCAAAGAGAACACCAGAGGTGGCTAGGAGGCAGGTGAATTGACTTTTTGTTTTGGAGCCAAAGGGTGGAGACAGATGACTAATCTGAGCCTTTGGTTCTTTCCACAATGGAGGGTAGAGAACACCAGCTCTGGAGTCTCCTCCCCCTTCAGAATGGGAGGGCGGAGTCCAGCCGCGTGTTTGCCTCTGTGGTGCTGCTCCACTGCGAACACTTTGTTGTCCTCCGGAAGAACTTCCGCTGCCTTCATGCCGAGCCGGGACCTCTGCCCTACTCGGCAGCCCAGCCTTGCTGAGGATCTTTTGGCCCAGGCGCCGAAACGGGGACCTGTGCTTCAGCTTGGCATAAGCCAAGCAGGGTGAAGCTTGGCTTCAAGTTCTCGGAGAAGGGGGTCCTAGAGGGAGCTGTCAACCCTGAAGATAGGCGGTGCCTTTCTCTCTCCTCCCCGTTTCCTCCCTCAGAGAAGTAAGGCAAGGCTGAGTGACTTCACAGGTCCTCCTGAGCTGCTTGCATCACTGGGCTGCAGGAACAGACCCAGCAGCTTGCCTGCTTGCTCATCAATCATTTGCCTACTCACTGGTGGTGGGAAGAGGAGCTAGCTGGGTCCCCTTGAGGAGGCCCCTTTGCTAAGCTGGGTACTGGCTGGTAGACACAGCAGCTCTAAGCCTCTTGCTGAGAGGGAGGATAAACGGGTTTGTCCTACTCCACAGGATGAAACTGCTTGCTGCTAGCACCCTGCGCCTCTGGGAGGTGGGGAGGCAAGTAGCCTCCTGGAGCCTGGTGACAGGCCAGGGGTGTTTAGGGCTCAGGGAAGGGAGATGCTGGCCTTCCATGAGGGCTCTCAGAACCAGAGCAGATCGCCAAAAGTCTGGACATTGCATCATCGCCACAGGAAGGTAGGACGACTGGCAATGATATCTGTTCCCCCGGGACTTTGCCTCAAGGAAACAGAGGATGTGCTGTAAATCCTTAGGAATGGGGGTTGGGTGTGCTGCCTCTTGTCAATAGGTAGTTTCAGTTGAGGTTTGTCATGCTGTTCTTTTGGGGACCATGGAGGCTCCCGGGTTCCAGACTTGGAAGCTGAGCCCTTCCTAGTCATAAATGCGTTTGAGTGTGGTTGGAGGTCACCACTGCTATGAACTAGCAGCTGTGTGGGCCCAGGCTGTCTCCCAAGCTGCTCTTCCAGTTGGCTGAGAGACCTGCAGCTTCTGTCTGCTTCCGAATGAATGGGCTTTTATTTTCCCTGAGCTTTGCAGAAACTTAGTTGGGATGTAATTCGCATGCATACATTTTATCCATTCAAGTTCACAACCTGGTGGCGTTAGTATCTTCCCTGAGCTGTGTCACCATGAGTTTCCTCATGTCCCGTGTCCCCCCCCCCCCCCCCCACACACACACACAGGGTTTCTCTCTGTAGTTTTGGTGCCTGTCCTCGATCTCACTCTGTAGACCAGGCTGGCCTCGAACTCAGAGATCTTTCTGGCTCTGCCTCCTGAGTGCTGGATTAAAGGCGTGCGCCAAGGCCACCCAGCTAAATTGCCCAGTTTTGCAAGCAACAGTAAAGGGTGTTTGTTCTCCTGGCTCTTAAAACTCTTGGAATAGAGGTGGTGGTGACAGGAATGTCTTTGTAAGCTGATGAGGTGATGGGGGCTGGCCTCTTGAAAGACTGCCTGGACTTTTGGCTTCATCCCATTACATGTTACTTCCGGGGGTGGGGGGTGGGAGAGGTTCTTGGTTTGAGTTAATCACCCGTGACCAATGACTTGATCAATCATGAAATCCCCCTAAAAGCTCTTGATGATGAGGTAGCATTTATTTTCGAGCTTCTCATTCACTACATCAGTTTGGCTGATCCTGGTTGTGCCCTTCATTTAAAAAAGAAGCTTTTTTTTTTTTTTGAGATAGAGCCTTTCTGTGTACCCCAGGCTGTCTCCAAACTCTCTATTTTCTGCACCTGTCTCCAGGATCCCAGCAGAGTGCCCAGTGCCTGCAGTCCTGGCCTTGGTAATGAGCCTGTAGTAAGTCGACATGTCTCCCCTACCCCCCACCCCCTACCCCAGTTAGTAGATTGGAGGAGGGGCTTGTGGGAACACTGATTTGGATGACTGTGTCGAATGGGACTTGTATCTGGTGTCTGAAGCGGGTGGTCTTTGGGGACCGACCAAGCCCTTTTGGCCTTTGGGATTGGTGGCAGACAGGCACTGAGTTGTAGGACCTGAGCTGAAGAAGTGGAAACATCACCTGATGTTTGTCAACAGAGGTGGTGTGCATGGAAACAGCTTATTTGGGAGCAGACTTAGAATCCCCTGGTAACTCCCAGTCAACCTTGGGAGCATGCAGGTTGGCTTCCACAGGACCCGTTTGTAATAAGCCCTCCCAGCGTGTAGGAGGGTTCAGTGTCCCACACCCTGGCCAGCACTTGCTTGTTGGTGGGTGTGATTGGCACTCCCTTGAGGACTCAGACTTCCCTTCTTTCTTTTTCTGAGACAGGGTTCCCTCTGTGTGACAGTCCTGGCCTAAAACTTGCTTTGTTTGTTTGTTTGTTTCTTTGACTTTGTTTTTCATGACAGGTTTCTCTGTGTAGCCTTGGCAGTCCTGGAACTAGCTCTGTAGACCAGGCTGGCTTTGAATTCCCAGAGATCTGGCTGTCTCTGCCTCTCGAGTGCTGGGATTAAAGGTGTGTGCTGCCACACTTGGCTTCTTTTTCTTTTTAAAGATTTATTGTTTTTAATTTATGTATATATGTGTGTGTGTGTGGGGTCATGTGAGTAGGTCATGTGTGTAGGTGACCACAGAGGCCAGAAGAGCTGTTGGGTCTCTCGGAGCTGGCGTTATATGAGGTTGAGACTGCCATGTGGTTGCTGGGAACTGAACTTGGGTCCTCTGGTAGAGCAGCAAGCATTTTTAACCAATGAGCCAGCTCTTTATCACACTTCCCCTGACTTCTTACCTTTTGAGATATCTCACTATATAGCCTGGGTTGTCCTGGAATTAGCTAGCTGTGTAGACCAGGCTGGTCTTGAAATCACAGAGCTCCCTCTGCTCTGCCTGTGCTGGGACTAAAGACATGTGCCACCACCGCCTGGCTCTTTTGGCTTTCTTGAGATAGGGTCTGATATCACAGTCTAGCCTCAAACTCACTATGTTGTGGAAGCTGGCCTTGAACTCCCGATCTTTCTGCCTCCACTTCCTGAGTGCTGGGGCTGTAGATGTACACCACCACACTTGCTTGATCTTAGCCTGCTTTCTGGTAGGCTTGTTTTTTATTAGTTGAGTCATGAAAGTTTTTTATACATTCTAGATACAATTTTCCTTCTTAGACATTTTTTTCCAGCTTCCAAAAATGTGTTAAAATACAGGTAACATCACATACCACGTTGTCTCCAGAAGGAAACGCTAGTCTGGCCTATCAGACTGTCCCCATCCACCTTCCTCAGTCTCTGGCAGCCCCTTCTATGGTAGAAGGCTGAACTGTGAATCTGACTGCTCTGAGGCCTCAGGCGGTTGTACAGTGTCTTGTGATAGTGTGTTCATCAGTACAGGGCCTTGTTCCTTCATTCCTGGACCGTGTTCAAACAGGCAAGCACTCTGCCATTGCACTGTGTCCTCAGCCTCTTTCTTTCCTCTTTTGAGACAGGGTTTCTCTGTGTAGCTTTGGAGCCTGTCCTAGAACTCACTCTGTAGACCAGGCTGGCCTGGAACTCACAGAGATCCTCCTGGTTCTTCCTTCCAAGTGCTGGGATTAAAGGTGTGCTCCACCACTGCCGGGCTTCTTTCTTCCTCTTTTAAAGGCAGGGTAATGTTCCTCATGAGGCTAGGATACTTTCTTTCTACTTGCCTGGTGATGGGCTGACTGTGACATAATGCTGCCATGAGCATGCCCCATTGGAATAGTCTTGTGTGACTGTTCCAGCTGGATGTACACCCAGACATGGTTCACCAGATAATAAAGTCATTAGTTATATTTCTGATATTTTAAGGAGCACACCATTTATCAAGCCTCTGAGCAGTGCGAAAGTCCCAGCCCCCACAACAGCATACTCATTTTCTGTTGTTTTTAGGGGGGCATACTTTGGTCATGCTGTGTCACCGAGCTGGTCCTCTAGCTCCTGTTTCTTTCTTTCCTCTTTTTTTTATGATCATTTTGTTATTAAAGACATGATGTGAACAACAAACCATAGTTTCATGTGGACAGTCTATACATAAAAAAATATCAAAGACAAATTTTTTGGGGGCTGGTTTGTATTTTTTTTTTTTTTCATTTTTTTCTTTATTAAGAAATTTTCAGGGCTGGAGAGATGGCTCAGAGGTTAAGAGCACTGACTGCTCTTCCAGAGGTCCTGAGTTCAATTCCCAGCAACCACATGGTGGCTGACAACCATTTGTAATGAGATCTGGCACCCTCTCCTGTATACATAATAAATAAATAAATCTTTTAAAAAAAGAGAATTTCTACTCACTTCTCATACCACCCACAGATCCCCCTCTTTCTTTCCTCTTGAGGCATCGTCTCATTGTGTCTTCAGACCATACACTGCACAGGCTCCTGCTCTGTGAATGTTGGCTTTAAAAGTGCCCCATGCAGCCGGGTGGTGGTGGCACATGCCTGTAATCCCAGCACTCAGGAGGCAGAGGCAGACGGGATCTTTGTGAGTTCGAGGCCAGCCTGGTCTACCAAGCAAGATCCAGGAAAGGTGCAAAGCTACACAGAGAAACCCTGTCTCGAAAAACGAAAAACAACAGCAACAAAAAGTGCCCCATGCCTGAGTTGCTTACTCACTATTTTTATTTATTTTTTTTATCTGTAAGGTTTATTGCACCGCTTTTTGGGGAGGTAGCAAAGTTAACAACAAATTCCTTGTCACTGTCAACATTCCAGGCAGTAGTGGATGGACAGGGCATGATGGCCTTCCGTGGTGCTGGTGTCAAGACTTTATATGCTGGAGTCTCCCATGCCTGAGCCAGTGACTAAGCAGAGCGAAATAGCTGTTCAGTGATGTTCTGAGTGGACAGTGTCTTCAGTTTCACTTGGTGTAGTGGTCCTGCTGTTCACTCTCTGGCCCTCCGGTGTCCACGAACACCTGGGAGGCAAGGAAGAGGGGTCAGGTAGCCTATCACCACACAGGCTTCTGGGTTCTCTCTTCTCCAGCAGCCACGGAAGGCAGGAAAGGATGTGCCACAAGACATGACTGAGGCTCATGGGATGCTTGAAAAGCTAGGCCAGAATAAACCCCTCAAGGCAGAGCTTTGTTTCTGCCTCCCTTCCATAAACCTCTGAGGACACTGCCCAGTGCTGGTGGAGGGCACTCAGGGAGCCTGCTGATAGCAGCCGTGAGAAGGAAGATGTTAGAAAGCACCAGGAGCTGGCCAGTACAGGGTGGACCTTCAAAACATGGGGAAAGGCTTTTGGCATCCTCTCCCTGCAGCATGAGTGATGGGGCACAGGCAGCCTGCAACCACTTTTGAATGCAGGCATGGCTTATTTCACATCCAAATGGGGTTGTGCAATAATATCTCATGTTTTGTCCCCCCCCTATATTTTTTTCTTCCTTCCTTCCCTTCCTCTCTCTCTCCCTCCTTTCCTTTCCCTTTTGTTCCCTTCCCTTCCCTTCCTTTTTTCCTTCCTTCCTTCCCTTCCTCTCTCTCCCTCCTTTCCTTTCCTTTCCTTTCCTTTCCTTTCCTTTCCTTTCCTTTCCTTTCCTTTCCTTTCTCTCCCTTCCTTCCTTCCTTCCTTCCTTCCTTCCTTCCTTCCTTCCTTCCTTCCTTCCCTTCCTCTCTCTCTTCCTCCTTCCCTTCCCTTCCCTTCCCTTCCCTTCCCTTCCCTTCCCTTCCCTTCCCTTCCCTTCCCTTCCTTCCTTCCTTAAATCTAGCTGGCCTCCCATTTATTGTGTAGCTTGGAATTCTTTATTCTCTTGCCTCAGCCTCCAGAGAGCTGGGATTATAGGTGTGCACTATTGTCCTGGGCTCTTGTACTTTTGATTTGTCTTTCCATTAGTGTGTGTTCTATTGTATTAAAAAAAATGACACATTATTCAGCAGCTGTAGCACCAGGGCCTTGTGCACACCCGATGCACTTTGTACTGCTGTGCTGCACACTTAGCCCTTCCATAGTGTGCTTGTTGGTCACAGTTAGATCTGTGTTCAAGACCAGTCTGGTCTACATAGTGAGCTCCAGGACAGCCAGGGCTCCAAGCCGGGTGGTGGTGGCGCACGCCTGTAATCCCAGCACTTGGGGGGCAGAGGCAGGTGGATCTCTGTGAGTTCGAGGCCAGCCTGGGCTACAGAGTGAGTTCCAGGACAGGCACCAAAGCTACACAGAGAAACCCTGTAACCCTGTAACCCTGTCTCTAAAAACCAAAAAAAAAAAAAAAAAAAGCTGCTCTCTAGCTCTTTACTGGGCACATGATTTACAGATAGCTTCCCCTTTTCGTGTCCTGGCTTTAGATTCTGTTGATACTATTAATGTAGAAAATATTTATATTTTGTGAGTCTAATTTACCTACTTTCTCATATACAAGCCCTGTGTCAGGAAGTGGCCTTACATTTTCTCCTCAGGGCTCTTAGATTTTGGCCTGAGGTCTGTTCTGAATTACTTTTTGTATGCTCTGTAGGTAAGGGACAGCTTTATTCTTTGCATACTCTCTCATTACTGCTTAAGGCTGTTCTTTGCCCCTACAGTGTTTTTGGTGCCTTTGTGATAGATTGTGTGTGTGTGTGTATGTTGGGGTGTGTGCGAATGTGTGTGTGTGTGTGTGTGTGTGTGTGTGTGTGTGTGTGTGTGTGTGTGCTGGCCACACCTCCTAATAGTGCCACTCCCTTTGGGGGCCATTTTTTTTTCAAACCACCACAGCCAGACTCAGTTTCTCCTTTTGAACCTTGACTCTGCAACCTTGTCCTCAGCAGATGGTGACTTTGGAACTCATGCTGGTGCTTCCATGGTGGGAGGAACCTGGCACAGTGTTGGGTTCATCCTCCAGGGACCATCAGCTCTGCCATCACCTCTTACAGGCGAAGACACTTTGGCCCTAGGGGTTAGTGATGACGTAGGGTGTGGTCTCGTCACCACTGGAGCACTGGCGGGGCTGCTGGACCCCTTTGCTCTTGGAATTTTCTCCTTGCCTCTCATGGAGGTGCCTGTTTGTGCATGTTAATCTCTCTCCACAGGCCACTTCTCTGTGTGTCCCTTGACACTCAGAGTGAGATGGGGTGACCTCATACTTGAGATTGTTCTGGGGATACACTCCAGTCTGCTGCTTTGCCCATGGGCCATCCCTGCCTGTCCACATCGTTGTAGGTATAAAGTATAAATATCCCCGGCCTGGGACAGATCTCCCTAAGTAGCCTTTGCTTGCCTGCAATTTGCTTTGTAGACCAGTTTGGCTTTGATGGTCCTGCCTTTGCTTCTCAGCTGCTAGGATTGCAGGTATGTACCACTGTGTCCAGTTTTCTGGGGGCCATGTACCAGCGAGGTGTCTGTTAGTGCAAAGCTGCATTGTTCTCAGTCATGGGCCCAGAGGGCTTGGAACACTCTGCCCCCAGCCCAGGTACCCAGTCTCAGTCCCTGTGACATAATTACACTTACTGAAATAGGCTGGATTCTGGGAGCACACCCAGGGTTAGCGTGTTAATCCAAGGCCAGAGGTACCTGCCAAGAACATAGGATTCTGTAATTGGACAGTGGGAGTGGAGTTGGCACTTGTTTAAATTACTTTATTGAAGTGTGTAATTTGTATAGTTGCACCCACTTAATGTATTTGTCCAACTTTGACCCATATACGTACATGCCTGCAAGGCCAGGCCATTGTCAAGATGAGGAACAGGCCATCACCCTTGGGAGTTTCCTCCGGTTGCATTTTATGCCTCAGCACCTGTGGTGGTTTAATAGGAGCAACCCTCATAGGCTCATGTATTTGAATGCACGGTCCTGAGGGAGTCGTGCTAGGTGAGAGTGATTAGGTGTGGCCTTGTTGGCGGAAGTGTTGGCTCACCTCTCTCTTCCTGCTGCCCTCAGATGCAGATGTAGAACCCTCGGCTTCTCCAGCACTCTGCCTGAGTGCTGCCATGCTTCCTGCCATGACAATAGTGGGCTGAGTCTCTGAAACTGTGAAGCAAGCTCCAATTAAATCCTTTCTTTTCTAAGAGTTGCTGTGAAGAGACGCCATGACGTCTGACTAAGACACCACCCTCTAGCCCTCCACCCTCAGGCATCTGCTGGCTGGTTTTCTGTGTTGTGGTTTTGATTTTCTAGAATTTTATAAAAATGAGTTTGGTCACAAATCCAAAACTAGCCCATACCCCCCTGTGAGAACTGTCTCAAAAAACAGCTAAGACAAGACCCTCACTGCTTTTGCAGAGGATCCAGGCTTGGTTCCGACAACCCACATGGGACACCTGGCAACCACCTGAAACTCCAGCTCCAGGGGAGCCACTGCCCTCTTTTGGCCTTCACACACACACACACACACACACACACACACACACACACACACACATTTTTTGAGGTATCTTTATGGGGTCTGGATCAAGCTTCCTCTGGCATGAGGGGATGAGCTGTAGAGGGAGGGAACATGGCCTGTCTAGGGGATGTGGATGTGTCATGTCCTGAAAGTCTGCGGAGGCCCCTCTGTAAGCTAGCCTATTGTTCTTTTTGAGTTACAGTGCCTAGCTGGCTCAGTACCCACTTCTCTGTGACTCTAGACCTTGGTGCTTGGTGAAGTCTCTGACTTTTTGGGAAGAATGCTTTCCCGTGCTGTTGAAAGCTGCGGAAGGCAGTGGTCTATATTCCCTGGAAAAACACCAAACACAAAGTGAGGTGTGGGTTTGGTCTGTTCCTAGGGCCCCTAGCTGGTTCTCTTTTGTATGTTAGTGTAGGGCCAGCAACACCAGCTAGCTGGGTGGGTCTGTCTGTCTCTCTTTTGAGACAGGGTCTCTTGAAACTTGCTATGTAGACCAGGCTGGCCTTGAATTCACAGAGATCTGCCTGCCTCTGCCTCCTGAGTGCTAGGATAGCAGTCATATGCCATCATGCCTGGCAGCTGTTCATTTTTGCTAAGTTTTGGGAGTGCCTTTCTGAGTCAAGGGTGCTTTTTTTAGGGGTTCTCTCAGAGCACTGCTCACACAGCCAGCTCTGGAATGGGGAGGCCAACTTATGTCCATGTGGCTTCACATATCCATTTTGCTGTTTATGACTTTAAAAGTTTTTTGAGACAGGGTTTCTCTGTGTAATAGCCCTGGCTGTCCTGGAACTCACTCTGGACCAGGCTGGCCTTGAACTCACAAAGATCCCACCTGTTAAAGGTGTGTGCCACCACCACCCAGCTGCTTATGACTTCTTTGAGAAGACTTATAAACCACAAAGTTTGCCCTTCAGGGTATAAGTACAGTCCCTAGATATTTAGTAAACCCAAATATTGTGCAACCTCCATTCTCTGGGCACTTTATCATCCACAGAAACGTACCTGTGCTCCATACAGTTTCCTCCATCCCCCTGCCCAGGCCCTGGTAGCCATCAATCTACTGTCTGGCTGCTGCTTCCTCCTCCTCCTCCTCTTTTTTTTTTTTTTTTTTTTTTTTTTTGGTTTTTCGAGACAGGGTTTTGTGGTGGTATTGTGTTCCCCAAAATATTGTGCACCCTAATAAACTTATCTGGAGTCAGAGGACAGAACAGCCACTAGATACAGAGGCTAGAAAATGGTGGCACTCACACCTTTAATCCTAGCATTCCAGAGGCAGAAATCTGTCTGGATCTCTGTGAGTTCAAGGCCACATTGGAAACAGTCAGGCATGGTGACACTCGCCTTTAATCCCAAAAAGTGAGCCTTTAATCCCAGGGAGTGATGACAGAAAGCAGAAAGATGTATAAGGCCTGAAGACCAGGAACTAGAAGCATTTGGCTGGTTTTAAGCTTTTAGGCTTTGGAGCAGCAGTTCAGCTGAGATTTATTTGGATGAGGACTCAGAGGCTTCCAGTTTGAGGAAACAGGATCAGCTGAGGAACTGGCAAGGTGTGGTAGCTGTGGCTTGTTCTGCTTCTCTGATCTTCCAGCATTCACCCCAATATCTGGCTCCAGGTTTGTTTTTATTAATAAGACCATTTAAGATTCGTGCTATAGTGTTTCTCTGTAACAGTCCTGGCTGTTCTAGAACTCACATTGTGGACCAGGCTGGCCTTGAACTCACTGAGATCCACCTACCTCTGTCTCCCAAGTGCTGGAACTAAGGGCATACGTCACCACCTAGCACTATCTGGTTTCTTTTACTCTATTCTTTTTTGTGGGTTTGGGTGATATAACCCAGGGCCTATGGATGCAGGATGAGTGCTTAGTACTGAGTTATGCAGCCCTTGGCGGCTTCTCCTCCTCCTCCTCCTCCTCCTCCTCCTCCTCCTCCTCCTTCTTCTTCTTCTGATTCTTCTTCTCCTCCTCCTCCTTTTTTTTTTTTAAGATTTATTTATTTATTATGTACAATGTTCTGCCTGCATGTATGCCTGCAGGCCAGAAGAGGGCACCAGATCTCATTATGGATGGTTGTGAGCCACCCTATGGTTGCTGGGAATTGACCTCAGGACCTCTGGAAGAGCAGCCAGTGCTCTTAACCGCTAAGCCATCTCATACCCTTTGTTTCTCTGAGAAAGACTCTCACAGTGTAGCCATTAGCCTTAGAGTCACACTATTTCTGCCTCAGTTTTATGAGTGCACAGGCTGGCTCACCACTCCCAGCTGCTTCTGATACCTTTGGCATGTTCATCCACATGTGCATAGTTTCCTCAGTCCTTTAAAAAATTTGTTTGTTTATTTATTACTGTTGGTGCATATATGTGGTATATGCATGTGTGTGTACATGTATATGCAAGTGTTTGTACCTGTGTTTGTGTGTGGAGCCCAGAGTCCCTGTTAGGTGTTTTCCTCCATAACTCTCTGTAGCTGGAGTTTTCCTGGCTCTGTCTGGCCCACGGTCGAGACAAACCTCTCTACCCGCCAGTCCTGCAGCCACTCAGACCCAAGCAAACATACAGAGACTTATATTGCTTACAAACTGTATGGCTGTGGCTGGCTTCTTGCTAGCTGTTGTTCTATCTTAAATGAACCCATTTCTATTAGTCTATAAGTTGCCACATGGCTCGTGGCTTACTGGTACCTTACAGCTCACTTGTCAATCAGAGCAACGCATACAGAACATCCCACAACAACTTTCGACCGGTTTGTTGTTGTTTTATTGGACATTGTCCACACTCAACCAGAAGTTCCTGACTTGGCTAGACTGGCTTGCTCTGCAAATGTCTTGTGGTCCTCCTGCCTGTACCTGCCAGCTCTGGGATTACAACACCACTGAGCCTGGCTTTTTATGTGGGTGCTAAGAATACAAACTCAAGTCCTCCGAGTCATCTCTCCATCTCCCCGCCAATCCTCTTCATGGTCAAATGATGTTTCATTTATGGACTTAGCAAGAGTGATGGACATAAGGGTGGTTTCCACTTTTTGGTTTGTGAGTGCTGCTGCTGTGAATGCTTCCAGACATCTGGTTTTGTCACTAGGTGACTTATGGTTAACTGAGTAGGGAGAGCATCAGCTCTGACTGTTCATTTTTGGAATTAGTCACTCATGTGGCTAAACCATGGGCCAGTCATCCTCTGTCACGGCTCAGCCACCATTACTGTGGAGGTGCCTTACCTCTTGGGGTGGGTAGTGTGTCTGAGATAGCTGGTGCTGGGGCCAGGCATGGGAGAAGCTGGGGTTGCTTAGGGAGGGAGCAATGCCTACCTGGAGTGAGGGGGCAAGTCCAAAGGGCGTAGCATTGGGTGCCAGGCTGTTCCCTCACTTGCTTTTGGCTTCGGCTTCTGGAGGGAGCAGAGACACAGAACATGTTCCCCCTGCAGCGAGCCTTGTCTCTCCAGGTCTGCAGAAAGGGAGTCACCAAGGCCTACCTCAGAGAGAAGGTCAAACAGTGAGTTAGGAACTGGGAGGATCTGCGGGTCCCCAAGTGGTAGAAGTATGTTGAGACTTACTTTGATACCTGGGTGGTTAGAATTGTGGTATCCAGCCATGGGGTCCTGGGATGCTTTTGTGTCCTCCTTCAGGGAGGTTGCCTCACAGTGGCACCTGTAATAATTTACCTTGGCTGCTTTTATCAGATAGCTCCTAAATTAGGAAGTCCTCCAGGGCTGGGTCTGTCAGGAGTGGAAGTTGGAAGCAGGTCCTTTGATAGGGGCTGTCTGCCGGTGCAGGACTGGCTGCCGCTCTTTGCTCTCTGACCTCAGTTCCTGTGACAACAGACTCGAGGCCCAGGGCCAAGTCAAGATGCTCATTCTGGGAGGCACTGAGTAGCCTACAGTTGCCGTGTCTGTTAGTCGTGGCACAGCCTCGCCTGCATGGCCTGGTGGCGGTGTAGCTGGAGTTTGCATTTCAGGTCTGGTTGCAGATTTGTGGGGAAGCAGTGCTGCTGAGGATGGTTTGGAAGTCATGTGAGGTCTGGTCACCTCCCCAGGGACCAGCATTGCACTTGTCTCTGGCTGTTGTGGCTTTTGACTTCACCACCCGGGAGAGGTAAGGTGGGAGAAGTATGGTCATGGTGGGGGCACTGGGGGACTTGAGGTAGCTGGTAGCTCTAGAGCTTCATGTCTGAGGAGTGGCAGGAGGAGATTGTGAGGCCCAGACAGTTACCATGATCTCTGGCAGGTGAGGGGCCCTAGACATCTGTCCCTTCCAGCTGTCCCTTAGGCCCTGGTGCTAGTGACAGAACTTCGTTTCAGTGGGTTGCAGGCTCTGCCCAAGAAGGCTCCGCTCTGCCTCAGCCTTCCTCAGCCTTTCAGGAGATCTCGATGACTGGCAATAGGTTCTGGCTGCGACTCATTTTGTCTGAGCAAGGCTGGGGAAGGGCAGAGCCTTCAGATGTCGCCCTGAATACTGCTCAGTGGTGACACCTTTGCTTCCCGCTCCCCTGGTATAGTTGCCAGAAAGGGCTCATAGAGTTGCATCTGTTGGAATGATCTGTAACACAGTTTCTATGACAGCTGGCTTTGGTTGCTACAGCCTCTTCCTGTTTAGATTAAGCAGTTCAGGAAGTCAGCAGGTGGTCCCCTGAAGCCTGGTCTGGTCAGTGGTTTGGTGAGATGGGGCTGGGACAGGCTGGGCTTGACAGGTTGGGAAATTCTGGCTACCGTTATCCTGTTTCCTCTTTTCCTGTTTTCTCTTCTTTCCTCCTCCTTTTTTTGAGACAAGGTTTTCCGTGTAACCCTTGGCTGTCCTGGAACTTTCTCTGTAGCCCAGGCTGGCCTTGAACTCATAAAGATCCGCCTGCCTCTGCCTCCCGAGTGCTGGGTGGGGTCAAAGGCGTGCGCCGCCGCCGCAGCCTGGTTATTTTTCTTCGTCTCTGAGCTTGTTTGGAGGTTGTAGCGGGGGTGTGGCTACGCATACACCCTTGACTGAAGACAGGCCCTCCTCTATTCAGGGAAGGTCGTTCTCTTCCATCAAGAGCACGGAGTGCCCGGCATTGGGGCAGATGCACATGAGGCAGTGAAGAGGAGAAAGAGGATACCTGCCTAGCCAACCAGATCAGCCTCATCAACCCTGGTGATGGAGTGGGGGACAGATGTCATAGCCAGATTGCCTTCATATCCTTTTTTTTTTTTTTTTTTTGAGACAGAGTCTCACTTTATAGCTCTGGCTGGATTGGAACTCACTATGTAGATGGTCTTGAGCTCACAGAGATCTGCCTGTTTTTGCCTCCTGAATGCTGGGACTAAAGGTATCTTTTGCCATGGGGGCTTTCTTGAATCCCAGTCTGGGGAGTCCTGGTTTCATGGCTTCCTTGCCCAGCACATTTCTCTATCCAGTGCCAGATTGAATATCTGAGAGACACTTGGATGTGGCTCCTGTGCCTGGCAGCCTGACTAGCTTCGTGTAGCCAGGGAGGCTATCAGGAGTACCCTGGTCCTGTGTCTACTTACCCTGGACATCAGGGACTCAAAGCTAAGACAGGAAACGAGAGGACCAGAAGTCAGCACAAGACACTCCAAGACCAAGTTCTCAGCACAAAGGAGATTTATTTGCTTCAGAGGGACAAAAGCAGGGAATAGAGACAAAGACAGGAGATAGAGGATGAGGGAGAAGGGAAATAAACAAGGGACAAGGGGTGTTTGCCTCAAAGGGACAAAGGCCTGCCTCTGGATAGAGAGGAGACAGACATGACCCATAGGCAAGTGAGTTTATAAAGGTAAAAAGGGAAACCCTGTGTTAGGATGAGGTGGTTGATTTCGATTGGATATGTTAATTAGGGTAGTCACAAGGGGGCTCTTGATTGCTGGACTTCAATACTCTGATAGCTGGACCTTGGTAGCCAGCCTCAGGGGGAGGACGTGGCCAAATAAGGGACTAGACCTTGGTGGCTGGCTTTAGCAAGGCAGAGGGAATGGGGAGAAGGGCAAACCTGTCAGGGACATGTTTGCAGTGTTTGGGCCTGCATTTGCCTTGTTCTGGCCTACTGGAGCACTTCCGGAGTCCAACCCCAATGACCTGGCTCTGGACAGGGGTCAGAATGTTCCCCATTTGGAGCTTTGGGGATGTAGATGGGTCTTTAGTCCAGCCTTACCCCTGCTCCCTCTCTTTCTCACACCCACTGGAGTGGGAACCCTTATTCCTGGTTTGATTGCTGGAGGCTGTTGCATTTCCCACCTGCCTGTGTTGGACTCTGTTGCTGATGTTGTGGGTGCTGGTCCTTGGGCCACCCATGGAGTCTGGTCATTTCTCTTCCCGAAGCATGTGTGAGGTTGGGAGTTTGGGAGGGGATTATTGGTTCCTTTCCCCTCTGCTCTGGGGTCTAGAACGCCCCTAAAACTTTTTCTTGGTCTAGATGTTTCTCCTATCCCTGCCCTCTTATGGGTGTGTAGTATTGTCTCTGGCTGTGGCTGGGAACACACACATCCTCTACTTGTTCTCCGGGTACCTGCTGAGACCCAGGGGGCTTCTGGCCCATCTGTGCTGTTCTTGGAGCTTGGTGGGGTCCACCTCTGTTTTAGTCCTTTCCGTTTTCTCTGTGAAGTGGAGGGAGTCAGGCACACCCCTCCCCAATTGCCATGGTTTCCACAAAGCAGTGTTTTAATTTTAGCGCTGACATTTTCAAGGTAGATTTATAGATACTGGCCACAGCCTTGGTGGGCTGCAGGAGGAGGAGCCAGTGGTCATCCCCCTTCCCAAGCTGCTGCTAGAATGGCTGGTGGGGCCACTGCCATTCTGAATGGCTCGCTAGCGCCACACTGTTGCCTCAGTGGATGAAGGAAGGGTGTCTAAAGGTCGGACAGCATGGATGGGGGTGTGGCACTGCTGCTTAGAACGGCGGAGGTGACAGGTCTCAATCCTGGAGTCACAGGCTGTGGGAGGAGCTTTTCCGCCTGTAGTTTCTACTGGCTTCCGGGGACCTCTGGTGTTTCCTGGTTGTGGTCGAGGCACTCTAGTCTCTTATTCTGTCTGCAGTGGCTTTTCTCTGTGTCTTAGAATTCTCTGTTCCTGTAAGGGCATTAGAGCCCATTTTGGATATGAGCTCCAAAAACCTCATGTATTGAAAGCCTGGTCCCTGATGCAAGAGGTGGGGATTTGGGGAAGTGACTGGCCCTGAGGGCTCTGTCCTCATCAGTGAGTGAGTTCATTGATGGATATAGAACTGGAATAGAAGTGTGTGCGTGCGTGCGTGCGAGCATGAGGGGGAGCATCTAGAGCAGCAGGTCACTGGCTGTGTGACTTTGAAGGGTCTGTCTTTCCCCCACACCTTCCTGTCTTCTCTCCACTTTGCAGGCCACAGCTCTTGACACACGGGAAGGAAGATTGGGTCTGGAGCCTGGTTTCCTTCAGTCCATGTTGGGGGGAGAGCAAAGCACTTCTTAGTGGTGGGAGGGAGCATGCAAAGGAGGTTGTTCATGTTGTGGTGGCCCAGGAAGCACAGAGAGGCAGGAACCAGGCCTACCCCTGCTTCTGCCAAGGCTCCATACCCCATGCTCGGAATCTCCCAAGCTAGTGCTCTCAGCTGGGGAGGGAGCAGGTGTCCAAAGCATGGGCCTATTGAGGATATTTCCTCCCCACTGTGATCGGTGAGCAACCTCTGCTGGCTGCTTCACCCACATGGTGCTCTGCCACAACTCGGCCTCTAAGCCATGGCTCCTGCTGCCCCTGGACTCAAACCTCTGGAACTATAGGCTGAAATACATCTACCCTGTTTTTAAATTGGTTCAGGTATTTCTCACAAAGTCTGGCCACAAGCAGTATGGGTTAATTAACACCTTGGAAGGTCTAATTTCAAAGACAGCCACTTTCCTAATTACTAGGTGGGGCTTGGGCATAGAAGTAAACTAGGTTCACTGCAGGTTATAGGTTCCATGCAGGGCTCTGGGCTGGGGTCTACCTTAGAAAGATTCCAAGGAGTTTGTGACCAGGTGTGGTCAGGACAGGTGTGGCCAGAATGCCTGCTGTGAGGCTATGGATAAGAATGGCTCCTCCTTGACTGGAGAGATGGCTCAGTAGTTAGGAGCACTGGCTGTTCTTCCAGAGGACCTGGGTTCAATTCCTAGCACCTACTTGGCAGCTCACACCTGTATATAACTCCAGTTCCGGGGGATCTGACACCCTCACACAGACATACACACAGGCAAAACACCAATGCACATAAAATAAGAATAAGTAATTTCTTTAAAAATCTTAAAAGGGGGGTGGGTGGAGAGATGGCTCAGAGGTTAAGAGCACTGGCTGCTCTTTCAGAGGTCCTGAGTTCATTTCCCAGCAACCACATGGTGACTCATAACCGTCTGTAGTGAGATCTGGCGCCCTCTTCTGGCCTGCAGTCATACATGCAGACAGAACACTGTGTACATAATAAATAATCTTTAAAAAAAAGTTAAAAAAAAGAATGGCTCTCCCTTCCCCTGGGGTGGTAGCACATTCCTTTATCCCAGCACTCTGGAGGCAGAGGCAGATGGATCTCTTGAGTTCAAGGCCAGCCTGGTCTACAGAGTGAGTTTCAGGACAGCCAGGGTTACAAGAGAAACCCTGTCTTGGAAAACAGAAAAACAAAAACAAAAACAACAAAAAAGAATGCCCCCCCCCCCCCCCCCCGGCGGTGGTGGCACACGCCTTTAATCCCAGCACTCGTGAGACAGAGCCAGCCAGATCTCGTTAAGTTCGAGGCCAGCCTGGTCTCCAAAGCGAGTTCCAGGAAAGGCGCAAAGCTACACAGAGAAACCCTGTCTCGAAAAAACAAAAACAAAAACAAACAAGAATGGCTCCCCCCGACCTTGGACCCTCTTACTTATTCTGATGCCTGCTTTTTGCTTTAGAACAGCATTCTCCTGCCCCTGGACTGCAGGGAAGGTAGGCTGCACCCTGAGAATACATCTGTAGAATGCTCCAGGAATGCCTGGGCCCTGGCCAGTTCACAAGTGAGGAGGAAATGGCCAAGGATGCCAGGAGATTATTTGTTAGGCTGATGTGATTTCTAACTGAAACCAAATCCCGGTCCAGTTGACATTCCCTCCTTGGGGCAACCAAGCTCCTGGTTGGTCACTCTCCAGTATGCTTCCAACTCAGATTGTCCCATTGTTGTTATTCATTCTTTCTGAGACAAGGCCTTGCTGTGTTGCCCAGGCTAGCCTTGAGCTAATGTTAATTCTCCTGCCTCAGCTTCCTGAGTGCTGGGATTACAGATGTGAGCCACTGTGTCTGGCTTTGTACCCATCATTCTTTTTAAAAATTATTGTTGTAGGGCTGGAGAGACGATGTAACAGCACCCACATTGGGTGGCTCACAACCATCTGTAATAGCTCTAGGGGATCTGACACTCACTTCTGGCCTTCAGAGGTACCTATACGCATGTGGCATACACTCATCCAGACACATAAGTACAAATAAATCCTTAAATTATTGTGTGCGCACACACATCCATGCATAAATATAGCTATGTATATCATATGTGTATGTAGTCATTTGTAGGGAAACTTGCTAAGGCTGACTCCCTTGCTTAGCAGCCATCAACTGCCACCACCCCCTTCAGCTAGGGGATCATCACCCCCTGCCCAGGTCTCCCATGGGCTTCGGTGCTGACTGGCTTGATCTTGTGATGGAGGCTGGCAGGCACCTGTAGCTGCTGTGAGTCCCAGCATGCCCGGAAGACATTGCTTTGTCCAGTCTTCCTCAACCTCTGGGTCTCACAGCCTTTCCATCGCCTCTTCTATGACGTCCCTGAGCATTTGGGAGAGGGGCTATGATGCAGCTGTCCCAATTTTGGTTAATTTTGGCCAGACACTAATTTTTCGTACTTTGGTTATTTAGGAGCTTCTGAGAAAAACTCAAATTCTTTTTTTTTTTTTTTTTTTTAAGCTGAGGATTGAACCCGGGGCCTTGCACTTGCTAGGCAAGTGCTCTACCACTGAGCTAAATCCCCAACCCAAAACTCAAATTCTTAAAGCACTCAAGTGAAGGTTCTAGAAGCTACCTTCATAGTCTAGGACTCTGTGTGCATGTTTTGTGCACAGCTAAACCTCATATCACCATTACGGTGTGTAGCCACTCTGGTAGCTTCTCACCCTGGTGTCAGGCAGGATTGGCTGCTCTATACCCTTTTACCTGGTGAAGGAGTGACTTTGAAGGCGGGTGGCATCAAGGTTGTTTGCATTTGCTTCTGGCTCTTTCTTGAAGCTTCCAGCCAGGCTGGCTAAGTGTATAATGTAGGGAGACATACTGCTTAGCATTTGCTGGGTGCCAGCTGTGCACAGTCACCTGGCTGGGCAGCATAGTCCTGGCATGTTTCCAGGCTCTTTGTCTCCCTGTAGTCAGCTGAGGTATCACTGCTGTGACATCTGTCCATTTTACAGGTGAAGAGTCGAAGGAATGATTAATCCAGTTAAGTCATTGATTGGCAACTTGTCCTAGATACCCAGAGCTCAGAGCTGGGGCCAGGCCTGATCTCTTTTGAGAGTCTTGACTTGTTCAGACTGCCAGCTGCTGTAAAAGGCTTTGCAGCTCTCGGCCTGAGCATGCTGGTCTGGGACCTTACTCACTAGGAGTGAGCCACAGACAGTGTTAGACACATAGGCAAGCACCCATTACGTGTCACCTGAGAAGGTACATGTTATTAGTTGCATGGACATCTGGGATGTTGCCAGTGCTCCCAGGGCAGCTTGTGACAGTACCAAACTGGCTTGTTGAGAGCCCTGGGATTTTGTACAGTCTGAGTGGCTAGCTGCCCACAGGAAGTACAAAGTCGCTCTTCTGGAAGAATGAGCTAGTGTTTCTATTCTGGCCCTGAGAGCTCTCAGCTCCCAGATCCCAACCTGGGGTCTTTGGTACTACCTTGCATCTCGTGAGGATCTCCCCACTTGTGGGCAAGCGAGAAAACCAGTGGGCTTGTGAGTATTTAGTCTAGAGATCTTGAAGATGTGGCCTATGCCTCATTTTCACAACATCTGCAGCTGCTCTGTGCTCTGGGCCTCCTGGTAAGTTCTGTTCTGGGATTTGCTCCTGGGGCTCACTCAGCTGTAATCGGAGCTCTGCCCCGGGGTGAGCCTGGCACATAGGCTCTGAGGGACTGCAGCAGCTCAGCCACCTCCCTGCCTAGTGGTCCTGGGAAAACTGCTGCCCTCAGTCCTCTGAGGACAGGTGGGCTTCTCTCCCTACAGGCACCTGTGGCCTCAGGAAGGAAAAGTCCTCTGCTTGTCTTCTGTCTTCTAGAGAGAGGACGGTGAAGCCCTTCCATGCCTGTCAGATTAGCCTTGATGGACACACTATATTGAGAGAGAGCCAAGATGTGTGGGAAATTCTTGTCCTTCCTGTGGGAGCCAGCCAGCCCTCTGGTGCACTTGCTTCTCTCCCCAGGGGTTACTGTCGTAGTGTCCTCTTGAAGAGGCTTATCTCATTTCTCTTACCTGCTGTAGGATTATGCGGCCAGATGATGCCAACGTGGCTGGCAATGTTCATGGAGGGACCATTTTGAAGATGATTGAGGAGGCAGGGGCCATCATCAGCACCCGACATTGTAATAGCCAGAATGGGGTAAGTGCCTGGGCCCTTGTTCTTATATACTGGGATTACCCATAAGATTTTGCACTCCATAGCACCATAACAGTGTGGGGGTCTGGAAAGTAGATCACGTGGAGGCCAGATATGCAGCATACTTGCCTTGCCTACTAGGTCTAGGTCTCTGGAGGCTCTGACATGGTGAACCCTGCTTGGGGCCTCAGGGAATAAGGTTTGGCTTTGGCCTCAGTGTGGAGGGAAATCAGCAGAGACAAAGCTGCTAGATAGCTGAAGGGCCCTCTTTACCACCTTCCATGCTGGATCCTTCAGGGGCTGTGGCTCGCACAGGGCCTCATCTTGAGCCCTGCTAGCTCCTTGGTTGTGGTCAGAAATAGTCTATGCCTGTGTGGATGTCATATCATATTTAAGAACTGAAGTATGGGTGACAAGCTGCCTGAGCCCCATTTCTGTCTCTGACTGAGCTCTGGTGGTTGTGGGCAAGTGCTTGGCTTTCTGTGCTTCGCTAAGTTTCTGAATATTGCTGGCCCTGCATATTGCTGGGACCGGTGTTTTACCTCCTCAGAAACTGTGCAGTGGGAGGTGTCTCTGCAGCTATTTTGGGGCCTGTAGGACAGGCTGTCTGGGTTTAGAACGTCAGAGTCTCTGTAGGTCATCATAAGATGACAGCCAGAAGGACCTGACATTTTTTTCTGAGGCCAGCCAGTGACAGAGAATCTGCCTTGACAGCTGCATGTTGTGGTAAGTGCAGAGGTGGGCCTGCAGGGAGTCTGCAGTGCACAGAGGTGGGCCTGCCAGGGTGGTGGTAGTGGTGGTGTGTAGCTCATGTTTTCCTGGTCCTGGCCCACGGTCAGGACAAACAAGTAAACACATATATTATTTATAAACTGTATGGCCGTGGCAGGCTTCTTGCTAACTATTCTTATATCTTAAATTAACCCATTTCTATTAATCTATAAGTTGCCACGTGGCTTGTGGCTTCTGGTATCTTGACATCTGTTTCTCGTGGTGGCTCGCAGTGTCTCTCTCTGATTTCCACCTTTTTGTTCCCCCAAGACTCCTCTCTGCTAGTCCCATCTATACTTCCTGCCTGGCTACTGGCCAATCAGCGTTTTATTTATCAGTCAATCATAGCAATACATTTACAGCATAGATAGAGAACATCCCACAGCAGTGGTATCTGCAGTGCACAGAAGCGGGCCTGCCGGGGGGTGGGGGTCTGCAGTGCACAGCCTCTGGGCTGTGGGTCTCAGCTAGTGCCCTCGGCAGAGAGGAGCAAGACCCCACCTCATTTAAAGAAAAGTGGGTAAATACACAAGACTCCTCTATTACCCTTTATTAGCTGATGTGAACACAGGGTCTATTCAGGCCAGGGACCCCAGAGAGGCACCATGTATTTTGACCTGGCCAAGATGGCAAGCTGGAACAAGAGACATGTGGTGATATTGTGTTCCCCAAAAATATTGTGCATCCTAATAAACTTATCTGAGGTCAGAGGACAACAGAACAGCCACTAGATAGACATAGAGGCCAGAAAATGGTGGCACACACATCTTTAATCCTATCACTTGGAGAGCAGGGATCCATCTGGATCTCTGTGAGTTTAAAGCCACATGGAAACAGTCAGGCATGGTGACTCACCCCTTTAATCCCAGGAAGTGATGGTAGGAAGCAGAAAGATATATAAGGCATGAAAACCAGGAACTAGAGCTGGTTAAGCTTTTAGGCTTTTGAGCAGCACAGTTCAGCTGAGAGGCCTCCAGTCTGAGGAAACAGGATCAGCTGAGGAATTGGTGAGGTGGCTGTGGCTTGTTTTGCTTCTCTGATTTTTCAGCATTGATCCCAGTGCCTGGCTCCAGGTTTGTTTTTATTAATAAGACCCTTTAAGATTCCTGCTGCAGAGACATGCTGGCCCGACTGTGCAGCCTGCCATAACAAGGCACAGATGCCTCATGCTGCGCTTTGTTTATTGTGCTCCACATATGTCGTCCTTTCTTCAAATGAAGGTCTGTGGCAAACTTGCAGTGAACAAATCTATTGATGCTGCTTTAGCAGGAATGTCCTGGCATGTGTTGTGTCTGTGGCACATTTTGATAATTCTTCAGTTCACATTCTTTATTAACCATATCTGCTATGAGGATTTATGAGCAGTGCCCCCCACCAACCTTGCTCCAAAGCACCCAGTACTGATGAAACCCTGGTATTTTGTTGCTGTTTTTAATATTTTTTTTAAAAAGATTTATTTATCTATTATGTGTACAGAAGAGGGCGCCAGATCTCATTACAGATAGTTGTGAGCCACCATGTGGGTGCTGGGAATTGAACTCAGGACCTCTGGAAGAGTAGTTGGTGTTCTTAACTGCTGAGCCATCTCTCCAGCCCTGTTTTTAAGATTTTTAAATTAAAAAAAAAATGTATATATGTGTGCTTATGTCTTGGTATGTATATTTGAGTGCAGGTACCATGGAGGGCAGAAGAGAGTGTCAGGTGCCCTGGAGCTGGAGTTGTAGGCAGTTGTGAGCTGCCCAACATGAGTTCTAGGAACAGGATTCTGGTCTTCTGTACAAGCAGAACATGCTCCTAACCATCTCTCCAGCCCCAGGGCCCTGTCTTGAGCTTGTGGTCAGGTGAGCCCTAGCCTCAGGTCAGAATAATGGCTCCTGTCTGGGGGTTCCCTGTCCTGAATAGACCCTGTGTTCACATTAGCCCACAGAGGTGTCCTTTGTATCTACCCACTTCCTTTAACTGAGGTGGGGTCTTCTTCCTCTCTGTCCAGGCACTAGTTGGATGTAGGTATGTATCACCATGTCTGGTGTATGTGGTGCTGAGTACTAACCCCAAGGCCTCATGCATGCTGGGCAAACACCCTACCAGTTCCCCTACATGGTTTTTTGTTTGTTTTTTTGAGACAGGGTTTCTCTGTATAGTCCTTGCTGTCCTGAAACTCGCTCTGTAGACCAGTCTGACCTTGAACTCAGAGATTGCCTGCTTCTGCCTCCAGAGTGCTGGGATTAAAGGGGTGTGCTACCACCTCCCAGCTCCCAGTGACTTTTGTTAGACATCAAACATTAGGAACGGGGAAGGAGCATCAAAAGCCGAGATAGACTAAGGCCGATCCAAGCTGTGAGCTGGAGGAAGAATTCTTGGCAGGCTTTAGAAGTATTAACATGGGAATGATAAGAAAGACAAAAGCTTGATGGTTGATGTCCAGGAAATGTCCTGGTCTGGAGATAGGATCAAGCCAGCCACTGCATTCCCTTCAGCCAAAGCATTGTCCAGAGCCAGGCCTGCCCCCTGACTCTCTTTAGCCCCTCGAGTTGAGGGAGTTGAGTCAGCTGAGGCTCCTGCAGAAGGGCATCGCTGTGACATAGGTGTGCAAGGGCAGCAACAGGTGCCACTGGTGACACCTCATTGAGCCACCCACCCAGTTTTAGGGGTCGAATGATCCTTTTACAGACCATGGGAAAACACAGATACTTACATTACAGTTCATAACAGTAGCACAATTACAGTTATAAAGTAGCAATGAAAAGAATTTGTTTATTTTTAAAAATAAAATAGTTGGGGGTTGGGGATGACTACAACATAATAATTGGGGGTCACCACAACATGAGAAGCTGTATTAAAGGGTTACAACATTAGGAAGATTGAGAGCCACTGGTCTAGAGACCTTTGGTAGCAAGTGGCCCCAGCAGACAGCAGACTTACAGCGTAGATGAAACAGCCTTCTACTGGACAATGGCATCTGGGACTTTGACAGCTGGAGAGGAAAAGCCAGTGCATGGCTTCTAAGTGTTCCAGCACGGGTGGCCTCTCCTGTGAGGGCTGAGGCAGCTGGTGACTTTAAGGGGAAGCCAGCACTCCCTGACCATTCCAGAACCCCAGGGCTCCTAAGAAAGAGTGTCCTGAGTCCATTCTGCCTGCGCTCTCTGAAGGCAGCGAAGCCTGTTTCCTGAGTGGGCTGCTGAGACCTGCTGCTTTCAGAAAGGCTGGAGTAGGGGTGAGTTCAAGGCCAGCCTAGATACCTTAGTGATATACCATCTCAAAATACAAATTACTAAGAAGACCTGGGCCATAGTGTAATGGGAAAGTGCTCACTTAGAATGTGAGAGGCCCTAGGTTCTATGCTCAATACTGCACAAAACAAACAAAACTGCTTTTTATTGGCCATATCCCTGGCCACCCAGGAGCTCTGATGAAGATGTGGCTGCTACATCTGCTGACGTGACAGCCACTCTGCAGCCTGTGGGGTGAGGGGCATTTCCAGCTCGCAGGTGCCATCTGAGAGGTGTGCTTCAGTGTCTGTGTCTGCCGCAGTGACTTGTCTGATGGATCTGGACACTAGAAACTGGAGAAGACTGACGAGGGTACAGCATCGGAGTGAACAGGGGTCTGGCGGCTGTGGAATCCAGCCATCTCGCATGACTTAGGCATAGAGACTTCTGCGGAGGAAGAGACTATACGTGTGATACGGACGGCAGGAGAAACTGAGTTGGAAGTAGCATCTGAGGATGCCACCTCAGGGCCACATTTAAGGCGGAGTTGACCCTGTGGATGCACAAAGCCAGTGAGTGTCTCCATGAGTGGATTCTCGTGGTGAGGACACTGGGAACAGGGCTGTATCACCATGAGTTTGGATGTCACAAAAACTCAGCAGGATGATGGCAATTTTGGGCAGTTGAGCCCAGTCTTAAGTTATGCTGTGGGTGCTATTTGATTAGAGAAGGGAGGTTCTACCTCAAGCTTATTGTACTTGAAGAGAGTCTTCAGTACGTACTGTCCTGGCTAGCCAGCAACCATCCACATGGAGGCAAGACCCACCGATAAGTTAGAACTTGGTGAAGGCTTAGGTAATGGCTAACAGATTTTCAAGGAAGTACCAGACTTTTGAACCAGGGTCTTGCTGTGTAAGTGTTCCTGGAGTAAGGCTAGTTTGGGCATCATACCGTCTCACACTTGGTAGACTACTGCAGTGTGAACAGTTTCTCACAGAAAGCCTCCGGGTTACTTGCCTACATTTACTTTGTAATGGTGTCCTGGCATCTACCATGTCTGATAGGCTACATAAACCCAGGACAGGCGAGCCGATGCACAGCAGAAGCTGATCTTGCACCAGCGACCTGTCTGGGGAGGGCCTGCTCCCTGCATCATTGTTGGTGTCTTCTCATGGTTGAGTCCGTGTGAGACCTCTGTTTGTCTAAATAGCACTTGCCTCATTTGAAGGCTGTGCACACAGGCCCCATGACCCAGTCATTGCCCAGAGGCTCTACTTCCTGGTCCTATCACTTCGGAGGGTAGAGTTTACACACATGAATTTTTGGGCTCAGCAACATTCAGACCACAGCACAGCATTCAGTCTGAGCAGGGAGCCACCTCTCTCAGTGGAAAGGCAGGAGCTTGGGTGTGAAGAATGAACTATGCCAGCCACAATGTGTTTGGGGTTGGCATGGAGATGGAGTGGGACTACCCTGTGAAGCTGGCTTCCTTCTGTAGCAAGATGCTGCCCTTGGAGCTTGGTGCATCATGGTGCCCTCTGGTGGCTGTAGGTAGAATGTGACAATCTCAGAGGCTGCCCTTTCTGTAGAGAAGCTTCGAGAGAGAAAAGCAGTGTGCATCTCAGGAAGGCTTGACAAGAGAATGGACTTGGGAAGGAGAAGCTCCCCGGGCTTGGGGTGAAGGAAGAGGAGGACTTGGGAAGACAAGTGGGCAATGATGCCAGTAAAAATTGTAGCACTCAGGCCAGGCATGGTGGCACATGTCTTTACTACCAGCCAGCACTCAGTTATACCTCCACGAGTTCAAGGCCAGTCTG